>NC_069394.1:40239318-40542348 GCF_027475565.1 Acinonyx jubatus | reverse complement strand
TTCTCCCTGGGAGTGACACATTTCAGGGAAGTGGCGTAGGGAATAAACTATTGTCCTCTGCATCCCAGACTAGAAGGGCCCATGTTCAGAAAGGACCTGTGTTTGTTGCTCTTTCATAAACAAGATGCATGACTGTAATGTTATGGGAGGACTAGGAGGGCCATTTCAACCTGCTTTATTAAGTTAATAAGAAACTACAACTGAGAATGAAAGAAAATAGTCAAGAAAAACAGTCATAGAGAAGGTTTGCTCAACTGCATGCCAAACTGAACCTCTGTGTCACACCTTCTCTGAGACAAAGCCATGAGGACTAATGTTTGCATAGTTGCACACTATTTCAAAGTGCATTCCCTTCTTTAGCATGCTCTGGGAATGTGATTTGGAGGGTGAAGCAGATTTGGAGAGTTTGGATCTCTGTGCAGAGAAAGGGCCAAAATTCAGGCTGGAGTAATGATTTTCACGTGACAGCCAGTGGAGGGTTTACTTGGTAAATGGTTTTCTAATTGACAGTTTTAGGCCCTGGCAACTGCAATAGAAATGGAGTCCAAATCCTTTTGAGGGACTATAACTCTAAAAGCTGTGTTAATGCGATAGATTAAATGTACCAAAGCTGAGGCAGCCCAGCAGCAGACCCCTGTGCTGGGGATTGCCTTTTCCTGGTTTCACAACTGTTTATTTTGATTGCTTTAAGTGTTGCAAAGCCCCATTGCCTTCCTTTCCAATTTCTAGCCCACCTCTACCCATACTACTGGTTCATTTGCTTCCTTACAAAGCCTCTGCTAATCATGTGGTCAAAGATTTGGGGTGGTAAAGCCATACTGTCCGAGATCCTCCTTTTTCCATGCATTTCCAGAACTTGTTCACCCATGTTGCCATCTGTAGTAGTTAGTTAATGCTGCATAACAAATAGCCTCAAAATCTCAGGACCTCATGGATTGGTAGGTAGACCATGTTTCAGCTAATTTAATCTGAGCTCAGCCGGCTGAGTGGCTGTACTTTGGGGTGTGACTTTGCTGGGTTGACTCTAGTCTTAGGACTGGTTTCAGGTATGCCACTCATATCCTTTTTCATGTGTGGGAACAGCAACTACCTGGGGTCTGTCTTCGTGGCAAATGAAAGAAGTTCAAGAGAGCAAACCAAATACACATTTCAAGCCTCTTCCCACATCACTTCCTGTCATATCCTATGGGCCAAGGCAAGTCATATGGCCAAATTCAAAGTCAGGGAGCAGGGAAATATACTCTTCCTCTAGTGGGAGGAAGGAGAGCCACATGACAAAAGGCCTGGATGTATAAATCTAACATAGGGTTGTTTGGGGGCACCAAGTGACTCGGTCAGTTAAGTGTCTGACTCTTGATTTTGGTTCACGTCATGATCTTATGGTTCGTGAGATCAAGCCCCATGTTGGGCTCTGCACTGATAGCGCAGAGCCTGCTTGGGATTTCCTCTCTCTCTCTCTCTCTCTCTCTCTCTCTCTGCCCCTCCCCCACTTGTGTGCTCTCTCTCTCTCTCTCTCTCTCTCTCTCTCTCTCTCTCTCTTTCTCTCAAAATAAATAAACTTTAACATAGGGATGTTTGAATAGCTGGAGACCAGTGAGACAATCTACTACAACCTTCTTCTCCAAATCCTGAGCCTGTTCCTGGTCTTGGATAGGGCCAAGGACTCACAATGAATGCTCATTTCATGGATAGAGTGCTCACCCAGTACTCAGTACTCTGTGGAGCCTCCTGGGGAGAGCATTTCACTTCTGAGGGCACCATTGTGGCACTGCAAAACTAAAGCATTGAGCCCAGTGGACTCTAGGGTTCAAACATTCTATGGATCTCTATATTTAGAATATGTATTCTTTTTTTTAAAATTTTTTTAACATTTGTTTATTTTTGAAAGAGAGAGATAGAGTGTGAGCAGGGGAGGGGCAGAGAGAGAGAGACAGGGAGACACAGAATCCAAAGCAGGCTCCAGGCTCTGAGCTGTCAGCACAGAAACCGATGCAGGGCTCAAACCAATGAACCATGAGATCATGACCTGAGCCAAGTTGGAGATTAACCAACTGAGCCACCCAGGCACCCCTAGAATATGCATTCTTAAAGGGAGAATTTCTAGAATATTTTCTTGAGCTAAAGAAGGAAACTGCTAAATGGTGCTAAGAGTTAGAAAGTCATTTAGGAGAAGTGTGGAGAATGTCTGTTAGATTTTACTTACTAAATTTGTCCCAAAATCTGATTGTTCATTAGAATCATGAAGAAGGACACCCATACTTCT
The DNA here is from genome assembly GCF_027475565.1 of Acinonyx jubatus. NCBI lineage: Eukaryota > Metazoa > Chordata > Mammalia > Carnivora > Felidae > Acinonyx > Acinonyx jubatus. Next base: position 40,540,085 of record NC_069394.1, on the reverse strand, counting down.
ACCATATAGGGCCTATTATTAGCTTTAAGCTGCACCAGGCACTAAGGATACAACATTAAACAAATAGATTCTCTGACTGTATGGAGCTCACTGTCATCTCACATCTCAGTTTTCCTGCGTTGGGTTCACTTAGCCATACAGCAACACCAATTCCATTTTTCCCATGTTGCTTAGAATGAATTCACTGCATTCATTCATTTCTATAATCTATCATTTTATCCTATGGTTTGTTTGGGGTTTGATGCTAAGCTTTTAATATGTCCCAGCATCACCTGAGAATAAGAGAGGACAAGCCACACCCACAAACTATGTCCTCAGGGAGTTCATGGACATGTAGCTCTGTTGTGAACAGCAATTGTTCAAAGCAGCTCAGAGAAGTGTAGACACTGTGATGCCTATCTCCTTGTTGGCGATTTCCCTTACGAATGTAAATAAATATTTAACAAGAAAAATGGAGCTAGAGTCCTCACAGCTGCTTTGAGAAATTCTGAAGACAAGGCAAATCAGCAGGGAAGAGAAGGAGGAAGGGATAGAAGAATGATTAAAATATCAAAAGGGAAATCAGTAAATTTGAAACCCCAGACCTGGAAACCATTACAAGTCCACTGACAACTGTCAAGAATCAATATAAGAAATATGTAATTTTTAATAACTCAGAAATAAAGTATGCTGTTAGCATGCTAAAAGTTGAGGTAGGGGGTGAAAAGAAGTAAGGAGAAGGGAGGTCTGTTAGCAATTATTGCGGATGCCAGGACCAGCTTAAGGGGGTCATTCTCACCTTCTCAGTGCAGCATTCTGGGTTTCAGCCTCGATGTAGCACACACCAGCCTGGCATCCCCAGGGCACATCCAGCATTTCTAATGCTCAGCTACTGTAAGACACAATGTATCCAGGACTCCTCAGTGTTATCAATCCAAACATGGCTGTCTCTGCCACCATCATCTTTCCCAAATAAATTGGGGCTATAGGAAACTTTTTATTAAAGAGATGTTGGGTTTTTTTTTAATTTTTTTAATGTTTATTTATTTTTGAGAGAGAGACAGAGCATGAGCAGGGGAGGGCAGAGAAAGAGGGAGACACAGAATCCAAAGCAGGCCCCAGGTTCTGAGCTGTCAGCACAGAGTCCGATGTGGGGCTCGAACCCACGGATCGCGAGATCATGACCTGAGCTGAAGTCGGACGCCCAACTGACTGAGCCACCCAGGTGCCCCAAGAGCCCTTGGTTTTTAAATAAAGAAATGTTTACCTTTCCATTATTCATATACCAAATCCATATTTTTAAATCTTAAAAGCTTCCAAGGGCAACTCAAAAGTAGCTAAAACAAGGATTTTCCCATTTGGCAAGTTTTTGTAGATGCCACCAATAAGAATGTGCAGCCAGATTGGAAAACATCTTTTCAAAGGAACTGAAGATGAATTCACCTTGAAGCTCATTTCAGAGATGGACACTTGCTAGGAAGAGTGAATGAAAACTGTCTTTAAGGGCATGACACACAGCAGACAGGAGGGTCCACGGAAAGATTAGATGAACATTTCCGAAGTGTGCTATATGGAATATTATTAGCTCTGAGTGATTTTAATAGGCATTTCACTTAAGAAAAACAAGCAAACTAAATGGGTCCCCATACAAATAAGTTTGCAAAGTGCTGAGTAATATAGAGTTAAACAGACTCCTCTCTTGTAGGACTTTTCGGATCCTGAATGGGATCTGAACAGGATTGTGAATCTCAGAATTTGGGCAGAATTTTGTACTATTGCGAAGTTATTTCAGCATTTCATCTGCCAAATTCGAGTATGAGTTGTTTTTTTTTTTTCTCTAGGCAGGTGTCAATATCTTAAACGCATTGAAATTTAAACAGAGCATTACCAGGACAAAGATTACAGAGAACAACTCTGGCACTTTTGTCAAGTTTCACTTCTACTAATAAGTCTTCTGGGATAAAAGGGAACTCTAATGTTGCTCCTGAAGCCTTCTGAGCTTCAAAACTGGATCCATATCATCATGTTCCCATTAGTTTCATCCCATTCAGGATCCCAGGTGAACATCAGGCCAGTCTTAATGCCAGTCTCCTTTAACTATGGAGTATGAGCAACTGTTCCCTGCTTTGTTTCCCTGTAGGTGGAAGTTTTTAAGAGAGGAAAGGGGCCTTAGAGATCACCTCTCCCTGGGAGGAAACAGAAGCCCAGAGATGGGGAAGAAGTGCCTTAAAACCACACAGCCACCTTTCCCAGCAACCAAGCCTCACAAAGCCCACCCAGTTGACTAAGCCATGCTCCCACCCCGTGCACCTCTCAGTCATAAAGAACCTTACATTTCCTCCAACTTCACATCCCACTTGACTCTTCAGGAGTATGAAGCAATTTGAATGAGCTTCCCTGCGCCCTGTCACAGACTGGAGCACATTAAGGGCAGGAAATTAGGCAGGGGCATGTTTGTAGATCCGGTGCTGATTACTTTTCCACTCAGATTGTACATTCACCAATACGGAATGGATTTATCTCTAATTTATTAAAGGTCGGTCAGCATGGATTGATAAAGGAAAGGCCATGTCTGATAAATTCAGCTAAATTGAATTCTTGGGCCACATTACCAAATCAGCAGACATAATTTATCTGGATTTCAGGAAAGCATTTAGTGCTATACCATATAACAGATGCATTTACTAAGGCAAAGTATTGTGTGACGGTGAAGTGTCAGGTGGCAATTCTGGAAACAGGTTTAAAATGGCCCTGAACCCAACACTGGGTGTGCTGCCAGGAGACACTTAAGAGTACAGGGAGAAAGGTCAGTCTGGGGGTCATTATTTCAAAGTCCCTGACCCTAATTATAATTTAATTTCCACAATGGTCATATCTCTTGAGAGCAAAATCGGGATGAAGGGGACAGTTTTAAAAGGAACAGACTGAAAACAGTCTGAATTTCTTTTTTCAGTCAGACTGGCTCAGCAGAGGATGAATGAGTTATTCTTCCACCAAATGAATACAAATAAACAAAAGAACAAAGGAAGTCAAAGACTTCTGTCCTACAAAGAAATGCAGTGAAGAACTCAGAACAAGACAGTGATGGGAAGCAGTGGGTTTCACTAATACTCTAAACTCAGAGTCTGTGTTGATACACAAAAGCAGTAGAAATGGAATTTAAAGTTCTTGGGATATAAATGGGGTCAAATAATTACATAACTATGAGTCATTAATATCCTTGCTATGGCCTCAAAAGGCACGAGCTCCTAACTCTGGTTTGAATTTACCTCTTCTTAAAGTCGAGATTTATGCATCAGCCTTACATCTTTATTCAGGCAATGTGGAATGGATTTCTCTCTAATTCATTAAAGGTCAGTCAGCATGGATTGATAAAGGGAAACCCATGTCTGATACATTTGCTTAAATTGAATATTTCCTCTGGGCTACTGCTCAGGTGACCTGAGGTGACTGTCATTGAGAATGCATTCAGGCAGTCTTAAACTGAGATCTCTGTCTAACATCCTCACCATTAGGAAGCTAAGAAAAGAGCAGTAGCAAAATGCAGGCTCATTCTCTCACTCAGGAACAAACTATGGTGTTTGGGCTTGGCCTCAGTAACTAGTTTCCTGGTCTGCCACAAAGTTGAAGCTGAGGGTGTCCACAGACACTGAGCACCTCACAGCAGCATCAAGCTTGTACACACTTGCACACATTTGTTCTGTTTCCATGCCTCCCTCTCCACCCTGGATACCAGACACTAGAGCCATCTCTGACTGATCCTTCTGTCTGGGGGGACTCTTCTTGTTTGGCACCATGTAGTGTGTAATGGTTAGTTGTATGTGTCAACTTGGAGGGTATTTTTGAATGGGATTAACATTTTGGTGAACTTTCAGTGAGCGGATTGCCCTCTATAATGTGGGTGGGCCTTATCCAATCAGTTGAAGGCCTGAATAGAACAAAAAGACCAACCTTCCCTAGCAAGAGAGAATTCTCCAGCTGAGCACCTTTGGATTTCATCTGCACCATTGACTCTCCTGGGTCTCCAGGCTGCTGACTCACACTGCAGATTTGGATTTGCCAGTCTTCATAATCACATGAGCCAATTCCTTATAATAAATCTCTTTCCATGTATGTACATATTTTCGGTTCTGCTCCTCTGGAGAACCCTAACTGATACACAGGGGTATAGATAGTTTTACCTCCATCTAGATTTCTAGGACCTCAAAGTTTAGCTGAGGTCTCAGCTTCCACTTTAATTCTCTGTTCCTAGGAAACTCTCTGAATCTTCATGAAAAAAAAAAAAATGCAGGCATGAACAGTAATAACCCAGGCTTGCACAAGCAGGAACTAGATTAAAGATTTATTCTAAGAATTAAAGGAAAGTCTGGGATCTTGGAGCAGGAGATTCCATGAAGCGTCATGAACAAAACACTACAATATCAGAAGGCAGTTTAGAAAAAGGATGCAGTAGAATCATGACACTGTTGCTGTGTCTGTCATTGCAGACTTCCTCTAGCCTCATCACGTCTTTGATATCATAGAATTTGGCAGCTGAAATGAAGTACAAGAAAAAAGGAAGGTAATTAACTCCAACACATGTTTTCTCCTTAATTTGAGTGCCCAGTAGAGTCAGAATGTACAGATGCAAGTTTTCACAGCCTCTCAAGAGAAACCTCATTAGGTTCAAATGGACTTTTTAACTACAGACTCACAGATACTATATGTGAGGCTTATTTATTTATTTATTCAACTAACTAGCATATATTACTATCCAAAGCCCTATACTAGTGCAGGAGGAATTAAAAGACATTCTTTATAGTACTTGTGCTCAAGACATTTTACAATCTAGTTGACTATAAAGATAACCAATGTGTATGTAAGTTTATGAAATATTTTTGTCAATTTAGAAAAATAGTTTAAAGTCCAGAGAATAATATAACAACACCGACATGTGCATCAATAAACCATGAGCTGTCTAGGTCATGGAGTGTTGGCAGAGCCAGGCATAGCCTTCACTGAGCCCATGAACTATGAAATACAGTTGGGAGAAAACAGGTGGGCTGGCTTATGAGATGGTGCTAGCGCAGAGCTGGGCTGAGCACGTGGAGAGAAAAGTAACTGGGTCCATCAGTCTCCATGACAACCTCAACACCAAATACAAGATCTGGCCCCTAGTGAGTACTCAAAACGTAGATAAGGAATGAATGGATTAAGGAATGAATGAATAAAATAATGGGGATGAAGATGAACAAGCACATACAAAATATCATATGCTAAAGGGAAATTGGGCTTTCAAAGGATAAAGCTGAGATGCACAGCAGCCTGGCTGTATATAACTCCCTTCATTAAACTCCTAAGGGGTTTAAAGCAAGAGTAATCAATAGTCAAAATTGTCAACTGTCATTAAATGTTGGGTTGAACAAAAGAGTAAACCACAAACTAATTGATCCCTATTACATGTGGGAAATTGGATGAGATTAATCTAAGAAGACTTCCTGAAGTAGGTCAGTTTTGGACTGAAATCTTTCACACACCCCTATACTTCTTAAATCAAATAATTCTATTCTTGTGTGATCCTTATTTTCCTGTCACTTAACTTGGAGGCAATCAGAATGGAGGAGGATTCCAATATGGAACTCCATAGTACTCAGTCCTGCTCCCTTCCTGTGGGTCCTGGGTGGCTCACACTCTTTAGTGTTTTTCTTTTTCTTTTTCTTTTCTTTTTCCTTTTTTTTCTTTTTTTCTTTTCTTTTTCTTTTTGGCAAAAGAGCTATTTTTATTTTATTTATTTTTTTTGCTTTATTATTATTATTTTTTTAAATTTAAACTCAAGTTAGTTAACATACAGTGTAGTCATGGCTTTGGGAGTAAAACCCAGTGATTCATCTCTTACATATGACTCCCAGTGCTCATCCCAACAAGTGCCCTCCTTAATGCCCATCACCCATTTAGCACATCCTTCCACCCACCTGCCCTCTGGCAACCCTCAGTTTGTTCTCTGTATTTAAGAGTCTCTTATGGTTTGCCTCCCTGTCGGTTTTTATCTTATTTTTCCTTCCCTTCCCCTATGTTCATCTGTTTTGTTTCTTAAATTCCACATATGAGTGAAATCACATGATATTTGTCTTTCTCTGACTGACTTATTTCACTTAACATAATACACTCTAGTTCTATCCACATTGTTGCAAATGGTAAGATTTCATTATTTTTCATCGCCAAGTAGTATTCCATTGTGTGTGTGTGTATACATATATATGTATATATATGTATGTGTATATATATATGTATATATATACCACATGTGTATATATATATGTATATGTATATATATATCACATGTGTATATATATATGTGTGTGTGTGTATATATATATACACACACACATACACACACACACACACACACACACACACACACACCACATTTTCTTTATCCATTCATCAATTTGGGCTCTTTCCATACTTTGACTATTGTTTATAGCGCTTGTATAAACATTGGGGTCTATGTGCCCCTTCAAATCAGCATTTTTGTATCCTTTGTATAAATCAGTAGTAGTGCAATTGTTGGGTCATAGAATAGTTCTATTTTTAATTTTTTGAGGAATCTCCATACTGTTTTCCAGAGTGGCTGCACCAATTTGTTCTCCCAACAACAATGCAAAAGGATTCCCCTTTCTCTGCATCCTTGACAACATCTGTTGTTTTTCGCGTTGTTAATTTTAGCCATTCTGGCAGGTGTGAGGTGGTATCTCATTGTGGTTTTGATTTGTATTTCCCTGAGGATGAGTGATGTTGAACATTTTTTTATGTGTCTGTTAGCTATTTGGATGTCTTCTTTGGAAAAGTGTCTGTCTGTTCATGTCTTCTGCCCATTCCTTCACTGGATTATTTGTTTTTTGGGTGTTGAATTTGGTAAGTTCTTCATAGATTTTTAATACTAACCCTTTAGCTGATATGTCATTTGCAATTATCTTCTCCCATTCTGTCGGTTGCCTTTTAGTTTGTTGATTGTTTCCTTTGCTGTGCGGAAGCTTTTTTATCTTGATGAGGTCCCAATAGTTCATTTTTGCTTCTGTTTCCCTTGCCTCTAGAGACATGTAAAGTAAGAAGTTGCTGTGGCCAAGGTCAAAGATGTTGCTGACTGTTTTCTCCGGTATGATTTTGATGGCTTCCTGTCCCACATTTAGGCCTTTCATATTTTTGTATGTGGTGTAAGAAAGTGGGCCATTTCATTCTTCTGCATGTCACTGTCCAGTTCTCCCAGCACCATTTGCTAAAGAGACTGTCTTTTTTTCCATTGGATACTCTTTCCTGCTTTGTCGAAGATTAGTTGACCATATGTTTGTGGGTCCATTTCTGGGTTCCCTATTCTATGCCACTAATATGAGTGTCTCTTTTTGTGCCAATACCATACTGTCTTTATGATTACAGTTTTGTAATATAGGCTAAAGTCCAGGATTGTGATGCCTCCAGCTTTGGTTTTCTTTTTCAACATTACTTTGGTTATTCAAGGTCTTTTGTGGTTCCATATAAATTTTAGGATTGTTTGTTCTAGCTCAGTGAAGAATTCTGGTGTTATTTTGATAGGGATTGTATTGAATGCATAGATTGGTTTCAGTAGTGTCAACATTTTAACAATATTTGTTCTTCCAATCCATGAGCTGTTTCTTAACAGCTGTCAGTATTCTCTTCAGTTGCTATTTCAAGGATTGCTTCTTCTGCTCTGTGCAAGAGACCATGTCATGCCTCCTAGAGGGAGAGCCATTGCTCCTTTAGCATTTAAGTGACATAGGCCTTTTTCTTTTTTTTTTTTTAATTAAAAAAATTTTTTTAGTGTTTATTTATTTTATAGAGAAACAGAGTACGAGCAGGGGATGGGCAGAGAGAGAGGGAGACACACAATCTGAAGCAGGCTGTAGGCTCCGAGCTGTCAGCACAGAGCCTGATGCAAGACTCTAACTCACAAACCGTGAGATCATGAGCTAAGCTGAAGTTGGACGCTTAACTGACTGACCCACCCAGGCCCCCCAGATATAAGCCTTTTTCATTCTTTTCCTAGTTGTTCTTTTTCTTTTCTTTCTCTTTTTCTTTTTCTTTTTTAACAGGTTTTGCTGGGAAAATGGGTTTCCCAGAGAGTGGCTAGAAAGATTTGAGTGGCAGTATCCTGAATTTTCCTCCTAATAGTCTCCTTGGACCATTACTATACCCTTCTCAACACCATCACTCCATCCCTAAGGGTCAGGGGCAGTTCTCTTTTCTTTGGCCAAAAGACTTAATTGCATTGTCCCAGAGCTTTTCACCATTTCTCCCATGGTATCTAGTGTCAAGGGCTTCCCCAAAGAAAGGGCCCTAAATCCAAGGCTATGTCTGAATCAATCCAATTCCAGGGGAGTCATTGAGAACCAAAGGGGCATTTTGCCCAGTAAAAAGGGATTGGATACAATCTTTGGATGAGCAGATTGAAGTTATTACCAGTGTCAATTACACTGCCAGTTCATTCCTGAAATAAGGCAAGGAGGAGCAGAACAAGCTTGCTGGGATAAAGATAAGAGGTCCCCCTTCTGTGTCACCTGCCCAGTGGCATAGAAATCCCAAGGACCCCAGGAGACCCAGATGGAAGTAGATCAGACAGAGGCAATACTCCATCTTGAGATATGGAGAATGGGGAGTGGCTGCATTCTGATGACATTGGGGAAGTCATAGTATGTCTATCCTTAACTCTAAACCCCATGGTCTGTAGGTTAAAGACTCTTACAAGGTAAAGGCCTTTCTTTGGTTGAAGAAATTAAATGACTTAAATGACTGTCTCAGAAAAATGGATGCTTTTTCTTCAAACCAAATGAGGTTAGAACAGGGCCAATTCATAAGCCTTTATGAGAGTAGGATTTCTGGGCACCTGAACAGATCATCTCATAGTGGTGTTTCAGGTTATGTTTGGCAAAAATAAACAGAAAAAAACAGTGAGGATGCTTTTCTTCCTGCCAGGCAAGTCCTCACAGTAATAAGTAGATTTTTTTTTCTTTTTTGTTATTTGTTTTGTATATTTGTTTTATAATTCTGTGAGTAAAAGATACAGAGCTCTAAAGACAGATGTAAGTCTAAAATATTTTTTCTTTTAGAAGAAGAAAAGGCCCTCCAATGGTATTCTGAAACGTTTCCAAGCTCTGAGCAGAGATTTGAGAATTGGCTCCCTGTCCCCACATACATCCCATCAAGACATGGAGTAGGCAGACGGAAAGAGCTTTGTGCACAAACATGATCTGCTCATTCCTCATTCCTTCTCCCATCCTAATGGCTTGCCTCCCTCTATCACACCCAAAATGATAGACAGTGATGATGTCCAATTAAAGCATTTCCTTTCAAATGCATTTGTAGACACAGTTTTCTTCAATTCTTAGATAGAGATATTACAAAAATTATAAAAAACAAAAAACAAAAAAACCCAGCTTGCCAGAATGTGTCTTGACAAAATACAGGACATAAAGGCTGGAAACCATCCTGTGCTCTGTTCATCTCCTTCGCCATAATTACATAAATTATTTCCTGGGGCTGGAAACACCAATCCTTATTTCAAAAGGACAAGTTTTTAAATCCATATGTGGACAGATGAAGAAAATATTGTCAGTGGGAAACTGGCCAGGAGAATCATCAACACATGTCTGCAGGGCTGTCCAGGGCCCATGGTCCATGTGGATATGTACAGCAAACTTCATTGGTACCTGGCCCACACTTTGCATTCCAATTAAAGGGGTCAGTTGGTGTCATTTTTGCTCACTGTACTGGCAGTGAAACTGAAGTCCATGAAGATGAGTTCATATATCCAAATTCAAATTTATACAAGCTCTTTAGAGATGGAGCTAAGTAGGCTCCGTCTTAAGCTATATCCTCATTAGCCAAATAGACCTCAGGTAATATTACCAACTGGCCTTCCTCTAAAGGAATGTTGCCATTAAGAAATCCTGAAATTGATTTAGAGCAGAGCTTCTTGAACCATGTCTATCACCCTATACCTCATGAAGCTATTCTACTGCAGAAAAAGAACAAACATGGAGAGAAGGAAGAGTTTTATGTCTTCTTGTCTTCTTGTCCTTCTTGATTCAGCCAAACCTTCAGGCTTCACATGTGGTTCTTGTTTTGACCTGGTAGATTAATGATTTCTTAAGCTGTTCATGCAATTATTATAATTATTATTATTTTAGTTTCACATGGGAGGCAAGGAAGAGAGGGTATTTACTGCAGTGATTCAGTGGATATATTTGGGTAAGGCCACCATAACCATAAACTAGCTTCCCAGTACCATTTGAAACACTGCCAATTCACTTATCGCTAACATTTTCCTTGACAACAGACCTTCTCTTCTCTCCTCATGTCATCTTGCCAAAAAGCATTATATTGCCACAGCCAGCTACAAGATAGGATGAGATAGAAGTGTGTATTAACTGTATTCTGAAGCCTGCCATAAATTCACTGCAGTGAATCCGGATAGGGAGATTAAACAGCATTTAAGAACATTTTCCAAAAAATAAATCAAGTATAAAATAATGATTTGTGTAGGCTAGAAATACGATGACAGAGGATGACTTTAATTTATGTGTGTTTCATATTGGGTCACTATTCTTCAAGAGAAGAAGTGGAGTGTTCATTCTGTACAACTCTCCACAGAAATTTGTTCAATCCCCTGCATATTTACTCAGTAATACCATTGTCTATTAGGTCATGTCATGAACTGGACTATTTTAGGGGTACCAGAGGGACAGAGAAAATATCAGGGCTTAAAGGAAGAAGTGGACAAGTACTTGACAGAGAGGAGACTGAGAATGTGAAAGAAAATTACAAATATTGGAGCCAAGAGTTAAACAAATTTAGGGTGACCACACAATTTATTGTCCAAACTGAGATACTTTTGAAAGATAAAGGGGGCACTGTAAACATTGTGCCAGGACAGCAGGCACAAGCTGGAACTCCCCTGGCAAATTAACACATGTGGTCACCCTAAGCACAATGTTCTTTGGCAAAGGAACCTAATGCTGCAAAGAAAGTGTACCTGCTCATGGCATGGATTAATGACAAGGTCAGGAAGAGGTGCTCTATTAGTTTTCTAGGGTTGCCATAATGAAATAGGCAGACTGGGTTGCTTAAAAACAAAAATTTATTTTCTTTCAGTTCTGGATGCCAGAAACATGAAATCAAGGTGTCCACAGGGTTGGTTTCTTCTGTGGCATCTCTCTTTGAATTGTAGATGTCTGTCTTCTCCATGTGTCTTCTGTGTCCAGATTTCCTCTACTTAGAAGGATACCAGTCATATTTGGGTAGGGACCACCTTAATAATCTCATTTTAGTATAATTACCCCTTTAAAGACCCTATCCACAAATATATCACATTCTGACATATTGGCAGTTAGGACCTCAACATATGAATTTGGGGGGCTGGCGACATAATTCAGTCCATAGCATGTACTGATTCCTAAACAAAGATCAAAGTTTTTATAAAATCACTTCACGCATCTGAGAATAGCTGGGCTCTTCAAAAGATCAAGAGTTCCAAGCTGCTGAAATTCTTAGATTCACCAGGTAGAGATCACAGGAGGTGGGTCACATGCCAGCATAACACATGAAGCAAAGTTTCACAAGTAAGAGCAAGATTGATGTTTAAAATATTTCACTGATACCCTACAGACAGTAACAAATGAGTATAAATATCAGCCATCACCAAACTGGAGTAGGGCCCTGAAGACTTTCTGCTATGTTTAAGGCTAGCCCTTAGCTGAAGGATTGTGGAGGAGGCTTGGTGGTAGAGCTGGTTCTGAAGAAAAGGCTGGAGCAATTGGAGTAGCCGGGTTGGGGGGTGGGGGGGGGGAGATTATGAGGCTCAAGGAAACAGCTATTTACTAACTGTATAGACCTATTCCATATTTTAACAACCAGTGCAGCTGGTGGTATATACCTGTAAGCACCAGCTATATATCAGCCACTGTTAAGAGAAATGTGAGTCTTACCACTTATGAGCTATATTGTCTTGTCTTTCTTTAGGCTTTAGTTCATTAATTGCTGTGAAAGCTGCATGGCCACTAGACACAGGTACTTACAGGTACAAGGGATTATCATTGTCATGTTAGCAGTTTTTCCAAGTTTACTGGCTCTGTAAACTTCCAAGGGGCAGGATGGTGTCAGCTTCCTTTCACTGTCTTTTCTTTTCCCTTCCCCTTGCTGTTGCTCAGAAATTATCTGAGATGGTAATGGAAGTCTCTCTCACATAATCAGAGTTACTACTTGTAGCTTGGCACTATTAAGTTAGCTTTTAAAAATGACCAGTTGAGGCCATGAAAATTTATTTGAGAATAAAAATCCAGAAAAGTTTCCTTGGACCAGGGAGGGCTTTCAGTCTCATTCAAAACCCACTCACATGGGCATTTAAACTCTCTTAGCAGGCAATAAATTATGCACTAACAATTTTGCATGTATCTAGGTTGAGTTATGCTGAGTCCCCTGGGTTTCCTCCTCTTATAATCTAGGTATTGGAGTTTCCAGATTTAAAGAGAAAAAACAAGTTATAGGCAGGTTAAAAGGCATAGTATTAAAGGCTAGCTGTAATTGGCAGGTTGATAGTGAAATGTCAGTCCCCCCCCCACACACACACACAATCTCACCCACCAGCTTGGAAACAGCTCATCTAGAAAATAATTTCATCACATCAAGTTATGTCTCACAGAAAATAATTATAGGTTATTTACCATTTCTTCCATAATCCTTAATAACAAGAAATCAACATAAGAAATCATTACAAGGAACTATTCCTGAGGTACCAGGGTTCCTGAGTGAAGTAGAAGAATTTTGTGCTTTTACTTAAAATCAAAACAGAATCTCCTCCCTGGAGGCATAAGGATGACTCTTCAAAGTTCCATCTAGCTTTTAGACGATGAGGATTATAACACATGAAGACAGTAAAAGCCAAAAATTCTGTGTGAGGTTTTATGGACAAAGAATGAGTATCAATCCAAGAAAGAAAGAAAGAAAGAAAGAAAGAAAGAAAGAAAGAAAGAAAGAAAGAAAGAAAGAAAGAGAAAGAGAGAGAGAAAGAGAGAGAGAGAGAAAAAGAAAGAAAGAAAGAAAGAGAGAGAGAGAGAGAGAGAAAGAAAGAAAGAAAGAAAGAAAGAAAGAAAGAAAGAAAGAAAAAAGAAAGAGAGGGAGGAAGAAAGAAAAGGAAAGAGAAAAGAAAAGAAAAACTCTGATTTTCTTTCCTGGATTTATTGTAAAGCCATTTTCAGGGAATTTAGAGGAAAACTTTAGATCAGAAGATCATTTTATGTAGTAAATAACTCCAGTCATAGGCTAGACAGGTATCTTTGCAGCTTGACAGAGGGATTGGGAAACCCACCAAACAAAGAGAAGATTATGCTGTATTGGAGCTGAATAAGAAGAAACTATTGCTAGGAGTATCTTCATATTTTGTGTCTAATATGGTGGATGGAAAAAGGGGAAGATAATGACCACCAACAGTGGATAGAAAAAAGGTAACTAAATATGGCAGCTCCAAGAAGATAGATGGGATGTGGAATCCCAGAGTGCTCAGACTCACTTTAGAGTTTACAGGTGATGATTCCCTTTGATTCATGGCTGCAGTTCTTAAGGGCAAAAGAACTTAGTTAGCTAGAGATGGGATACAAACCCAGAGAAAGGCTTCTCCAGCTGGGAAAACAAAAGATGTTTGGGATGATGTTGATGAAAGCTTTTTTAAAGTGAGAGGTACAGAGAGAGTGCAAAAGGAAGGCAGCTGGAGCTTGTCCAGGTCAGCTAATGATGCATGGTGCTGCTGACACAGCAGTTCAGCCAGCCAGTGCAAGAGAGAGCTACCTTGGGGACCTGCCCTGTTCTTAAGGTTGGACCCTAAAAGTCCAGGTCAGGGAAGGCTTCACCACTTGGTTCATAAGACTTTTTTTTCTTGTGCTTTAATTTAAATTCTTACCACCGGGACATACTTAACTAAAACTTAGCTTAAATTTTCTCTTTTCATACTTCATCCCCCTTAGCAAGTATTTGGTTTCTAAGATCAGAAATCAACAAGGGAAAGGACATTAGGGTAGGTTATAAAATGAAATGAAACGCCTCCTCTTTTTCATCTTTTTTTTTTTTTAAGTATGCCTGGTGCTTTGTTCATGAGGCTGAGAAAACCCCAACCTGGATGTAAAATACTTACTTGCTTGGTGATCATCTACCCATTCCAGGGACCCAGGGAACTGTGGGTCTTGGTAATTATGTCTACCAAGTTGTGAGTTTGGGCCTATGTGACCTGAACTGTAAAATATTGTACATGACAACATACTGCATTTTAATCTTTTTTTTTTTCATGTTGTTTCTCTAATTGAGACAAGATGACATGTACCACAATGTCAGCATCTGTGATGGTCTTAGGATTTATAAATTCAAATTACACATCCCACATCACCTTCTCCTCATTATCACTAAGTGAGCTCTAACCCCTCTGTACATAATTCCACTTTGGGGAATTCGTTGTCTCTGCAAGTAGTTCAGTCCATCATCAAACTTTGGTACAAGATGGACTCTAAATTTGACAAAGGTTCTTTCCAGGTGGCAACAATAAGGCTGATATGTTGATATACAAAGGTTGTACCCATCTAAACCCACACTGCAGAAAGTGCTTTCCTATTTAGGATCCATTTCTATGATCATGCTCTTCCCGTGCCATCAAGTTCTATGGAAAAACAATCAGATGTACTAGTGTTTGGAGTTTGGTCTCATTTTGGTGATAATGCCTTACCTCTTGCATGATGAATTGAGTTTAGACTTGGGAAGAATTCCCTCATGTGAATGTTTTTACACATTGGAACTCTTATTATGAAGAGGGAGTGGAGAAAAGAGAATGTCCTTCTCTAAATATCTTTTGACTTTTTACCAACTCTAATGCCTCTGGGTCACACCTGAGACAAAGGATTCTCTAGCTTCTCTCTCCTCTGTGTGGTCAGGTACTTCCCAAACAGGGGCAAGATTGTCCTAGAGATTAGTTCAGGTCACAGGACAGTAAACTACAGCCAATAGAATGAATCTGTTCCTTTGCCTGGTTCTGCAAGCCCTGTGAGCTAAAAATGGTACTTACATTTGTTAGTGGGCTAAAAAAAAAAAAAAAAAATTTAAAGTAAAGAGTATTTTTTTGTAACACAGAAAAGTTATATGAAATTCAAATTGCAGTGACCATAAAGAAATGTTTTCCTAGAAAATAGCCATGCTCATTATTTATGTGTTGTCTATGGCTGATTTCATGTTACAAGAGTAGAGTTGAATAGTTGTGATAGAGACCATGTGGCCTACAAAGCCTAAAATATTTTCTTTTTTATTAAAAAAAAATTTTTTTACATTTATTTTTGATAGACAGTGAGAGACAGAGCACAAGCAGGGAAGGGGCAGAGAGAGAAGGAGACACAGAATCCAAAGCAGCCTCCAGGCTCCTAGCTGTCAGCACAGAGCCCAATGCGGGACTCGGACCCACAAACCGAGAGATCATGACCTGAGCCGAAGTTGGACACTTAACCAACTGAGCCACCCAGGCATCCCTTTCTTTTTTAATAATTTTTTTTACATTTATTTATTTTTGATAGAGAAAGACAGATAAAGCCTAAAATATTTTCAATCTTGGGGCACCTGTGTGGCTCATTTGGTTAAGCATCCGACTTCCTCTCAGGTCATGATCTCGTAGTTCATGAGTTCCATCCAACTCCACGTCGGGCTCTGTGCTAACAGCTCAGAGCCTGGAGCCTGCTTCAGATTCTGTGTCTCCCTCTCTGTCCGCCCCTCCCCCACTCGCACCCTGTCTCTCTGTCTCTCAAATTTTCTATCTAGCTTTTAATGGATAAATTTTCTGACCCCTGATGTATATCATCACCAAATCTTCCTGATCATAATGCCTTGAATCCAATAATCTGTTGTTTGCACTGGATCTGTATCTTCAGAGGCCATTGTTTACAAAGCTTTCTGTACAGTGCCTGGCACATACTAGATGTTCAATAAATGCTTAGTATATATTTTACATATATATACACATAATAGATTTTAAATATGTATAACCAATTATATATTGGTTGTATTGAATATGAATTGGTTATATTTAATATAAGAAATAATTTCATCATAAGACCAATGGAATGGAATAACAGAAGATGAACACCCGATAGTACTTCTTGTTACAAACAGCACAGTACAGTGTTTCTTGGTGAGTATGCAGTTTGCCCTAAAATATCTTCTGTCCTCTCTGTATGAGATCTAGTGGTCCTAGACTCTCTGGCTTCTAATTACAAAGCAAAATGTTCTAATGCCAATAATAAGACCAACCTCTATACCTTTTAAGTGCAATCTTCTTGATTATAAGCAGTCACTGACTAAAGACATCAATTAGAGAGGGAGATTTCTTAAACCCTGGGGCTAGAGTTTAGTTAAAAACAACTTGGAAAGTGGTTTAACTCTGCCATCCCCCACCCCCAGCACACAACATTCAAAGCAAGCCATTATTTCCCACAAAAATCACTCTGTGTTTCTTGTTGGGTGGCTCGTCTCTCCTAAATGCCATCATCCTGTTTTAAGCTAATATCGAGGAGATATGAGCATGGTTCACTTTGTTTCTTCCTATCTCTTTGTCCCATTTCAAAATGGGAGTTTTGAATGGTCCTGGATTTAGAGCATTTGGAAGTTTCAAAACCCTTTGGAAGATTGGAGACATAAACTGAAGCTATACCTGCCCAGCAGAGACTCAAGAGGCCTGCTGTCATATACCATATCTCAGGAAGAGCCTAGCATTCCTGCACAGAAGCCAGGCAGGCTGGGAAATCGAATGGCAAGGAGAAAGTTAGATAAATTCCAGAAAGAGAACCAAGAAATGCCTCATCTTCCAAACAGAAATATGCACCCCATAGTTCTTGTATATTTTCAAACATTTAGAATGAGATTTGTGCAAAACAAGTACAAACCAGAGCAATGTCACATCCATACGCTTATTCAGTCGGTCACTCACTCTTTCTGTCACCTTCTCTATGAAGCCCTCTTCAATTTTAGGGATTAGACCTGGTCACTGCCTCTTTATTATTCTCATAGTTTTTCACACTTGGCTTTCTTTCAACCCCTATGCATTAATGACTTGCTCTTAGTGGCACACTTCAGCCTCTAGGGGGAGTTCAAGTCCCCAAACCCTGAAAAGGAAGAGTTCTATTGTGACTTGTGGGTCAGAAACACAAATTGGACTAAGGTGGAGCATTTTGTGGGACAACCAATGAGGTTCAAAGCTCTTGGTCCTGCCTGGAGTGCCCATTGGGACTCCTCTCCCTTCAGAATCTGCCTTGTACTATTAGCTTTCTTAGAAAAGCCCTTTTCAAAAATTGCTTCACTTTTTCTTTCTCTTCCTGCCCATGTAGCTGCTATGATAGTCTAGGCAGAAGGATTCTCACAGTTCAAATACAGTCTAAACTAGTTCATGAGGAAAGGGGATCAGAATGGCATTTCATAAAAAGCTCCAATTAATAATAAGTGACAAGACAAATATTGGTGCAGCCACTATGGAAAACAGTATGGAGGTTCCTAAAAAATTAAAAATAGAACTACCATCTGATCCAGCAATTCAACTTCTGGATGTTTATCTGAAGAAAAGCAAATCACTAATTCAAAAAAATACAGGTACCCCTCCCCCCATGTTCATTGCAGCATTATTTACAATGGTGAAGATATGGAAAAAACCTAAGTGTCCATCAACAGATGGATAAAGAACATGTGAGACACACACACACACACACACACACACACACACGTGTGCACACACACGATAGAATATTATCCAGCCATGAAAAGCAATGAGACTTTGCCATTTGTGACAATATGGATGGGCCTTAAGGGAAGTATGCTAAGTGAAATAAATCAGGCAGAAAAAGACAAATACTAAATGATCTCACTTATATGTGGAATCTTAAAAAAAAAAAGTATAGATACAGACAACAAATTAGTGGTTGCCAGAAGCAATAAGTATTATATTTCTACAACTTTAGTTTACACTATGCCATAAATTAATTTCTAATTTGATGTAATAAACTGTATATCGAGAGATTTACAACAAGGAATTGAGTGCTACGAAATTTCTGATCATTAAAACAGAAAACAGGGGTGCCTGGGTGGCTCAGTCGGTTAAGCATCCAACTTCGACTCAGGTCACGATCTCGCGGTCCGTGAGTTCCAGCCCCGCGTCGGGCTCTGGGCTGATGGCTCGGAGCCTGGAGCCTGCTTCTGATTCTGTGTCTCCCTCTCTCTCTGCCCCTCCCCCGTTCATGCTCTGTCTCTCTCTGTCTCAAAAATAAATAAACGTTAAAAAAATTTTTTTTAAAAAAGAAAGAAAACATAGTCCAAAATTTTTTGTTTTTTAAAAATGTTTTAATGTTTTATTCATTTTTGAGAGACAGAGACAGAGCATGAGTGGGGGAGGGGCAGAGAGACAGAGGTGCAGAATCTGAAGCAGGATCCAGACTCTGAACTGTCAGCACAGAGCCCGACGTTGGGCTCAAACTCACGAACCATGAGATCATGACCCAAGCCAAAGTCGGACACCCAACTGACTGAGCCACTCAGGCACCCCAAACATACTCCAAATTTTCTATAAAATGTTGGTAAGATGGATTTGTCCAGCAAGAATACTAAAATTATATTATGGCAACACCACATTAAATACGTTTGTTATAAAATTTTTGAAAAAGATCTATACTGTGAAAACATCCTAGTTTTTCTTGCATTTTAAGGAGTACAGATTATTGGGAATGATTCAGGACACAAAAATATTTAAAACACAAAACTTTAACAAAAGTATCATAATCTATTTTGGGATGGCTATTTATTCCCCACAGACCCAAAATATTTCTTTCTCTTTTGAAGTTTACAGTTGTTAATCTACACTCTTGATTCAATTTATTACTATCTCAATAAGGTGGAGAAGCTGTTCAAACTGACCTACAGAATGCAGTATGCCTAGAAGAGGCAAGAACAAGGTAGGGGGTGGGCAAAATGGGGGAAGAGACTCAAAAGGTACAAACTTCCAGTTATAAAATAAATAAGTCAGGAATGTAATGGATAGCATGGTTTTAAAAAGTATATAAATATTGAGATAGCAGTATTCAGAGACTTGTGCCCCAAACCTTACCACCAGAGAAAATCCTTTATTTGTTAATTCAATTTCCAAAGCCTCCTCTCCATTTCTTAAAGGAAGCATTTTTCTTCTTGAGAGCAAGGCTAAGTAGATCTACTTTATGAGATCTGGTGAGGGGAGAGGCAGGAATAGAGGGAAGGACAAAAGAAAGACTACGTGGGCAGGAAGGAAGGTTTGGGAGCAGCTTCTTGAATAAGGTATATGGATGGGAGAAGAAAGCAAGTTCATGTAAACATTTCTGTGGATCCCTTTTAATGTTCTTTGGAGCATAAAGACTAGAACTCCCTTTTATTTACTCTTGGTTGTGAATTTGTTTTTGAAACACGACAGTGTTTGAGACTGAACTACATGGGTCTCCACCATGGTCTCCAGATTCATTTGAGCTACAGAGAAAGTGTTCATTTGTCCAGTCCCATTTGCATATTTCCTTTGAAACCCACAGTGGGTAGCTGGCTGAAGGTTTGCAGTTTTGGGAGATTTGTCACTCCTTGTGGTGAATATCTGACATAGTCCAGCAGATCAGGGCAAATATAGGCATGAGGGACTAGGATCTGGGTGGAAGGTCCACTCAGGGACATTATATTGCAGCAACAGCCCAGCCTATCAGTGTAAATTCCCAGGTGGGAAGCAAGATTCCTGCACTGGGAGAAGATCTGGAGGAAGTAGTCTGTTGTAAGCAGGTTCAGTCATTCATTCTAGAGCGACAGCAACTTATCTTTTCATGAGAAAAGTTCCAGAGAAATGATGAGACAGATTTTAAAATATGGAGTCTACTATTAACAGGCATTCTCTACCTATGTGTAGAACTGCTTAGACTTTGGGGTGACATCTCACAAATATCATCAGGAATCTGGTCTTGGCATTAATAAGTGTTCAGTTCTAGATTCAGGGCAAGGTCATCTGCAGGCTTTTGGTTGGGTAGATGGATTGATATTTGATTTTTCAATTTTCTTTTTTCACCATGGATGGTAGGGCTACAGGATGAGCAAATTAATCCAAAAGGAACAGAGAGGATCTGCTTTAACAGGAAAGATAAATCAGCAAGAGAGGCCTGTGCTGCCATTGATATAGAAGAACTTACAAAAGCGGCATAGATTGACTAATAAGGACCTGGGCCCAGGACTGCTGGGATTTGAATCTAAGTGTCACCATTCACACACTAGATGACCTGGGAGAAGCTCCTTAACCTCACTCTGCCCCAGAGTGAGAAGGAAAAACTGAATAGACTTCATGTGAAAAGGATAAACTGGATAGACTTCATGGGGTTATTGTAATAATTAAATGAGTTAACACATGTAAAGCAATTAGAACAGTGCCTTGAACATGGCAAATGCTCACTAAATGTTAGCGGCTAGTATTTCCCGCACATAAGGAAATCAAAGGCTGAGGAAAGAGAAAGTTTGAAGGATAAATCTTGTTAAGTATATTACTTTGCTAGAAAATGTATTTTAATTTTATAAGTAAATTTTTTTCATAGGAAAGTACATGCAGCTTGTATCATACATTTTGAAAGTTAATCTAAATTTGTTTTGCAAGAGAATATATATCTTGGTCATATAAATACATAAACTATATTTTGGAGTCCACCAAGAAATCATATTTTCTAACAATATTCTAATTTCATTGTCTGTATCAGAATACATATGAGCAAGGGTGAGGAAAAGCATCCTTATGATGTCATATACAGGAATTTTCTGATACTGTGGTGATTCGCCTCCATGGAAAACGTCACTCACATCTCTAATTGATCATGGAGCCTCAATATTCTTGGGTTAACCCAAGCAAAGTGGCTTGGTTAAAAAATGTGGCTTGCAATGGCCCTGTCCCATTTCTGGGGCAGCAGTTACCACCAAATCAAACCATGTACCAATGCTGGGCTGATTGCCTAAAAATTACCTGAGGAACTTGTTGCCATATGGATCCTAGGTTCCTCTCCAGAATTCTACCCAGAATGAGGCCTCTGTGGGTGATTCTCATGCACAGCCAGATTAGACAGTCATTGTACTGGAAAGAGGGAGTTTAAGTATGATTTCCTCCCTCTAGGAGAGTAGCCCAAGATTGCATCAAAGGCTTACAATTAGAGGTACCTGGATAAGCATCTGAGTCTTGATTTCAGGTCATGATCTCATGGTTCCTGAGATGGAGCCCCGAGTCAGGCTCCTCACTGACAGTGCGGAGCCTGCTTGGGATTCTTTCTCTTTCTCCCTTGCCCTGCCCCTCCCCTGCGCTCTCTCTCTCTCTCTCTGTCTCTCAAAATATATAAATAAAATTTTAACAACAACAACAAAAAGGCTTACTATTAGACAAGTGCCAAGGGATGAGGATTTGTGCTAGGAGAAAGCTTGAACTTCCATTAGAATTGCCCTTTGGAGGATCATCTTCTCATCCTTCTGGAGACCTTTCCTATATAGGTGCTTGAAGGGGCTCTTCCTTTTTCTGTCCTCTTTTTGGCATAGTAGTGCACTCACAGGGCTTCAGAGCAGCCCAATGGATGGCTCAGGAGAAAAAAGGCTGGAGCAGGTTTCCAAGGCCTGCTGCTGGCCAACAGGATTAAAAAACTCTCCTATCTCATATTTGATCCAGCTTTTTTTATCAGAATAGAGGGTTACAAAATAATGTGGACCCAAAGTACTAACAAGTAATGACAAGAGATCACTTTTCCAGAGCATCTCACTGGCTTTCTCTCTCTCGGAGACCTAGAAGACAGTGGCTCTCATGTATGTGAGTAAGGATCAACAATCTGGGATGCCAGGTGAGACTTTCTTCCTCTGGAATCACTCTTCCCCAGTATCGAATCCCACACTCTGCCACAAGCCAGCTCATTTTCCTTTCCTGTCATTGGTCTGCCTCAGTCAAGTACATACTGTATGCTCAATACTCTAAGATTGCAAAATAAATTACACGATCCTTGCTGTTGGACTTACAGTACAGTAAGAAAGCATAATACTTTAAACATTAAGAAAATTATTGTCTTCCCGCAAAGAACTTAGAGGTAACTATCTAATGGCAGTAGCCAAGGGAGACCATACAAATTCATGCTGCTGAAATTCAGGGAATAGTCCCAGTTTCCAATCTTTCTGATACCTGATTGATCAGCTCTTCTTTCCATTCTATGAGCTCACCAGCAACTTTCCAATATATCCCTTTTTATTGCTTAAGTTGTCCAGAATTATTTTCTGTGGCTTGCAAGAGACTGATAAATTGCAGGTTACACTCTCATAGGATGATTTGGGAAAGAGAGAGCTTGAGAATCAGAAGATAAACCAGGAGACTACTCCAGTTAACAAAGTACAAGGCCATAGGGAGCTAGATAGAAGAAGGACATGAGAAGAAAGGAGAGATCAGGAGATACTGTGAAATAACAAAATTCTGTGACAGTTTTTGTGTAAGGAAGAAGGAGGACAGTGAAAGGTAACTACAGTTTCTTAGCCTGGCCTGGAGGGTAAAAACATGGGAGTAGTTCATTCATTCAGCAAACTTTGTTGTGGGCCTGTTATATGCCAGGGATAGTCTAGGTGCCAGTGATGTAGAGATTAAAGGTGGATTGCTAAATAGTTTAGAGGAAAGAGGATGAGTTTTACTTTGGACAGAAAGGGTTTAAAGTACCAGAGTACCAAAGGTGGTTGGAAATAGGAAACTAGAACACATCTAAGGAACAGAAATTGAACAGTAGATTCAGAGGCCATTAATTAAGTGAGATAGTACTTTAGGTAAATTCTCAGGACTAGGATTACCAAGCCATAGTTGTAAAAATATTATGTGGTTCCTATAATGTTGTCATATCATTTCCTAAAATGTACCAATATATAATGCCATCAGAAAATTATTTCACTACAATCTAGTTAACATTGTTTGCAATAATAAAGGAAATTAAAATTTTTTCTTACATATGTTTTTCTGTTATTTAATTATTATATCTTTGTTAGTGAGGTTTAACATTCCCTCTTGTGTTTAATAATTACATTCTATTTGGGAAAATTATCTTATTTATGTTCCCTGCCAGTTATCTATCTAGTCTTATTATATTATGAAAGAGCTTCCCAATTTGTGATATATCTTTTGATTGCATGTTTCCTATTCTTATTAAATAGTATTAGATTTTTATGTAGTCACATCTGTTAAATTATCTTATTACTTTAATCTGACGTAATTATAGCATGCTTCTAGAAACACAATAAATATATTTTCCACTCTTTCCTTTTGGGGTGACATTTTTGTAAGTAAGTAATTAGTCTGGAGTTTATTTTGTATTATAAGATGTGAATCTAAAGGATTTGCCTCAATTGGTAGGCAGCTATTCCAATGGCATTTATTAAGTAGTCTTGAATCTCCTCATATTCTAAAGGAAAACTAGTAGAAGTAACAAAGTGTTATAGTTCTACACTTGGGCTCTGACACTAATGGACAAGTCCCTTTGCTTTGATAGCTGTCAGTTTATGTAGCTCTCAATGAGTGGATTAAATTCAGGTCTTTTCCAGAATTACCATTTGATGATTCTCTGAAGAAAAAATATGACCCTTACTCAGGGTAAGATAGGCACTCCATGAGCACTCATCTGGAACATGATGATCCACCACTTTGGCTGTTGCTGTTTGGATTTCTCAAATAACTTACGCATCCTTGGCCACACAGCCATACTGGAAGGATCTAGCATATTTACTTCATTCAGGAAGGCTGTGCAGAATATGCCTGGCTGACGGCACCTAATGGGCTATAAATATCTTTTGACTACTTGACCTTGGTCATGTCGATATGACTCCCATCAGGTCTTCTCACTGGTGGGATCATGCAGATGCCCACGAATCACTTCATAAATGAAAAGGGCATTTCCCCTAATTGGGTAAAGGAAGTTTGGTAATGCGCTGCAGTGGTAAAGTCACTCATTTCATGAACATGTGGCTTGATTGGATGCCATAGTAAATCACCCATGGCTGGCCCTGTCACTTTCTCCTTTTGAATCAAAAGACCCTACAGAGCTACCACTTTGAATTACTTGCATAAGCATCAATTTAGTCCCACTTTCTACCCCCCACACTCAACCTCACCCAGCAGCATTTTCTACCATGTTTGCATGCTCCTGCTTTCCAGTCAAGGCATTTTTTCTATCACCCTATACACCTCGATTGTTTTCTTTCCTTGAAGTGTTTGCTCAGAACCCAGACTCCCCAAAAAAATTTTCTATGTGATGTTAACAATCACTGCTACTGCTAGCTACCATCGCCATCACCATCACCACGCAGGAACTGAGCCCCTGCTATGTGATTGACACTATACCATGTACTTTATAAGCCTCTTTTCATCTTACAGTCAGGCCACACATGTCTGAATCTTATTTCTCCCACTTACTAGCTGTGTGACCTGTTTAAGTTACTTAACCTCTCAGTGTCTCAATTTCCATTTGGAAATTAGAAATGTTAATAGTACAAACATATTTCACAGTGGTCTTGTGAAGTTTAAGTGTGAAGTACTTAGAACCATGCCTGGCACATAGTAAGCTTCCAATAAATGTTAAGCAAAAATAATATTGATGATGACAATGGTGTCTCCATTATACAGATGAGGAACCAAGCTTTAGAGAAGTTAAATTATTTACCCAACTGTTCAAATTATCAACTGCTGAATAATTACCTACTCAAATTTTAGTTACTTTAAATAACAACAATTTTATTCTTACTCATGACTTTGTGTGTGAGGGTAAGGTTAGGGCCTGGCTTTGCTAGGTAGTTCTTCTGTTCCACTGGCAATGACTGGGGTCACAGCCGGTGGCTGGGCTGGAGTGGAGGGTCTAATATGGCTTGATTCACATATGTAACCTTGGTAGAGATGTCTCAGGCTGGGATATCACTGAGGCTCTATTCACTTCCACAGAGCCTCTGGACCTTTCCATATGGTCTCACCATCAGACTCATCAAAGTTTTTAGAGGGAAACTCAGGGTCCAAAGAGAGCAAGCTGGAAGCTGCTGGGCCTAAACTGGGATAGAGTTAATTTCTGTACTTGGCCAAAGAAGTAAAAGTCTAGCTTATATCCTGGGGAAAGGGATATAGACTGTGCCTCTTATTGACAAGAACATCAAAACTTGAAGCCATCTTTAACCTGATACACCAATATTTTATACTAGTAAGTGAAGTTGAAATCAGACTTTGCTTTAAAAGTGTTAAGCATAGGGGCACCAGGGTGGCTCAGTCAGTTAAGCATCTGACTTTGGCACAGGTCATGATCTCACAGCTCGTGCGTGAGTTCAAGCCCCATTTCGGGCTCTGTGCTGACAGCTCAGAACCTGGAGCCTGCTTTGTAATCTGTGACTCCCTGTCTTTTTGTCCCTTCCCCCCTCACACTCTGTCTCCTCTATCTCTCTCAGAAAAAAAAAAAAAAAAAAGAAACTTAAAAAAAAATAATAAAAGTGTTAAGCATGATCTCTAGCACTTATTGAGCAATCCAAAACTGATAGCTAATAATAAGTGGAAATCTTTATCTGTCTTCTAATGCTGTGCTCTCCTCTCAGCCTGATGCTTTTCTCATGCCATGAAGATAACACCCTTGATTAATACACAGCCTGGGTTTCAGCAGGTTTTTACCAAGGACTGCCCATGGGCATGTTTTATTTTCTTACCCAGGCCCCAATTTTCCTAAGACAGGGATCTAACTTTATTTAATTCCTCACCATGCCTAAAATAATGCAGTGCATTCAGTAATAATCCAAAGAAATCATTCAACAAATGTTTTTTAGTCAGAAAACACTACAAATAAATAAAGTTTAATAATGGTATTACTTTTAAGCACATTGTTCATTCATTTACTCCTTTGTTAAGGGCACAAAATGCTTGATCTATGTAGATGGACTAAGTGTATGGATGCAGAGAATGTTATAGCTAAGAGGGAGTGTGGTGTCTAAATGGGGTGTTTCTCGATAGGATGTGGGCCCCCAAATGTGGGGCAACATTTGGATGGAAGCCAGTGATGTGGGATGTGAAAGAATTCACCTGGGGCAGTACAAAGGAGATAGACAAGACAATAGAAGAGACTGTCTACAGCCAGACAGTGGGTGGGGACTGTTTTTAAAGTGGGGAGGAGGTATGGCAGATATGGAATTCTCCCTCTTTTGGTAACTGTGCCTGGTTAGAAGTAGCCCACTGGTCAGTTAAGGCCTATGGATATTTTGAGGTGGGTGGCTAGTCCTGTCTATATTCAGACTGGTGGTCCCTGCGGGCTCTTTTTATATTCCTTTGTTAAAGCTTGTTGTTTAAAAGCAGCCTTCGCAGGGAGTAAAGTAACCATCATGTTCATTGCACCCACCCATTTTAGCATAGAGAGAAATCAAAGTCTAAAGAGCTTAAATGACTATGTTAGCTGGAAACTTGCTAAACTAAATCAGAGCAGAGAGCTGGGTCTCACTGCCTCTCAGGTCACTATTTTTTCCACTGTCATCTGACTCTTCCTAACACATAGTAGTTATCCTAATTTTGTTGTAAAAATTAACTGTCTGGGTTAGGGCTTATGATACATATTTAATTTGAATTGGAAATATTAAAATGACCGCATGATTTTGTCTCTTATTTTAAAAATGCACATTTCTTAGTACTCTTTACTGAAAAGACTCAGACACAACGATAATCCAGTAGCATTGAGCATTCTTAGTACCGTTTCCAGGAGAGGAACAACAGATCTTTGAAGAAATAAATGACTCTTGGTTTGGAGCATTGTTTTGTGCCAGAAAGCAAGAAAGCTATCAAAGACTGACTAGGTCATGTCAAAAGGACAACTTGAAGGGATTCCTAGTGACAAAAGAATTTTTTTTTTAAATGACTGCAATGGATTTTAACACATTGAATATCTAAAATTCCACGTGCTTATAATGCCACCTTTCAAAAAAAAAAAACCCAAAACAAAAACAAAAACCTTAATTGGTTTTCATTTAGTTAAAACATCAACCATTTGCTATGAAACTTTATAAAGGAAAAGAATCAAGCATCTATCTTGCCTTTCCCATATAAGCTGTATTTCAGAGTTACCAAATAGATGTCAAAGTAATGTTCTTTTTTATAGAGGAATTCCAGCCAATAAATACAGAATAATGGAATCAGAGAATCGCCATTGAAATAAATGAAATAATGAAATAAATGGCTCCTAATCAAACAAATGACTCCAGGTGGCGATCCTCATTGGATGCTAAAACCATTAGGTGCAACTTTATGAGGAATGATATGACTGACTGTTGGCAGCACTAAAATTTACATACATTATAGTGTGATGCAGTAGGAAATGTGCAGCAACACTGTGCAATATTATTGCCTAAAGGGTAAAATGGACTTCATTTTTTATCACAGGTGTGATAGTATGATATAATAAGGAATATATATTTTGTCTTCATTCCTTGCTCCTGGGTAGAGCTCCTAAAATCTCTGTAACACCTAAATGCAATAGGAGTATCTTTTGTTATACTATTTGAGTTTTGTCCCCTGTTCCAGAAACAGTTCTGGAGTAATAAGGGTAGAAGAGGCATCTTTGTGTTTCATATCAGGCCCCTTTCAACCACACCCGAGTTTATGTTAGTGAGATGACTTTTGTAAAGCCTCTAGGGATGGGACTGGTTGCCAGGGAACCAACCTCTGATTAGAGGGTTGGAAACTTTGCCCCACCCCCTGCCTCCAGGGAGGGAAGAAAGGCTAGAGGTTGAGTTAATCACTAATGGACAATAATTTAATCAATCGTGCCTGGAAAGTTTGCTCTAGGCAAGCACAACTAAAGAATTTTGAGCAAGAGTGAAAAAAAGGAACTGATGAAATTGATGTTTTAGGAAGATTAATAAAGACCCTAAATCTAACTGCCAATTTACAAGAAATACAGGGGATAGGGAAACCAAGTTAAACACCACCACAAGGAAGTAATCAGCCAAATCCAGGATAGGGGGAGAATCAACAGGACAGATGACACAGATTTTTCTTTTTTTTTTTCTTCCTTCCTTCCTTCCTTCCTTCCTTCCTTCCTTCCTTCCTTCCTTCCTTTAATAAATCAACAACTTTAAAAAGGGCAAGAAAGAATCTACTCATGAAAAAGAATTACATTTAAGGTGTGGCCTTTGAATCCTGATTCAAACATCTCAGCTAGGGAAAACAGTCTTTGAAGCAATTGCAGAAATTTGAACATAGAAAAACTGTTATGCGATGTTGAAGAATTACTAATTTTGTGACGGCATGGTGGTTGAAAGGAAAAACTCTGTTTCTCCTCTACTATTCTCATAGCATATCTGAAGATTAATCTGGATAATTGTTGCATTTGTGTTGATTACCAAAATATCTATTTCTCTTTTCTTTATTATTAAAAAAATTCCAATTTTATCCACAGCTGCTCTGTGCCCATCTCAAGGAGTTGGATCATGATAGTCTAAACCAGTCAACAGAATTCTGACCCATGTCTTCAGCTTCCCTCCAGATCTGGCAAATGAGAAATAAGGGGAAATTTCAGGAATTCCTGAGAATGTTTGTTTTGACAAATGTTTATAGATGCAGCTGGCTGTATCCCTATATTCTTCCTGCCTTGAACATGGATGTGATAGATGTAGCTATAGTAGTAGACATTTTGCTATCCAATAGGAATGCTCAAGAGAAAGCACATAGATGTCAATTCTAATATTCTGTTATCGGGGCGCCTGGGTGGCTCAGTCGGTTGAGTGTCCGACTTTGGCTCAGGTCATGATCTCACTGTCCGTGAGTTCAAGCCCTGTGTCAGGCTCTGTGCTGACAGCTCAGAGCCTGGAGCCTGTTTCAGATTCTGTGTCTCCTTCTCTCTCTGCCCCTCCCCCACTCATGCTCTGTCTCTCTCCCTCTGTCTCTCTGTCTCTCTCTCTCTGTCTGTCTCTCTGTCTCTCTGTCTCTCTCTCTCTCTCTCTCTCCCTGCAAAAATAAATAAACTTAAAAAAAAGAAAAAATTAAAAAAAAGAAATGTGTAATATTGTTCTGTTATCAAAGCCACCAATTGCCTACCTTTGAAATAATCCTCTATTCAAGTCACTGATCAATTTGAAGCCAAATTTATTCTTAAAAATTAGCTTGGTTTAGAGGAGGAATTAAAATGGAGTCAGTGAAATCACCATTTAGTGGGCAATTGGAATCAAGATTGTGGTGCTAGAAAAGTGCTATTGGATGTGAAAGAAAATCCAAAGAAAGTATTCAGAGAATTGAGTTAAATCATAGGACATCTAGTGAGTGCCCACCAAGAATTGGAAAATTGTTTGGTGTAGAAAAACCCACATATCTGGTGTCAGATTCCTGGTACAATCATATATGGCATCATCCAGCAGCTGCTTTTGGAATGGCCTCTTGAAAATGCCACTAAGGTTTCTGCTTAGAGATGACCCTGCAGTGAAAGGGTGCCATCCTTAGATGTGGTATATATCTTAAACCAATTACCATCATATGGTGCTGTGTCTCCCATAGGAAGAATACATAGGTCTGAAAGCCAAGATGTGAAGGTAAAGGGTTGCCTAGCTGAACATCACTCCTAGTGAAACCCCTAACTGGGGTATTTGTGCTTCCCATCTCCAAAGCTTTGTCTTATTTGGTTCTCGAAGTCCTGGGTCCTGGAAGAGAGATATTTCTATCAGGGGATACACTAAGAGTTCCACTAAACCTAAAGCTAAGGCTGCCACCTGATACCTCGGGGCTACTTGTGGCAATAATCCAGCAGGCACAGAGAGGAATCATTGCAAGGGCAGGAGTAATTAACCCTGATCATGAGGAGGTGGGGCTGCTGCTACCAAATGGAGGCAGGAAGAAATATGTGGGATACTCTTGATCTACTGGGTCACTCAATACTCCCATGCCAGACTTTCACTATAAATGATCAAGTAGAGCAACTGAGTTTCTATAAGGGATGGTAGACAGAGGCTCAAACTCATCCCTGACTTAAAGCATTTAGATCAGCAGAAGTTCTACTCAAGGGGTATGGAATGTAGAGGAAATGTCAAGGGAGAGAGGTAGTCAGAATCAGCTATAGCCCCAGGACCAACTGCAGCAGCCACTATCTACTAATCCTCACTTTGTAAGCTCTACCATAAAATATGACCACCAGATTCTAGACGTAATTGTGCCTGGATGGAGGGAACTTCTTGTGGAAGGCAAGCAGACCTGAATAGGATCAGGGGTGGAATGAGGTAAATGCTGTTGGAGCCCCACGAGGTCTACTTCTCCAGGATGATGTCCCCAATCCCCAGCTTCTGTGCATGAAGGCTGCTAGATGCTCAGAGCTGCCCCTGCTCCACAGAATTGCCTTGGGATAAATGGGAGCAATTTCACCAGGAGGTTTTATGCCCCCTTCCTTCACTGGCTTCCTGTCTCTGCCCTGGCCTGTTTACCTCACTCTACATCTCCTGAGAATACTTTCTCCAAAAGTCATCTTCTTACAACTCCTCATTTCCTGCTTGAAGAGGCCATACTGAATATTACTGGGCAACGAGAAAGAATAAAACCCTGCGATTTGCAACAGCATGGATGGAACTGGAGGGTATTATGCTAAGTGAAATAAATCAGTCAGAGAAAGACAGATATCATATGTTTTCACTCATATGTGGAACTTGAGAAACTTAACAGAAGACCATGGGGGAAGAGATAGGGGGAAAATAGTTTCAGAGAGGGAGGGAGGCAAACCATAAGAGACTCTTAAATATAGAGAACAACTGAGGGTTGATGGGGGGTGGGGTGGAAAGATGGGAAATGGGTGATGGGCATTGAGGAGGGCACCTGTTGGAATGAGCACTGGGTGCTGTATGTAAGCAATGAATCATGGGAATCTACCCCCAAAACCAAGAGCACACTGTATACACTGTATATTAGCAAACTTGACAATAAATTATATTTTTAAAAAAAGAGAGAGAGAAGAGGCCATACTGGATTAGTGTGGGCCCTAATCCAATGACTTGTGTCCTTATAAGAGGAGAGACACAGAAATAAACACACAGAGAGGCTACCATGTTATGATTGGGAACAGAAATTGGATTTATGCTGCTACAAGGGACTGCCAAGGATTGTCGACAACCACCAGAAGATGGAAGAGATAAGGAAAGATTCTCACCTATAGCCTTTAGAGAGAGCATGGCCCAATTTGAAGCCACCCAGTTTGTGGTATTTTGTTACAGCAGCCACAGGAATCAAACACACTGTTACTGAAGACCCAACTTAGATTTCACTCCTCTGTGAAGATTAAGTGGGTCACTCCTGTTCTACTAACACCTCTGTCACCTCTGATCATATGTTTTTCTTCCATTCTCCACTCCATTCACTGTCACTTGCCATGAATAGCCTAGGAGTACTTTATCATTTTTTATGGTGCTAGATGTTAGCTTCTGAAGCAGAGACCAGGAATGATAACTTACCTAATTTCCCAGTTTAAGGAGTCTCTTTGGTTAGTACTATCTTTTCTATAGAAAGCTCAGAAGCATGTTTTATTGTAGACTCTAACTTTAGCCAACATTCTCTGTGCATAAAAGATAGGAAACAGAAAGTTGAGAATCAGTTTAAAAAAACAAGTTTTTCTGTGTTACAAAAAGTTTCATTTTCCTTATGAGTTGGACCACTTTGACTCAAGGAGGGAAACATAAAGCAATGACATGGTTAGGGGGATAGACTAGAAAAAATTGTGGACTGGTAAAAATATTGATAGATGCATAGAGTATTTTAAAGAGTTGTATTTGTTAATCTTCTTATTTAAAAAGATGCTAAGACTACTTGATCCTCTGAATTTATCTCATTTGCAAGACTTGTGCTCTTAAATGCCTCTAGAAGCTGAAGTATATCTAAAACAAATATATGTGAGTAGAAAAGGTTATTTATGGATTTAATGGAAAAATAGAAACATGCTGGTCTCAGTTTCACTCTCTTTGATTTTAGCATCTAAGAACATTTATTAATTATGGAGACATTCATGTCCTGACCTGCCCATTGCTTGTTAGTATTCTCAATCCACATCTGGAAAATCTCCTTTGGGAACAAGTGTCCTACAGAATGCCAGTGATCTATCAGGACCATATTTCTGGGACTATTCTCTTCTGATTAGACTGTTCTGGGATGGTAGCAGAAGGGAGGTGACAAGGAGAGTACTGCTAGCCCATAGAAAAAGAGATTAATAATATCAATAAAAAGATCTCATTCTTGGGAGCTGTGTTGGAAATTTTTGCGCTAGAATACATTCTTCAAAAACATTTTGTAGGATTGAACTTTAGGATGGAATTGGGTAGTCAGATTTATGGATAACTACAGATCTTTTAAATGTAATATTTTAGCCTATTCAACTAAAAAAAAAAATCCTAAAAAGTCAAATCTAATGTGTGTTTTCTTCTAAGCCCCCAAAGGAAAGGTAGAAATGATTCAACTGTAAACCACTTGGATAACTTTAAATAGAATAAGATGAATCATTGTCAGAGTTTGCCATTGATCTGAAATAATACAGGTGATGAACAGAATAAAGGCAAGATCACTTAGGGACATATCCAATTTTATATACATAAAAGAATTAAAAATAAGAAATCCCTTACTGATTATTCTGGAAGATTTCTTTTTTTCCCTTAAGGCTTTTTTGTTTTTCTCTTGTTTCCTAAAATACATCAAAATGTTAGCAGAATGAGGACACTGTTCCTCTGCCCTAAATGTCTTATGTTCAAAATATTCAAATGTAAAATCGGATGAAAAAAGAGCTCCAGCTCTGGAAGGCAAAGAACATGAGAATGTTTAGAGTATCCAGTGTCATTCTTACAAAAACCTTTTCTTTCCTCATGAGAGCCTTTGATACTCTGCCCTGGAAAACCAATACACAGTATTGTACAATTTGATAATGTGTGCATACTACTCTGTGAGAAGTTGGCAGAAAAAGTAAAGGGAAGAAATAATACTCGTAGTTTTAAAGGAAAATAATAAGGTCATTGCAAGTAGAATTTTTCCTTTTGTCCAGTCTCAGTACCCATCATTTTTCTAAGATTGGATTTCATTTGCATTTCCATCCTGGATGAGAAACTTCATGTTAGTTCTATCAGCTCACCTGCCTGTGACAATCTCTAGATCTTAATAGCCAGACCACCAAACAGGAAATGGTCATGCAGATCAAGTTTTGGAAGCTATCAGTCCACAAACCTTGCTTGGCTGGAATATTTTTTAGAATCTGTCCAATATTTCCCATTATAATATATAAATTTAAGACTTGAGGTGCCTGGGTGGCTCAGTCAGTTAAGCAGTGGAATCTTGATTTCCGTTCAGGTCATGATCTCACAGTTGCTGAGATCAAGCCCATGTCAGGCTCCACACTAATATCATGGAGCTCTCTCTGCCCCTCCCTACCACTCGCACATGCATGCACTCTCTCTCTCTCTCTCAAAAAAAAAAAAATCAAGACTCAAGTATCTTATTTATGCTTTTTAATATAGAACAGAAATAATATATTAGGGAAATTAATTCATTTGCATTTATCTACTTATGTCTTTATTTACATTTTATGCATTCATTCATTATCATGCATTCCTTTAATGAACACAAGTCAGGAACTGTGCTAAGTGAAAAAAATATAAAGATGAACATTACATTTTTCTTCAAAGAGCTCTTAGGAAGGTAGGTGGGCAACCATTAAGGTATAATGTGATTTACAAAGAGATGCATCCAGTTACAAAATAGCTCCTCCCAGGTGGGAAGAAACACTTAGGGTCCTTCCAAACCACCAAGGCATTTAACTCTGATCTCAGGTAAGTTGAAGAAACAAATCCCTACTCAACCAGGAATTTGTTCTGTGTAGCTTCCTAAAATCCTTGAAAGCCAAGTTCTTCATTTTCTTCTTTGTTCTCATTCCAAAAGTGAATAATTTTGAGTTTGCTTTGCCCCAAACCATTCTTCCAAGGGTGTCGGTATTTCAGTTAGATTTAAGTAGTTCTCTATGGTCTTCATTTGTTGTTGTTTCAATGTTGAGGGGAACAAGAGGGAGGGCAGGACTGCATCTCTTTAAGCAATTTTTTCCTTCTAGTGAGTAGGGCCACTCACTGTCTCTACTCTCTTCACCTGGCCTTCCAATATGGTGCAGCTCTGGCATCCTTTAGAGGACAAGAGAAAAAAAAGGCTCTAGGTAGCCTAATCCCCCTCCACTGCTCCTGTACCATTCTTCCCACATTCTCTCTGTCCCTTAGGGTTCCTGGTCTCTGAGCTTTCTTGCTCATACAACATGTCTATTACTCTGCTAGCTTCTAATCCCTCATTCTGAAATGTGGATGACTACATTTTACAGACGCTCCACCCTATTCTGACATTCATAACTCGTATTATTTGCTCAGAACCTTTATATTTTACTGCCACTTCCCTTGCTCTTGATACCTGCCTTGCTTTTAGGAGGGCGAGTGGTATAGTGGAAAGAAAGAGGCTTAGGAGACAGTCAGAACTGGGTTTACTTCTTGGCTGTGGCACTTACTGGCTGTGTGACTTTGAGCAAAACCAAACTTCTCGAAGCCTCAGTCTCAGATATTGTTACCGTACTTGGTTTTTGTGAGGATTAAGTGGGATGACAGATGTAAAACACCTTGTATACGGTACAACCAATCAACAGGAGTCATTTTTATGATTATCTGTATGCACTTCCTGTATATAGCCAAGATAGGACATACCCACTTACTATGCACTGTATCCATTCATTTGCAGTGTGTCAAGAATCATACAAAATTCTGAGAAGGACTGTCCCTCCCAGGGTTAGCTAATTCCTAGAGATAGCAAATAAATCACCTGTTCATATGTGAACCAACCAATCCAGAGTCCATACCCCCCCCAGTCACTTCCTTTATTGACTCTAATTCTCTGGGTCACTATCCTCCTGCCCTAATCACCTTATAACCAGACACCAGACAACTAAAAGCTTCTGTGACCTAGAGCACACTGAAATTACTCAAACTAGCCAGTCCTAAACCTGAGGATCTTGCTCACATTCTCCCCATTCCCTCTGCCTCCTGACGGACACTGATACTTCCTGTGTGGGTATGGTTCCCAGTCGTGTGGCATGCCCCTTCCTCTTGGGATCTGTGAGTATAACAGACTGTCTTTTCAATGGCAGCTGTCTGCTGATCTGTTGGCCTCACTATACCTGAGGAGTAATAACAACAACACACTATATATACCTGAGGAGGTATACTATACCTGAGGAGTATACCTGAGGAGTAATACCTATATTATACCTGAGGAGTAATAACAACAACACAAGCTGTACATTTTAATACAGTGTCTCTCATCAAAGAAACCTAATCTAGAATTTTCTGGAAAAAATAATGAGAATGTAGTTTCCAGGCTTCTAACTATACAAGAGGGCAGTGCATGGAACAAGAAAAATAGTGTTGAGTTCCTGAGAGACAGTCCAGCATACCAAGTCATGGCCTGGTGATAACTCTCACCTCCTGTGGCTAAAGGGATAGTTCTAGTATTGTCTAGTTTACTTGGTCTGAACAGATTTAACTGTGTTTTACTTTATTACTCCTGCTACTAATTTTTTTAATAATTTTTAAACTTTGATTACTCATTACTCAAGGTCAGTTTTTAAATAGTCATTGGTGATCTCAGAGGCTTTGTCCTACATGCTGCTTGCTACACATTTCAATTGCTAACAAAATGGCTGCAGAGTGACTCAGCCGCTTAATCATCATTATAGACCCTTTTCTTTTTCTTGCCTCATCTATGTCATATATGCTGTGGCATGAAAGAGAAATTTAGAAGTCCTTTTGTCAGGAAAAGTCACTTCCTGCTTAGACGATGAGCTGAAAATGGATACCTGGTAGCACAACAGCTGGCGCTTCCCATGCAATAACTTTAAACCTTCCCCATCCCAGTAGAGGAACCCAGGACTTTGGTGTTTAATCACTTCCTAGAGCCTAGAGAGTCTATCCTAGGCATAGAAGGCCAAGCAGCTAAAGAGATTTTAGACTCCAACACCCAGATTAGCCACCAATCTACAGAGAACTATGATTATGGAAGACTATTTTAAAACCTCTTTGGGAAGAGGCATGACTTCCAGCTTGAATTTCAGGTAAAATTTGACACACACCCCCTTCCCCTAAACTGATATAACAGTCCCTGTACAAAACCCTGCAAGGTGCAGTAGTTCAGAAGAAACTTAAGACTTTTTTATTCATTCATTCAAGACATGTTTATTTCTTCCTCTTCTTATTCTCTTCCCTTTTGGAACAATTCAGTCCTAAAGCCTTTTTTATGAGCAGAGCAATGTAGGCATCCTCACCAGGATAAAGGGAATACAGGGGCCCAGAGCCTGACCAGTGAGGCAGGTGACCATGCAGGGGTTGGGCAGGGAGGTAATTCCAGTGCACCTGTGGAAGTCCACATGGAGTGAGAGAGTGTCAGCAAAGGAGGACATTCTGCATGGGGTGCAAGACCCTAAGCAGAGTGAGGAAAGTATCCCTCCAGAGGAGAGCCCAGCACACTATACGGGAGTCCACAAGGGTAAGGGAGACATAGATGCAGGGAGTTGCAGCTTGGTATGGGCTGTCAGAGCCTGTGTGTGATAAGGATGGCATCTGTGAGACTGGAGTAGAGTACCCAAACCCAGTGGGATAAGCGGGGGCATCCATGCTGGGAGGGGAGGCAGTGGGGATGGGAGATTGCCTGCATGAGGAAGACTGATAAAATTAGCAAAATGTTAAAGGTACTTGGTGCCAGGATTGTCACTGTTGATGAGGGAGTTACAAACATGGAAAAGGAGAAAACTAGACTGAAAGATGTTAATTTTGGATTACAATTGGAGATCTCAGTGAGAATTATCTATAGTTCTCGATGTCTGTCCAGTAAGAGGGCTTGGGAGCAAGGACAATGAGCACATCTAGCACCAAATCTTACTTTCTGGAACCATTCTCCAATGAAAAGAACTAGGACTCTGTGGAAAAGCTGCTGATTACAAGGCTGGGACAGGAAAGGCTAGATAAGTTTAGAACACTTGTGTCAGAAAGTAAGAATGATGATGAGACACCAAAAGGATACAGAAAATGTTTTTAAAACAGAAGAAAAAAGAAAACAAAGGACATAAAAACCATCTTAAATCTGGGACAATGTAAACATTAATATAAAAAATGACAGTACTGGATTATACAACCCATTGAATACAATAGGAAACCAAGAGGTCAAAATGTTATAAAGAAATAAATGAACAAATTAAAAGACTGATGAGAAAGAGATATCTACAGCATCTCAAAGTATATCTCTCTAATTATTAATCACAAAAGGACAAAGAGTAACTTTACAGTGGAGGGGTCTGGCAGACACCCCTTAAATTAAGTGATCGAAATGAACATTGTCAGTATGGCAGCAAATCCCCTCCTGATATCATGCAATAAGAGCATTGCTTCTGCAATATCTCCATCAAGGATGCCTAACTTGCATCTAACCACAAGAGATATAACCACATTATAC
Source organism: Acinonyx jubatus (assembly GCF_027475565.1). NCBI lineage: Eukaryota > Metazoa > Chordata > Mammalia > Carnivora > Felidae > Acinonyx > Acinonyx jubatus. Next base: position 40,502,518 of record NC_069394.1, on the reverse strand, counting down.
AAACTCAATTTCAGGGACATTCCAAATAATTGGTCTGTAATCATTGAAAACATATCAAAACCATGAAAAATCAAGAAAATATTAAAGAAACATTCCAAATTAAAAGAGATTAAAGATACTTGACAACTAAATGCAGTGTGTGATTCTGGACTGGCTCCCTTGAAATAAAGGACATTATTGGGATAATTGGTGAAACTTGAATGGAGTCAGTGGATTAGTGGTAGTGATGCATCAATGTTAATTTCTTGATACTGGTGGTTGTATTGTGGGTATGCAGGAGAATCTTCCTGTTTGTAGGAATTACACACTCGAGTTTCTGGGGGTGATAAGGCATCTGGGAGCCTCATCTCAAATGGTTTAGGAAATAAAAGAGTTCTTTGTACTAGCAAGTATTCTGTAAATTTGAGATCACTTTAGAGCTTTTAAGAAGAAACATTTAACTTTAGTTTTAAATTTATAGAAAATTATGAAATCAGTACAGAGAGTTTCTACTGTGTACCAAGATCCCTTATTATTAGCATCTTACGTTGGTCTGGTGCTTTTCTCATAGTTAATGCACCAATATTGATACATTATTATTAACTAAAGTCCACAGTTTATTCAGATTTCCCTAGTTTTAACATTTTTTTTCTATTCAGGATCCCATGTAGGATATTCCATTACGTTTATGTCATCGTATCTCTTAGGCTTTTCTTGGCTATGACAGTTTCTTAGACTTTTCTTGTTTTTTCATGACCTTGACAGTTGTAAGGAACACTGGTAAGATATTTTGTAGAATCTCCGCAAATTAAGATTTTTCTGACATTTTTCTCGTGCATGGTCTGGAGTTACAAGATTTTAATAAGAGAATCACAGAAGTAAAATGTCATTCTTATGACATCACACATATGCTTCCATATTCTAGTAATTATAAATAAAACTGCTATAATATTTGTATGCAGATTTTTACATAGACATATATCTTTCAATCAGTCGGGTAAATATCAAGGAGCACAACTGCTGGTTCAGACCATGTTTAGCTTTGTAAGAAACTGTAAAACTGTTTTCCAAAGTTGTTGTACCATTTTTGCATCCCCACCAGCAGTAAAGAGAATTTCCCATTGTTTCATATCTTTGCCAGCATTCATATTGTTAGTTTTTGGATTTTTGCCTCTCTGATAGGTATATAGTAGTATTTTATTGTTGTTTTAACTTGCATTTCCCTAATGACGAGTGATTTTCATATGCTTATTTGCCATCTCTATATCTTCTTTGGTTAGGTGACTGTTCACTGCCCACTTTTTAAATTGGGTTGTTTGTTGTCTTAAAGTGTAAATTTAGAAAGAAATAAAAGAAAGAGATGGAGGGAAGGAAGGAGAAAGAGACAGGGAGAGACTTACTGTGCATGTGCTACGTGCAGGCATGGTTCTGAGCACTTAAGATACATGAAGGAACAAAGTAAATGATACTTCTGTTCCTGAAGGAGATGAGTATCCCGAGTAGGCAAGAGCTCTGGAGGCAGAGGCAAATTTGAACAAAGGTCCTAAGGCAGGAATATGCCTAGAACTTTTGAGGAACTTTTGAGGAGCAGGACCAAAGTGGCTGAAGGGTGGTGAGTCGAGGAGGAGAGCAATAGAAGAGAAAGTCAAAGAGGTCTAGAATTTGCAAATTCTGACACGTCTTTTAGTCATGTAAGGACTTTGCCTTTTATCTGAGTAAAATGATAAGGCACAGCAGAGTTTTGAGTAGAGCAGTGACATAATTTGACTTACATTTTAAGAGGATGGCTCTGAGTGATGCATTGGATATAGACTCTAGTGGGGCAAGGTCAGAAGGTGCTGCAATGCACCAGATGAGAGAGACAGAGTTGTCGGGATAGGCGGTAGAAGTGGAAGCAGTGACAAGCAGTCAGATTCTGGATATATTTTGAAGTACCTCCAGCATGATTCCCTGATTGATTGGCTATGGAATGTGAGAGAAACAGAGGAGTCAAGGTTCTAAGATTTTACATCTCCAGCAACTGGCAAGTTAGACTTGCTCTCACCTGAGATGGAGACAGCCTTGTGGGGAGCAAGGCATGGGGAAAGGATCAGGGGTTTGGTTCCAGACATGTTTTAAGATGCCTGTTGTACATTCAAGTGGAGTTGTCAAGCAGGCAGGTGGAGCAGAGTTTGGGAATTTGGAGTTGGGGAGAGAGGTATAGTGTGGAGATATAAAATCAGCAGTCATCAGCATAATGATGTCCTTAATTCTAGTAAGCCACTGGGGCTGATGATTTACCACAAGTGGGAGTGTAAATCAGGAAGAGGTTGCATCATTAGTGACAGTTACAAGAGTGGTTTTGAGGTAGTCATGGGCGTAAGCCTAGACTGGAGTTAAGTTTTAGATAAAATAGGAGAAAGGAAATAGGAAACAGTGAATATGGAAAATTTTTTTGAGGAGTTCAGCTGAGAGAATGAAAGAAATGAGCTGGAAGCTAGGGAAGAAAGCGAAATCACAGAAAAGGGTTATCTTTTAAGTCAGGAGAAATAACTGGTTTGAACGCTGACAGAAGCAATCCAGTAGAAAGTGAAAAAAAAAATTGATGGTTCTAGAGAGAGGAAAAGAATTGCTGGAGAGCTACCCTTCAGTAGGTGATGTAGGATAGGAGCAAAGATACAAATAGAGGAACTGGCTTCATACAGGGGCGTAGAATGCGAATCTACAGTAGCAAGAAGAGAGGCAGAACATGGCAGCTGTGTCAGTGCAGAATATGTCAGTGCAGATAATGATGGTGGGAAGATGTCGTAGGATTCTGGGGAAACTCTTCTATGACTGCTCCAATTTTTTCAGTGACCTTGGAGACAAAGTCATCATTTACAGATATTTACTTTTAAACATGCCATACCCATTCAAACGTGGACTCTAACACTGAGACTAGAGAAGTGGGGATGCCTCCTCATGAGGGATATTATTTAGCTGAACTGTGGGGGTAGGGGTAGGGGTGAAAGGAATGCAGGATAGAACAATAATAAATATTTTTCTGCAACTAGAACATAGAGTGCATGTTTGGACAGAGATGGGAGAGGAGGCTGGAATAGTATGTAGGGCTAGATCATGTAATAGTTTGGAGATAATTTAATATTTAATAGATGGCTCAAATCGGAGAGTGGAATAATAATGTTTACAATTTACAAAGATAATTTTTTGGCCTCATGGAAAATTAATTCCACTGGAGAGAAGGTTCCAGTCCAGAAAATAGGTTAAAAGATTGCAGTTATGCAAATGGAACATTATGAGGACATAAATGAAGGCAGCAAGAGAAGGACACTAAAGAGAACTAGTTGATATATGTGCAGAAGATTAGATGTGACTTGGTAGTTATTTGAATGTGGAGAAGATAGGAAAGAAGAGATCATCCAAGATATAAAGGTTCCTAACCCAGGTTACTAGGTGGATGGTGAAGACCTTGACTATGGTTGACAGGTTGGAAATACAATTGGAAAAAAAGTTGGAGGCAGGGAGGGAAAAAAATGAGTTTGATTTTAGACATTTGACCTCAAAGTTCTTTCAAATCATCCACAATACAAGGGAGCCTCATGAGAGAGAGTTGGGGTAGAGATTCAGATGTGAGAGACACAAATATATAACTGAGAATACACAGAAGAGACTTTAAAATGAATTGAGAAAATCATCAAGAGGAATACACTAACATTTAGGAAGAAGTATCAATGGGAATGAAACAAGAATGAAGCCATAGGGCAAAAAGAAGAACCAAATAAAGTGATGTCATGGAACTCAAGGAAAAGAGAGTTTTAAAAGGGGGGGGGGCAGGTAAAGGACTTTAATGTGCCAGTCACAAAGTTGGCCTATCAACACAAAGTTGACACCTGAGAAGTGATCTAAGAAGAGTTGTGGAGAGTATTTACTTAAAGCAAGACCAGATCTGGAAGAAGATTTTTCTCTAATTCTTCATTCACCCTGAGTTTAAATAGTGGATAATAGCTTATTAAACTGTTAGCTTTTCTAGTAATGAAAGAATGATGTACTGAGGTCTGAGGTCAGACATTATTTAGCTAAGGTAAGTGAGCTTGGAAGAAGGGAATGGGAGCCTAAAGACTTTCCTAGAGCTCTAATGCCACATCATTATTCACTGTGTGGTGGCTCTTCCAGTTTCAGATATAACCAAGACAGTGAGCCTTTTTTTTTTTTTTTTACTGTGTGTTAGTACTGGTTACGATTGCTATCTGTTTATGGGTTTGTAGCCAAAAAGACCAATGTGTGATCAGAGTCTGTTCCATGCTGGGCACATGTGCATGCTGATGTGTGCTTGGCAGAGGCATTCCTAATTTACACAGCCTGTTGCAATTTCCCTCTTATGTTCACAATCAGCCTGTGGGTTTTGCTCAGAAATAGCTATCTCATTCCTTGGAATTGTATTCCAAGACTGCTTCTCTGCACTATATTTATTCTTATCACCAAAGGTGATTCTGTAATGCTTTATGGTTTTCAGAGCACTTTTACCTTTTATGTATTTAATTCAATCCTCACAACCACCTATAAGATAGATGAGCCAGTTGTTAATATTATTTCTGTTTTATGGATGAGAAAACCAAGGGTCAAAGAAATTGCATGACTTAGTGAAATTCAACAATTAATATTTGGAAACATAATAATAAGAGCCAATAATTCTTTTGTATTTACCATGAGCTAGCACTGTTCTATGTGGTCTATATAATAATTCATACTCATTTAATCCTTACAACAATCCTGCAAGAGAGGTGGTATTATTACCGTACTATTTTATAGATGTGGAAGCTCAGGCACAGAGGAAAAATGACTTCTTCAAGCTAATAAATACTAGAAGAGGAATTTTAATTCACGTATTCTGATTTCCAAACCAGCTATGGTATCCTTGAACCTTACCTTCAATTAAACCATGGTATTATCTATCCTGCATGGTTCTACACTTAATATAGCAATGAAGTATTTCCTGTAGCACTTGCTGCTTGAATTAAATCACTCTGATTTCATTTCTCAAAAGTCGCTTCAAATTCCACTTTTCCATGTTCCACATATATTAAGTCTCTTGGAAGTGTAATGAGATGAACAATGCAGACTATATTATAATATCTAATTTTTGAGACCCTTTTCCTTCCATCAAATGTTTAGTACCACTCAAAGAACTCAGGTTGCTTGAGACTCTGGGTTTAAAATTTGAGGTTGTTCTAGAACTCAATCATAAATGAGTTCTTTTTCTCTCTTCTTCTTTCCATCCCACCCTTTCTTCATCCATCCATCTCTCCCTTCCTCTCTCATTCTCTCTCTGATTTGTGGCATTTGCCAATTTCCATTTGTAAGTACTCCCACCATGTCTTATTTCAAGCTACCAAAGTGACGTCAATAGTTTACAAAACTCCTTAAAATGTAATAATCAGCTCTAAGTCTACCCTAAATGTTTGCATGTAACCCAGTTAAAACTCTTGACAATAACCTTGTAAGGAAGATTATATGTATTAGCCACATTTTACAGACTAGAAAATTGAGACACTTGCCCCAAATCAGTCATCAAGTGACAAAGTTAGGATTTGGATGTGGGCATAGAGTTCCAGAGCCCCTGCTCTTATCTGCTATACTGTACTGCCAGCCTCTCAAATATTGGCTGGACCTTTCAGTTTCACCCTCAATGTCTCTAAAAAAGAAAGAAAAAAGCCATCAACTGCTTTCAAATTTCCCTGCCTGCTAGTCTGGCCTCCCATCTCTTCAGTCCATCTCTCACATACTACTAACAAATTCTCTTTCTAAAGAAAAGAGCTGATCACATCATTCTCCTACTGAAATACACTCAAACAGTGTGCTGCTGCAAGTAGGATAAAATACAAACTCCTCATCTTGGTATTCACGTCCTCTGTGGTCAGCTCTTCATTTTGTAGTCTTCATTGCAGCTCCCCTGAAAGTTTTGTCTGCTTCAGTTACACCAAATTACTTGTGACTTCTCAAAAAGGCCATGTGCTCTCTTACCTCTGGGCATATACTAATCTCTCTATCTGTCAAAGTCCTGCCATCTTTCAAGATCCTATAAAAATGCCACTCTCTCTATAAGGTCTTCCTACACGCCTCCAGTTGGAATAAATTTATTTTCTGCTTCCTGTTGTCCCACTACATTTGACTTGTACTACCTCTATTATAGCACTTACACTGATCTGTTTTTTATTATAGTTATATTCTATAGTGTGGGAGATAGGTCTGTCTCCCCTACTATGGAATGAATCTTTTTGGGAAGGAGCCATTCCTCTATATATCTCTACCAGAGAATCCAAAACAGTGTCTTGCTAATAGCAGGCACTGAATCAATAGTTGAGAATTTTACTGCTAGGTGATAGTGATGAAAATCTGAGCTTGGAGTAAAAGGAGTACTTACTCTCCTCTTTCCTAGTTCATAAGACAATATCCACTCTAGGACAATCCCTGAGGATGATGGGAATGCCAACTCCCTCAGTCAACTAGGGAAGCAATATAACACCTTTTCCTGTGGCCACAAGGGAGCACACTGGTCAGGAGGGCAACAGCTGTCCTGGGGAGGTCCTGTACCAGTCCCTAGTCTTGGGCCTGTCTTCCTCCACTGGTCTGGGACAGCAGTGATGCTTTCCACTTGTCACAGGCACAGCTGCTCCTGGACTCAAAACCATCTAGAGGGTGGGTCTCCATATCATGGGCTGAGGATAGAAACATCTTCCCTTCCCCATTCCCTTCTCACCTTATTTGTCTCTGCTTTTTTATTTAGAACCTTGAAATATATAACACAGCCACCTGTCCACCTTCCTAAGGTGGCTGGCTACCCAATTATCTGGAAAGTATAATACTCTCTAGCCCTACAGCAAGGTAGAATTGATTTAGTGCTTTGAGGGACTCTTAGGTATGGTCAAGGTGAATTTCTGGGAATTTTCTGGATACAGAAGAAAAATAAAAGCAACACCCCCCAATTCAATGTGTGTATACAAATTCAAACCCCAGAAGTGGCACTATCGGCATTTGGAACTGAATATATCTGTCGTATGGGCTATCCTCTACATTATAGGATATTTACCAGCATTCCTGGTATCTACCCACCAGATGTCAATAGTACCACCACCCTCATTTGTGACACCCAAAAATGTCCCCACATAGTGCCAAATGCACTTGAATGGCAAAATCTCCTGTTTGAGAAACACTACTGACTTAGGGGTTTCCACACATTGCCATAAAAGTTGACACCTGTCAGGCTAGGACTCTATTGGTTCCTGCTCCATTCCTCCAGTCAGTAGCCCTGATCAGCTGTATGTTTTCTCTGAGGTCAGTGTCTATAGCTTCAGCCCCTGGCCTCTGCACATTCCTGGATGGCTGCCTCCAGGATGGGGGAAAGGCTATCATCTGTGGCATTGGTAGTGACTCCCAGATAGAACAACAAGGAGAGGGGCATATTTCCAGCAGACTTTTTGTTGAGGTTGTATACTTTTGAGACTTCTCTTACCACTGAGTCTGGCTCTCTGAACCAGGGTCTAGCAATGGCCAAACAAATGGGCAAATAAGGTCAACCCCAGGCTCTTTTTCTAATTAGGCTGCATTTCTTTGTAGAGAATAGTTTGGGAAGGGTCTCATTTTATGGTATCTTGCCCTAAATTCAAGGAACATAAGACATCTTCCTCATCTGCTTTAAGAAAACACCTCAAAGGGTCAATAAGGCATTTAGGGGGAGGGGAAATATATGTAAAACCTTCTATTGTCAAATTTCCATCTTCCTTCAACACACACACACACACACACACACACACACACACACACCCTTTTTGACCCAGATTCTTCTTTCCCCTTTTTTAAAGGCTCTGTATATATTTCTAAATGAAGATAAAATATCTTGTCAATGAACATTAGAGATTATTTACAAATCTTCCAATAACTTGCTTTTCTGTAAAATGCAAGAGTACAAGTTTATATTATATTGGTGTTCAAAATGTTTCTTTATGAAGCTTTTTCCTTGGTGTTAAATGGCCTAAAGTACCATATGTTTCTTAATAAAAAACCATGTAAAAACCTACATTAATAAACTGAACTCAAAGAAAAGCTGCCCCAAGACGGCTCTAACCAATCCTTTTTATGGGCTTGCCAACAATTTCAAGATTGTTTTAATGAAAAAAATTTATGTTCCTGTCTTTGTGGACCACAGCACGCCAGTCCCCTGCCCCCATTTGCCCCCACCCCACCCCCCAGGCCCAGGCAATTCTCCAGTGCCCTACAGAAGGACTCACTCATACCTTGGCAAGCAGTTCACTGGGAGGGCTGAGCTGTCTGGAAGCTCCTGCACACACACGTGGCCAGGCAACCACTTCCAAGTGCTTGCCTGCTAACGTTCTTGGGTACCACACTGCTACCTCCATGGCCACTTCATCCTCTCCTGGGACTATGCTGTGCAGGGAAGGCAGGGGATCTTGCAGGGCTCAATGACTTTAAAAAGGAAAATTCCTAGGAGCTCAGCCTGAGGCACCATGAGCATATTTCCAGATTTCGTGTTTCTCAGTATGTTGGAGGGGAAAGATCATGGCCTTTAGGCCATTTATCATCTGTTATTATAATTGCTTATTTATTTGCTAGTCTCAGCTACTGGATGGTAAATGGGATGGTGGGTAAATGGGAAAATGGGATTATATTTTGTTGATCACATACGGTGCTTGGCATATGCCTGTTTTGTCAAGAGGCCTTCAATCTATATACATTGAAATTTGATTGCATTCAAATTTTGGCCACATACTGGCTCTAAGTTACATAATAAGTGTTTGTTGATTTAATGAGCAAATTGAGGACAGTGTTAATTAAGTTAACTACTAACATGATAGAAGTCATGCAATAAATGATGTCAGCTTTATTTTATGATATTTGTATTATATTTATTACTATTATTAATGCTAGCTATGTGCATTTAAGGCAATTTACTCTCTCAGAACCTCAGGTTTTTTTTAACTGTAAAATGGGTTGCATGATGCCTGCCTCCTTACTAGGTTACTATGAGGATTAAGAGACCCACAGTATGTGCTCCTCAAAAATTGACTCCTCTAGTTCTCCTTTCACAGAAGTAATGACTGTTTTACTTTCTAGCACCTACCAGAACGCAAAAATACTGCACCCCCCCCTTGCTCAACACATGATATGACACTGCCATAATCCTTCAAAGGAAATATGCAACTGCACTGCAGTCTTCCCCTCCCCATTCTTATAGACAGCAGAAAGAAGGAGGCACTCTGGCTTGCAAGAAATACTAGCCAAATTTGTGACAAATGTCTGCTGTTCATATGCTCATGGTATTTCTTTTATACTTTTTTTTCCTTCTGTCATTTAATGCAGTTATTTTTGAGAAATGTTAGTTTGTCTCCACAAACTAATGGGAAAAAGAAAGCACTATTAATTCTTCATGGTTCTGCAAAGACAGCAGGGCTTTACCTAAGACTTGGTATGTCTTAGGTAGTATCTAGAAGGGTGAATTTTTCTTGGGGTGGGATGAAAATGGAAAAAGACACCAGACTGGGATTGGGAATGGCATCTCTTCCCACTCTGAGTTCTTTCCCTAATAATCTCAGGATTTGTTTGCTTGTTTTTCTCTTATCTCTTGGAAGATTTTGGATTTTTTATTTTAGATATTTTAAATATCTTCATCTCTTACAAATCGTTGTGTAGAAAAAAAGAGCAGATGTGTTCTTGTGTGACCACAGAGATAGAGTCAGGACATTGGATAGCAGTCATATAGATGGGATTCTGGGCCCATAAAAAAGAACATTCCAGCAGTTAGAATGTTATAACCAAAGGAGGGAGCTAGCTAGAAGGTGGTGAGCTTACCACTCCTGGAAATGTCCAAAGATTTGAATAGCCTAGTCAGAAATGCCATAGAAGAAACTCTTGCTTTGAGTAGGCAATTGAACTATATGACTTGTGGCAAAATAGAAGATTCTTTGGCTTGAAGTTAACCTAAACCTGTTCTTATTTCTGACCTCACATGTCTACCCAAGCAGGATGAACCTATATACTATGATTAGGCCTAATGGGTCCAATATTAAGTTGGTTCCTTTCTTGGCTGAAGCCATCTGGCTGAGACAGAAGATGCGTTTCAGTCGAGGGTTCTTTGTAACTAAGGCCTTACAGTTGTTCTCTTAGCCCCCTTGTTTGTCTAGCCAAGTTTACTATTTTTTTTTCTTTTTTCATCAGACTAGTTTTCCCCTCTGGTTTTCATCTGCATGAAAAGGTTCTGACCTTTGACTTCTCTTGACTCTTGGTTGCTGCACATGCCCTGAATTTTGCCTGCCTGCTTGGTGTCTGAATTTCTCCTTTGCCTTGATCTTAATTTATATTTTGTACCCAGTTCCTAATTACCTGCAAATTTACTCTGATGGTTACCTGATTGAGCTCTGGATTAGCCTGGGTTCAAATCCTGCTTCTTACTACCCAGCATAGTTTAGACAAGTTACTTTGGTCCTCTAAGCTTTGTTTTTCTCAACTATTAATTGGAAATAATTATAGTACCTATGTGATAGGGAGGTTGGTACACAGTCTGTACCCAGTAAATGTCACTATTACAACATCTCTGGTTCAGCCTATATTCTCAGGTCCTAGCTTCCCAATCCTTCTGATGCTCTGACACCATCAACCCCTCTCCTAATACAAACAAAATCTTAACTTAGGCCACCTTGCTTAATGGAATGGGCATGTTACACCTAAGTTGGCTATAAACACATTTCCATAAAGTGAATCCTATTTGCTGTTAAATTTTGTTATAAAATTGAAAACCCAATTTTCCCCATTATATATATATTTCAGAATTCAAAACATTGAAAAAAAACTTACCAGCAAGATATTATCCATATTCAAGACAGTTGTCACAATCACATACTGTTTGCAGTTACAATAGGGACAAGACAGTAAGTACAAGAAGCATGGAACCCCCAAATTCCATCCATCTGTGATGTACAATCCTTTAGAATGCATGTGTGACTAAATTTATAAATTTGTGAGTTTAGAAGTCTGTCCAGAAAAGTGAGATCATTTGTCAGTGTTGCAAAATCACTACTCACTACTATGTTTAGCGTTATTATTCCAGCTCAGGACAGCCAACTTAAAGAGAACCAGATATCATACTGGTTCAGGCAAGAGGGCTGTGGAAATGTTTTTGATGAAAAAGGCACAGTGCATTCTTGTTAGCCATTGGCCGTTTCCTGAATATGTCCATCAATCTAAAATTCACCAGACTCCTGGAAGCAGGACTTGAACCAAACCTAACTTCAATCCAAAATTCAAGTAGAAGTGAACCTGAATGTTAATGTATTACTAAACCATGAACTGAACCAACTATCCTGGGGGAAGGGGGAAAAACCTACTGAACCAGTCTGATTTGAAGCCAAAACTGTATGTTTTATGAAACTATTGAACTGTAACAAAATCAGATCAAAATATTCCCTGAATTTAAACTAAACAAATAAATTTTTATTTCCTTCAAATTGAATCCCTGGCTACAAATAAGGCTTACTTTAGTGCATATGATATTTAATTCAATACACATATAGTTTATCTTGGGATTTTTTTTTCTCCCTGTTAGTTTTCTTCTTTATGGAAAAGGAATGATGATCCCTACCTACTTCACTGGGCTTACTGGGAAGATTCAATGAAATAATAAGCAAACACGTCTATTGTCATCATCTTCTTCATAATCGTGATGACGATGATGATCAGCATCATCATCGTCCTCATCATCATCTGATCTGCATTGTGTCCAACACACAAGGGGTCAGCTTTGCACTTTAAGTCCTCCACTGTGTTCACTGGCCACCAGAGGGCAGCAAAAAGGAAGAAACTCTTGCTGGAACTGACTGGAACTTGTCTTTTAAGGACAAACACTGAAGGCTTACTATGTGCCAAATACTGTTTTAAACACCTTGCATATATTAATACATGCAATCCCTGAAACCATGCCATGAAGTGGGTTCTGTTATTCCCAGGGAGAAGTTGAGGAAATGGACGCAAAAAGTGGTGAAGAAATTTGTCCAAGATCTCCCAGATAACAGGTAGCAAAGCTAGGATTTGAACCCAGGCAGCCTGGCTATAGAGCCCCAACTCTTAACCTACCACCACGTACTGCCATTTGGTATTCATTTTGGAGGATGTTAACCTGAGAGAGGTTCAGATCCTGGTATAAGTGGAACTGCAACCCAGGATGACCTTATACAGTCTGTCTACAGTTCAGGAACCACAGCCTGAGCCAGAAGAGTGTGATGTGGTCAACAGTAGTGTTATGGACTAATTCAGGGCACAAGCATCAACCAAGGAAACACGATTAACATTTAGGTAGCAGGAGAAGAAGATGGGATTCAGGCATAAATGCAAGAGAATGATCAGAACAATTGCTTTTGACAAAAAAAGAATAGTTATTCTCATGGTGACTAAGTCCAGCTGGCTCATCCTTCAGAAGCTGCAGTGTGTTGTGAGGTTTAAAGAGCCAATACTAACAAGACAACAGGGAGCTGACTTGGTTCCATTTTGACAATTTCCATCTCTTACAACAATTTTTTGTTGTTGTTTATTTTTTTTTTAATGGAAATAGCAAAAACAAAAAAACCTATCATCCTGCTCATCTCAGCTAACTCTCTCAAAAGGACAATCTATACTGACTTCCCAATGTCTTCATTTCCTACACTTTCCCCAATCCATTGCAGTTAGATTTCTGCTGCACTGCTTCACTGAGACTAACCTCACCAACGTCACCAGTTATCTGCCAAATACCAAATCCAGTAGCTACCTGTTATCTTTTCAGATGTATCTGCAGCTTCTGACATTGTCCGCCATTCTTTCCATCATGAAACTCTCCCTGCCTTGATTTGAAATGCCTAGTTTAGTCATCCTTAATCACCGAATCTACTTCTGCTTCTATGAACACAATTTTGCAGTCTGCTTACTGGCTTCTTTTTTCCATCATCTCTTGTCAAAAAAAAAATGTAATGGCTTTTAACTGCTCCCCCGCCCACCATCTCTACTCTGGTCACTACAATCCATCCTCAACATTGCTGCAGAGAGAGCTCCTCAAAATACTAAAATACTACTCTGATCATAAATCTCCCTTGCTTCAAAACATTCCATGTTCCTGATTCCCCATTATAAAAATTATTTATCATGGCATTCAACAGTCCTCTTGACTTCTTGCCTACTTTCCCATGTGGTTCTGGCAATGCCTCTACCTATGCTCTTTATCTACTCACGCTACTCAAAAGCCATTCAGTTTCTCATTGCTTCTCAAACCTCTTTTCCTTTGCATCCTTCAAAATTCAAATCTACCATTCCCTTTTCTTTAGGTTTCCTAAAATCCTTTCCCTATACAGAATTGCTAGTTTCCTCCAGAGATCTCCAGTGCACCTGAGCCATTGGATGATTGTGGCTCATTCACAGCCACGGGTCTCCTGTGCCGCACTGCTCTCCCCGGGTAAATGACCATTTCGCCTGGTATCTTCAACACCTAACACAGAGAGACACTTAATATATATCTATGGTGGGACTGAGATACAATGACTGGGGCATCAGAGCTTACAAAATGGCAGTGATTTGGAACTGGAATCCTGGTTTTGAATATATCTCATTAATTCTTAAAGATCTGAAAGGCAAAGGCAATGCTGAAAGCTACAAATGATAAGTCAAATGAGAGTCATAATATTGATTTTATTTCTTTATCAATGACAAGGCAACAAGAATGTTCATGAGAACCAGCAGGGTCATGCTGAACCATGGGACAAATCCAAGTGGGTCTGCAGGCCCAGAGAGCAGCCTGCAGGACTGGCTTTCCTCTCCACGTACCACTCAGTGGAATAAGTCCTGACAGCTTAACATGGAGCATAAAATGTGTTCTCTGGGTAACAGGGCACTTAGCATATTTGACTAGAATCATGTGGACCAGATTTTGTTTTGCTTGTCTTGCCAAAAAGAGTAGAATCTTTTCACCCTGCCTCACTCTTGCTCCCTTAGTTGTAACTTAATAGTCTGAGAAAATTTGTATGTACAGCTTCCCCATTTGTTTAGTAAAACTTCAGAGAAACATCACCACTACTCTGATCTGTTATCCTATCAGCGGACTGGGCAATGGCCAGGGGTGGGAGAGATTGCAGGAAGTGCCCTTGCAGTAGCTGCTCACCTGCTGAGTCCATTTTTGTTTTTGGCCTTGTCTCAGAGGGCAGTGAGAGGATGATAAGCATGAACTTCCAGTTCCTCCCCAGTCTATTCTCTGACCATGAGGTGGGATGGGAAGTAGAGCAGGGTAAGCTTCTATCCTATTACTGCAAATCAATAGTATGGGTTATTTTATTCTTTCCCATTGGACTTACCCTCAGTTCCCAGGGTAGCATGGTGATTATACACATGGCCTTTGCATTCAACATTCTGGGTTCAAATCCCACCTCTTCAAGTTATTAGCCATATGACTTTCAGACAAGTTATTTAACCGCTAAGGTCCTCAATGCTCTCAACTGTCACGTGGGGACAATAATAACTTCCTCAGAGAGTTGTTCTAATGAGAAAATGCCTGTAAAATGCTTGGCATGAAGCCTGAATCAGCACTTTGTAAATGCGAGCTGTTATGACTCTCAGCTTAAATTCTTAGAAATTGGATTGGCTTTCATGAAGCTCCAGATCAATCCAAGCTCAGTATGCCTTTACATCTGACCCGAAAGCATTTGGGAACCTCAAGATGACTTCCATGACAGTAATGGCAGAGCACTATGTCCACTGATGAGAAAGAACAGATCCACTCCCTATGGCTAAAGGTAATCACTCTTGCAGTCACAAGCAATTTTTGCTACTGTCAGCATCACTGAGCCAACATTGATCTGAATGAGAAAGCTGGATCACTGTGAGTTTGTTCCTTTATAAGCCAATCTATCAACAAAATTCCAAATGCCCCCTCTTCTGAGTGATGAGGTAACAAAGGAGTTGACAGGCCAGGTCATCAGGTCTAGAATCCTGCATCCAACTGTGTCCTGCATGTTGAATATCAGATCAAAGTGAAAAAGAAATATGGGAGAATTGAGCCAAATTTCCATGTGCAAGACTAAACATAATTTGATTTTCAAATTTTAGACCAAGTTCTCAGGACTGACCACTGGAAAAATTCTTTCTGAATTTTCTTCTCCAAAGTGATGTGTATAAATCATCAAATAGATAAAGATGTTGTTTCCACAGCCACTATCTTAAACATGATCTCTTTTCTGTAATATAAAATAGACTGGTCAATAGAGGGACAGCAGTGGAGAAGAGGATCGAGGAGAGGTTAATAAAAGAGCCTTGGAAAGCTTCCCAGATTTCACAACTGTAGCTCTTTTAAAGTAATCTCTAAAGGGAGGTTCTGGAAATCCACTCTAAGGACACTTTTTCTAATACAGATCATTCAAAACAAAATGAAGAACATATTTGAATAACAAAGATAATAACACATCTAAGCCTTCAACTAAAGCCTCGATATCAATGAGACAGAGAGAGATGTATAGTCAAGATCCACTGAGGAAGCAGAGCCACATGTAATACATAGATGTATATATACTGGTTCTACATTTATGTATATACACACATACACAGTGTGTATACCTATAGATACAGACTGTGGCTCTACTTCCTGAGTGAATTATGATTCTGTGTGTGTGTGTGTGTGTGTGTGTGTGTGTGTGTGTGTAGGGAAGATTGGGGGAGAGTCCACAAGCATGGGCTAGAGCCTCACAAAGACAGACTGAACCTATGTCAGTTCTTGTTGCCTCTGACTTTAATGGTATGGATATACTGGGCCCTTCATCATGGAACTAAACACATAAACCTAGCACAGGAGTTGGAGAATCAAGGAGCATCCAGGGAAAGGTGAAACAGTTGTAGATGTAGCTGCTACCTCACACCAATGAGGTGAGTCAGCAGATCAGCAATACCACAGTGAGCTACAGGATGGTTGTTGCTTCACTTCCACCCGCCAAATCTCCCACATCCCTCTGTGGGCTGCCCTTCCTAGAAACATACAGGAAAGGGAATTCTGGGAACTGTAGTCTAGACTAGCCAAGTTGATACCTTATGAAGCTGCCACAGATAGATACTACACCTCTCTGCCTCTGATTTCTGTGCAACTCCTCTCTGGGGAATGCCTCCTCCAGTCTGGAATGATTTAAAAGTCCACAGAATACAGACTCTTTTCTCACTTCATATCATTCACAAAGTAAAAATAATTCTTGTCTCTTTCTTTTTTTTTTAATTTTTTTAATGTTTATTTAGTTTTTTGAGAGAGACAGAGACTGAGCATGAGTAGGGGAGGGACAGAGAGAGAGGGAGACACAGAATCAAAACAAGCTCCAAGCTCTGAGCTGTCAGTATGGAACCCAACATGGGCTTGAACTTGGGAACAGCAAGATCATGACCTAGGCTGGAGACGGACGCTTAACCAACTGAGTCACTCAGGCGCCCCAATTCTTGTTACTTTCAAAAGTAATTTAGCTATTCAGACATCTCAGTTGAATTCTCAAGGCCTAGGACAGCCTGTTCTAAAGGCTGTAGAAGTTAATCTATTATGTCAAGAAGAACTCCCTGTCTTACACATATGCATGTGCGCACGCACACACACACACACACACACACACACATATGAACACACACATGCACTAACCTGTGGCCCATAAACATTTCACAGGCTTCATGTATTTTCAATATTTGGTAAATGTCATATTATGGCAAGGAGGTGAAGTGAGTGTGCCTGTCCTCACTGTCCACTCTGAGTGCTGATGGTCTTGAGATTGAGAGATCCCTTTGCCTAACATCAAGTCATCTGGAAAGCATCAAACCTGGGTTGTTCAGCTGTTCTTTAAAGTTCGTGGGTGTCTCTTAGTTTTCGAATAACTGCAGAGTATGAGGATGGTAAAGGTGAACATGACCATTTTAACCAACTCTTTAAAATAGAAAAAAATGTAGGGAGCAATCACATGGCAATATTAAATTTTTTTTCATTATATTTTCTAATAACTCTCAAGCATTGGTAACCATAAAAGCCATCATAACGTGTTTATTGAGACCAGTAATCAGTGCAGGATGGAATTTTCAATATAACACAGGCAGGTTTTCTATGAAAGTGGCACAGAGAACTCTGCCCTTTTGCTGGAATATAAACTTGACTCCCTCTTTAGGGCACTGAGGTAGTAAAACACAAGAGAACTTCCTAATGGAAATGAGACTATTCTCATTAAATTAAATGAGACCATTTAATGTGGGTGAAAGTGATTTAAAATTCACACACCTCCTGCAAATATGTTCTTGATTTACTTTTTAAAGAGTAAAATGGGTTTAGTAAATATTGCCAGGTATAATAAATCATAAAACATTTAACACCGATTTGTCAAATGTAGTTTACATGAACTAGCACTTAGTGTTATTTATGCCAGACTGAATGAAATGGCTGATATGTTAGGAGGGTTTTTAGCCAGTTAGGAAACATGCAGGGAACAAAACATTGTGCTGGGTGGTATGTTGGTTATAGAAAATTACACGATACCACATTATCCCCAAAGTGCTTACGGTCTGGATGCAATACTCAATCAAAAATACAAGGCAGGGTATGAAAAGAGCCTGTCCAAAGCAGCTCAGTTTCAGTTAAACCAATCAATCAAAACCACCTTTTCTTATCTGATTCCACCCATCATCCCCACCTGATTACCATTCATTAGGAAATTGCCAGCCATCTAGAACTTGAACCTTCCATTCTGCACTTCTCATGCTGACCTGCACTCTGCTTCTAAAACTTTTGGGTTTTCAGCACTTGAACTCTTGTCTTGGACGTCTTCACAATCTCTTATGGGACCAACTTTTGTTCCACTCTTCAACTATGATTGTTACTTACTGCTTAGATATGTATAATACATGCCACTCTGTGTAACATCCTGATGCAATTCAATTTCATACCCTGGGACTCTAATATAGGCTCATCTGGCTAATGTCATTACCTACTCTGCCCCTGTTCTGATGACTGTATAAATTGATGAAAGTGCTAGAGGGGATCCATCAGTTTTATCAGAAATTAAGGTAGGTCATAGAGGGAAGGGGGAACATTTGATCGGTAGAAGTCTGGTCCTCCAGTATGCTCATAAACAAATTCTAAAATAGGAGAGGACTTTACCAGGAAAATAGATCGCCATCTCAACATTCAAGTAATTTCTAAAATCATAAATAATATCTTCTTCCCTAGGTTAGGCACCAGCTTGTCACCTTGGGCAGAGCAGAATTTTAACTGTCAATACCAAAATGCCCTAATATGCTCCTCCATCTTCCAGTTATTTTATCACAAGTAGGACATGTGCTGTGTTTCATCTGTTACTCTGTGGTCAAGATCTTAAGATTGATCCAGAGCAGCCTTTATGATATGAGCTTGACTTGCAGGGAGTAGAGGAGTTGCATTGGAAGGAGAAGTCAGTTGTGGCTGTAAAATTTGACTTGGTTTGCCTAGAGTCAGGAAATGCAAGGGAACAAGTATCCCCTTACATGGGAAAAATGGAGATTAAGAATTTGGGCAGCGGCAAGTTGTTAAATCATTTTCCGGTTAGTGTTCTATAGATTTTTTTTTTTTAATTTTTTTTTCAACGTTTATTTATTTTTGGGACAGAGAGAGACAGAGCATGAACGGGGGAGGGGCAGAGAGAGAGGGAGACACAGAATCGGAAACAGGCTCCAGGCTCTGAGCCATCAGCCCAGAGCCTGACGCGGGGCTCGAACTCACGGACCGCGAGATCGTGACCTGGCTGAAGTCGGACGCTTAACCGACTGCGCCACCCAGGCGCCCCCTTTGTGTGTGTGTATGTGTGTGTGTGTGTGTGTGTGCGTGTGTGTGTGTGTGTGTGTTCTATAGCTTTTTAATAGGCATCAAGTCTTTCTAAATGTATTTGTCAATGATGACAGCAGGTCAGCATCTGGTTGGACAGGATTTGCTAAATCTGAAGACTTAAGGTTATTTTCCACTAGAGCTATACTTAACGGTGCTGTTTTGTGTGGCAGAAAGACACTGGAACTCTAGGAGTAGGGCAAGAGGTGCAGAAAAGGAAATGTTTGGAAAAGAGGTTCCAGAATCCAAGCTAAAGGAAGTCGGTTCTCCAAGGGGATACTAGCCTTCTGTATCAAATGAGGGCTCCACCTACCTCCAAACCTTTGCTCAGCTATATCTTTCATTTGTTTTCCTCTTTGACAAGGGTGTAAATGATTAAAATTATAGCCATGCCATAGGATCTTTTTATCTCCAAGGTTATGATTTTAAACAGGAAACTACATTAGGACCAAGCCTTGGCTATGGACTGGTCAGACTTTCTTTCACATTCTACTTTTGAGGAGTACTGTGTTTTGATCCTGTGGGGAAATCACGCAGTAGCAGATACTTCTGGTGTCTGTGCCATAACTCCTCAGCTCTCCTTGACTTTAGCTGGAGCTCTCAACAGTGAATGTCTTCAGTTCCCCTCTCACTGCCAGCACCCTCCTCAACAGTGTGCCTAGTTTCTTTCTACATTCTAACCTCAGGGACTTCTCCTTTGCCAAGGGAGTTTGATTGGTACTAACACAGCCAGGCAGTACAAAGGAGTTAATGTTCCCAGAGAAAAACCAACTTCTGATATACAGTTCTTTATACTTCTTAAGGGATTACAGCAGGGGCACCTGGTGGCTCAGTCCTGTAAGCATCCAATTTGCACTCAGCTCATGATCTCACGGTTTGTGAGTTTGAGTTTGAGCCCCCATCAGGCTCTGTGCTGACAGCTCGGAGCCTGGAGCCTGCTTTGGATTCTGTGTCTCCCTCTCTCTGCCCCTTCCCCACTCCCACACCCCCCCCCACCCTTGTTATGCTCTGTCTCTCTCTGTCTCAAAAATAAACATTAAAAAAAATTTTTTTAAAGAGATTACAGCAGAATCAAAATCTATTTTCTTTTTGTAAGTTTATTGGGAGAGGGAGAGAGAAGGAGTGGGGAATGGGCAGAGAGAGAGGGAGAGAGAGTGTACAAACAGGCTCCATGCTCCAAGCTGAGCCTGACATGGGGCTCAATTTCACAACCCTAAGATCATGACCTGAGCTGAAATCAAGAGTCGGACATTCAGCTGACTGAGCCACCCAGGTGCTCCCACACTCTATTTTCTACATTGATTTTCCTCCTGACCTCACATCCCCACTACCTCAAATCTGTTTCATGGAATTACTTTCCAAATAACTACCTGCATCTAAGGACTAGTCTCATGTTCTGATTTTAAGAGAAGCCAAACTAACAACCATACTAAGCCAGAAATCCTCCCCCTTTTCTTTTCCAAATATGTGCATACATGCACACACACGTGGGCACCAAAAAAGGAGGCATTATACTTGTAATAAGACATCATAATATACTAAAGCAGGACATCTCTCAAATTACTAGGCTATGAAAATTTGTCTTTAAAAGAGAAAGTAGGAGACATTGACTCCTTTCCTTTAAAGATTTATTGCCATGGGGTTTGCTATCCTAATAAAAAACTGGACAAAGTATATAAAACAACTGTTTTCAGACAATGGTAAGCAAGTAGCACATGATTCCTGAGAAAAAGAAAGCAAATCAGATGAGCCCTACACGTGTAACATCCCACTATTTGGAGATGGTTTTGAAAATGCAGCTCAGAGAGTTTAACCCAGAGCCTCTCAGTGTTGCTGAAATGTTTGCCACTTTTAGGTTAAGAGTATCAGAGAAGAGGGAGATACACAGAATGAGGGCTCTGAAAATGAGGAGAGGGTTCGGTTCCCTTGAATCTTAGGTTGAGTAGTGATGTACACACTCATGAGTAGAAATTCCTTGAAGCCAGGGAAAGAAACATTGGAAGGCATAAGCCAAACAATTTTTGGAGCTCACAAAGCAGTCAGTGTGGAGAGACCTTGTAATTCACAAGAAATTCGATACAATCCTCAGAAGTCTTTCACCTTTGTAGTGGAACTAAATTATCTCTAGAAAAAAGGTTACTTTAGGCCTGATTTAACAGAAATTTAAAAAGCGTGCCTCGAATGGATCAAACTGATCCTAAATAACTTAAGTGTACGCCAGAAAAAAGATGAACTCTTCAAAAGTATACAACAAAATACATCACTCAACAATGTAAAACTCAAAATGTTCATCATCCAATAAAAAATAAACATACATGCAAAGAAGCAAAAAAAAGATGAACCATACTTGAGAGAAAATCTAGTCACTATTTACAGATCCAGACATAATGGAAAGGATGGATTGGCACATGAAGCTCTTTAAAAAGATATTGTAAATGTTACATTTATGCTCAAGGATATAAAGGAAAGCATGAACATTATTGGGAGAGAAATTAGAAGATTTCTTTTTAAAAATTCAAATGGAACATATAAAGAAAAATAAAATATCTGATTGAAAAATATATTTAGATGAGTTTAATAGATTAGACACTTAAGCAACAAATTAAGATTAGACACTTAAACTTGAATAAGTAGCAATAGAATATACCTGAATGAAACACAGGGAAAAAATAGAAAAAAAAGTATGAAAGTATCCATGACAGCTGGGATAATATCAAGTGGCCTAATACTAATACAGGTATAATGGGATTAATGCCTTATAAAAGAGACCCCAGAGAGCTCTCCACTTGTTCGGACATGTGAGGTTACAGCAAAAAGATGGCCATGTGTGAGCCAGAAAATTGGACCTCACCAGACCCTGAAGGTTCTGGTTCCTTGATCTTAGACTTCCCAGTCTTCAAAACTGAGAAATAAATTTGTGTTTATAGGCCACCCAATCTATGGTATTTTTGTTATGGTACCCTTAACAGATTAAGATGGAAGGTTTTTTAAAAAAGGAGAAAGTTTTATTAAATGAAAGAGAAATGGAGAAATAAAAAGGATTTTGGAAAAAGTATACCATGTTGAAGAGAGGCAATACATATTTAGTAGATAATCATCATCCCCACCAAAAGAAAACTAAATCAAGGAAGGAGAATAAACACTAAATTCTATAATCCAAGAAAAAAATTTTATCCAAAATTTAAAATATTAAAACAATTAAGAGTGCATATTGAATGGATAAAGAAATTGTGGTTTATATACACAACGGAATACTACATGGCAATGAGAAAGAATGAAATATGGCCCTTTGTAGCAACGTGGATGGAACTGGAGAGTGTTATGGTAAGTGAAACAAGCCATACAGAGAAAGACAGATACCATATGTTTTCACTCTTATGTGGATCCTGAGAAACTTAACAGAAACCCATGGGGGAGGGGAAGGAAAAAAAAAAAGAGGTTAGAGTGGGAGAGAGCCAAAGCATAAGAGACTCTTAAAAACTGAGAACAAACTGAGGGTTGATGGGGGGTGGGAGGGAGGGGAGGGTGGGTGATGGGTATTGAAGAGGGTATCTTTTGGAATGCGCACTGGGTGTTGTATGGAAACCAATTTGACAATAAATTTCATATTAAAAAATAATAAAATAAATAAATAAAATATCTTATTTTGCTGTGAACTTCAGGAGAAAAAGAGAAAGAGTGCATATTGAAAGGACATACCATGTATCTGAAAATATTGAGGCAGAACAACCAACATGAAAATATATTCTACATTACTGGACTTTAGAGAAAAAAAAAAACCTTTGTGCTTTTAGGCAAAAGTAGTGTCTTACACAGACAAAATATTTATGTCTTCAGAATTAAGATTTTCAGTATGGAAGAAAGGAGATGAATAGGTATAGTACTGAAAAGTTTTAGGGGAATAAAAGAGAAATACTGAATTGGAATTGGAATTATCATTTGAAATTCATGAAGTCTCCTTGGGTTCTGGCTCTGTCAGACATCCTCATTACTAATGAGCTTTCCTAGATGCACCCAGCCAGTGATCCTAAAATATAATTTCTCACTAAAGGAAACCATTACTTTTTCAGGAATACCCAATTCCAGGGCTGGAAATGTACAAGATGAGCCTGTAACATGTCATCATGCCAGAAAGTAGGGAAACTATAAAAGACTACCAATGTTGTCTCAAAAGGATCCAGGAGATAACACCAAGGGACATTCACTGGCCAAAAATAGAACAACTTGAACTTCAGAAAAGGTAATAGCTGCAGTTGATTGAAACCTACCATATATGTTTAAATCCATGAATTATGATAATATTAAAAAAAATTGGTCACTCTCAGAGGATGGTAGTGAGCCACTATAAACTGGTAAATAAAGGGAAAGATCTGAGGACTTATTCCATATTTCCTACATGACTGGCAGCCAATAAAAAAAACTCTTTATAAAAGAAGCATGAGTACTACATGACAAAGAAGTAATGAAGTTAGATGATTACCATTCTGAAGCCCCCAGTAAATTAATGAATCTAAACAGTGAACATCAATGGCTGCCAGCACAACAAAAGGAGAGACAATCAGTGCCTCCTGATGAAAGAACACACTATCACATGTAGTCTTGCCAAAGGGATAGAACACAAGGCTAAGCTGGCTGCCAATTTGGAGAAAATACGAAGGTCAGAGGATTTTGTTGAATTGTACCACAAATGTGGAATTGGCAGAATCTAGACTGTAGGGAACTCTATAAGTCATGTGCTCCAAGTCCTTCCATAGATAAACTGTAAGGAGAAGAAAGGGATAAAAGGCCAACCTGTAGGTTAAAAGAATGTGAAAGACATATCAATTATTTTTTAATGAGCAACACAATTTAGTCTTTAGGGTTTCTAAGATGCATGTGGGGTGATAAACTGTAAAAATATCCAAGGAGTTAAAAAGATCCAAATAAATTAGGAAGATTATTTAAAATAATAATAATAATGATGATGAAAATATGTATTAGAACATCTAAAGTAGTATTCAGAGGAAAATGTATAGTCTACAATACTTACATTAATAAGAAAGAGTTTTAAAAATGAATTAAGTATCCAATTCAAGAAGTTACTTAATAAAAGCAGGAAAATATTAAAGTACTAGTACATAAATTCAAAGTCTGAATCTTTGAGAAAGTCAATAAAATTAATGAACTTTAAAATAACCTAATCAAGAAAAGTGAAAAGAGAAATCATAAATGCAAAACAAGATAAAGGAGAGACTTATCGTGATGAGCGCTGAGTATATTGTACATCTGAAACTAACACTGTATGTTAATTATAATTGAATTAAAAACCAAAACAAAAAAAAACTTTAAAAAAAGAAATCTGGGAGGAAAAAGAAATCTGTACTGAATATAATAAAATATAATAATCTAAAAAGTATAAAATAAGGGGGAATAACAAATACAGAAGAACTGCAAATACAAATATCAGAAGAAACCAAACAGTATCATATACAATGATTTTCTGAACATTACAAACATGTTAGGAAGCCTTGATGAAATGGGTAGTCCCTAAGGGATTATTAATTCCTGTAGATCAATTCCTATAAATCAATTCCTATAGAAGAAATGGAGGATGCTAATAAAGAGCTATTTCCCCTCAAAATCACCAGGCCTAGATGGTTGTGTGAAGAGCTTCTACCTGTCCTAAAAATAAATAAATAAAATAATAATAATATTATTATTAATAATAATAACTCCACAACTAGTTGAACTATTCCAAACCATAGAAAAAAGAAAACTCCCACCTTTTTTATGCATCAAGCATAACATTGATTACAAAAGTCAACAATAATTGCACAAAAATATCTATAAACCAATCTTGCTTGTGATTATTTATGCAAATACCAAGGAAATATTAATAAACAGACTCCAATAGCTCATTAAAAGAATCATATGCTATTATCTAGTTATTTGTTTCAGCAACATAAAGATGGTTCAATAATGAAAAGAGTTATTGTAATTCATCATATTAATAGATCTAAGGAAAACAATAGATAATTTCTTCATAGATTTTCAAAAGGCATTTGATAAACTTCAACATTTATTCTTAACTTTAACAAATAATTGAAGAAAACTGTTAAATAGGAGAGACGAAAATCTTCTCAACCTGATAAAATATCTCTCCAACACATAAGCCAGTGTAATGCTTAATGATAAGGTACTAGAAATATTGCTTTTAAAATCTGAAAAAAGTACCATAATTTCCACTATCACCACTAATATCTAATTTACTATTGTTTCTTGGTACTAGCCAAAGAAATTTTGACAAAAGAAGGAAATAAAGATACAAAAATTAGGAACAAAGAAGTAAAATTATCACACTTTGCTGGTGGCTGAGTGAAATTAATATATAATCAATAAATTATATACATACAAACAGAAATAGGGAAGACAATTCCATTTATAACAGCAGAAAAACAAAAAAATGCTAAAAAAACATGAAATGTGCAAATTTCTTATTTGAATAAATATGCTAAACACTCCTAAGAGACATAAGGAATACCGGATCAAATGGCAAGTCATACCATGTTCTTGGATGGGAAGATTCAACATAAAAATGCCAGTTCTTGCTAAATTAGTCTATAAATACAACATAATCACAATAAAAACAGCATCACTTTTTTTTTTCTGGAACTAGGCAATTTTATATGATTTTAAAGTTTATATGGTGAAATAAGCAAGAATAGAAGAATTTTGAAAAAGAGAAAAGTCTGAAGATGTACTAGAGAGGCAAAAAACATCAGTATAATAAATTTTATAACATACTATTATAGGCTCAAGAATTAAAACAGTATGGTACTGGCACTTGAATAAAGAGACAGATTATTTCACCATAATAAAAAGCAAAGAAATAAACACAAATATGTTGAGAGAGTATCTCAAATTTGTAAGGAAAATAATTATTAAATGGTAAGGGAACAAAGAGGTACCCATCTGGAAACAAAAACTAGATAGTAGATTTACACCACATATGTTATTTAAAGTATATTCCAGAAAGATCAAGTATTTGATTATAATAACTGAAATTTAAAAAAAAAAAAAAAACCTCTGTAAGAGGGAAAATTCTCTTACAATTTTTGATTGGGGAAGGCTTTCCTGGAATGACACGAAATCCAGAAGCTATAAAGAAAAAGTTGATAGATTTGGTTCCCTAAATTTTTTTTTAATTGCAAAGCAGCAAAAACTTTCCCAAGTTAAGTTTTAAAAAAAGACCAATTGAAAAACTACTGGCAATTTATGTTGCAAATTAAGGATTAATGTCCCTAATACAAAAAAAAAAAAAAATCTACAAATCAAGAAGAAAATGACCAGCATGCCAATAGAAAAAATGAGCAAAGAGTTCACAGGAAATACATTTGTTTTGAAACATGAAAAGTAACTCCACTCATAATATGAGAAATGCAAACTAAAAATACACTGAGAAACCATGTTTTATATATCAAACTGTCAAATATCAAAAAGTTATAATACACTCTATTAGTAGATATGGACACTCAGGTATTTCTGGTGGGTGTGTAAATTGGATCAACCTCTGTGGAGGGCAATTTGTCAACATATTACAAAGTTGGATATCTTCAACCTTGTAAATTCACTTCTCAGAATTTATACTAAAATACAAATTCACACTCAAAATGGCTTATAT
This sequence comes from Acinonyx jubatus, assembly GCF_027475565.1. Classification (NCBI taxonomy): domain Eukaryota; kingdom Metazoa; phylum Chordata; class Mammalia; order Carnivora; family Felidae; genus Acinonyx; species Acinonyx jubatus. Next base: position 40,476,011 of record NC_069394.1, on the reverse strand, counting down.
ATAACTATGCACAGTGCAAGTAGTTTGTGATAGCGAAGTTTGGAAACAATCTAAATATCTGTCAATAAAAGGCTAATGTTTATCCATGCAGCCATAAAAAAAGAACTTAGGAAAATCTTTACATATTTATATGGAAAAATTTCAATGATAAATTGTTAAGAAAAGCAAAGACATTTCTGGAAAATGCAAAATAGAGTGCATAGCATTTTACCATATGAGGAGAATATATATGTGTATGCATGTGTATCACATATATACAAATACATACCTACATATAAATTATGTATATAACAGATATGTGTATGTACATCTTCATTTGCATGGATAAAATAGCTCTAAATAAAATGTCTCTAGAGAACTGTTCAGGAAACTAATATTACTTTAACATGTAGAGAGGGACATTTTAAGTCTAGAGAATAGTAGGAAAAAGACTTTCTATATGCTTTTTGAAACTATTCTCTTTTTATTTTTTTGCTTTATTGAGATATAACTGATATACAAAAAGTTGGACACATTTAATGTATACATCTTGATGAGTTTGGATATATACATACACCATGATGCCATCACCACAACCAAGGTACTACACATATTCATCACTTCCAAAAATTTTCTTGCATTCTTTTGTGGTGTTGTTGCTGTTGTTTCTTTATGTTTGTTTTTGTCTTTGTCTTTTGGTAAGAACACTCAACATGAGATCTATTCTCTTGACACATTTTAAAGTACATAATAAAGTTTCTATTATACAAGATGAGTAAGTTCTAGAGATCTGCTATATAACATAGTACCTGTAGTTAACTTTATGAAATTTAAGCTGTGTGTAGGTACTAACCTAAAAAATATGTCTGTGTGCATAATGTACAATTAAATATATATAAATTATAAGTGTGCATAAATAAATATTTATATAAATGTACTTATATATTCATATAAATATTCATATAAATATATTTAATAAATAAATATTTATATTTAATAAATAAATATATTTCTATTTATATTCATATAGATATATATATGAAAAATATGGAATATTAATAGCAAATACCTCTGGTTGGTATTATTATTGGTGATTTTACCTCTTCTATATTTTCCAGGTTTCTACAATAGTTTTATATTATAACCACAGAATTATAAATGTCATATTTAAAAGACTGGAGGGATCTTGGTAATACTGAATAAAATAAATCAAAACATATGGATCTAGTTTCAGATCTAACACTCACCAGCTAGGTGCCATTCATCATAACTTCTAATTTGCCTGAGTCTCAGTTTTCTGATCTGTAAAATAGGGATAATACTGCTTGCCTTGGTTTTCCTCAATTTGAGAGAAAATAAAATAATAAAATTATTTGAAAGTGTTTATAATTGCCATGCTACAGAAATGTGCAGTGCTGTTACAGTTAATGATGTAAGAAGCATTACTGAAGTATTACATTTCTCTATTTCTTGCTTAAGATACAAATTGGCCAGGGGCATCTCAGTGGCTCGGTTGGTTAAGCAACTGGCTTTTGGTTTCAACTCAGATCCTAATCTCTGTTTTGTGGGTTTGAGCCGGGCATTGGTCTCTGTGCTGACAGTGTGGAGCCCGCTTGGAATTCATTCTCTCTTCCTTGCTCTCTGCTCCTCCCCCACTTGATCTCTCTGTTTCTCTGTCTCTCTGTCTTTCTCTCTCAAAGTAAATAAATAAACTTCTTAAAAAGATACAAATTGGCCAGTGAATTGAGCAAAACCCTCTCTCCCTGTATTTCCATTTGGAAAGTGGAAGTAAGAAGGAGCAAGTTAGGAGAGTTCGATAGGAAAATTCCAAGGGAAAAAATTCTCACCCAAGAAAATAACATTCCCTTGCACTCTCCTAAAGCCAGATACCACCCTACTAACACACATCCAACTCTATGCACTCATTCTATGGAATCAATTTGTTTCTACCATACAAACTGGTTATTTTGTAAAGACAGTGCTTTGGGTACATCTGCTTTGCTGTCCATACTCAGAAAAACCTGAATGGACTCAATGCCAAGTGTAGCACTCTCTTGAGGGATTTTCCCCACCACCACACCAAAACACACACAAGTGCATACACGTGTACACACATATTTCTAGGTATTTTTTTTAATTATGCATAGAGTTACCAGAGAAGATGCTGAACCATGAAATAATAATAGTTATGTCAGCAGGAATGTGGGATTGGAGCTCAACATTGCTTGTAAAACAATATATCGTTTCAACAAAAACAGGCCGAAAGATCAAAAACAGTTCTGAATCAGTGTCCAAAAAGCTCCATTTTTAAGTAATGGTTTCAAAAGATTTTTCCCATAACATCTGAGGGAACAAAGCAGACATGGGTAAGCAGCTAGATTCCCCTCACCTTGGCCAGCTCTCTGCTCTCTTTTGCTCCCTCTTTTTTTCAGGCATTAGGATGTTTCAAAACGTTTTAAGTGGAAAACCTAGCCATCGTAAGTGCTTGGGAAATTCATTCACTGAAAGTCACAGACCCATTCACTCTGCTATCTGCTTTACCACTCAGTGGGGTGTCTCCAAATATCTTGAGGGGTATTGCAAAATACTAAAATAAATGGAAAAAACCCACAGTTAATTGGTTCAAGTTATTTTTCCTTTAATTTATTTATACCATACACAGTCCTTTAGGGGAAGTCAGGGCGAGTTTAAAAAAAAAATCAGCCACCACAAATATAAAAGATTGGAGATTGTTACTTCAAGCCTCTAGGAGATAATTTAACGGTATTATGTATAATGGTGAGAGTGTGGTCTGAGACCAATATACCATCTGGGTTAGAATCCCACCTCTAATACTAGCCATGTAACTTCAAACACTTCCATGATTAACCCTTCTGTGCCACTTTTTCCACTCACAGGGTTATTGTGAGGACTAAATATTATTATCCCTGAAAAGTATTGAAAACAATGCCTAGTGATCAATGTGTTCAATGAATATTAGCTGTTATTTTAATTGTTGTTAATGATACCATGACAAAAAAATTACTAACTAGTCCTTGAACACCTTGAAAGAGTCAATGTTCTCCCTTAAGCATGTCCCCTAAAAGCAAAAAAACAAAACAAAACAATCAAGAAACATGTACCCTAAGCATTTACTACTATAGAGCTACTCAGATACCATGGAGAATCTAACTCTCCATATAACAAGCACCATGTAGCTTCTTGTCTCAAGATTCTGCCTTTCAGCATGGACGGTTAACGTGTGCTTCACAACCAAACCAAACAGAAAGAAAGAAAGAAAGAAAGAAAGAAAGAAAGAAAGAAAGAAAGAAAGAGAGAAAGAAAGAGAAAGAAAGAAAAGGAAGGAAGGAAGGAAGGAAGGAAGGAAGGAAGGAAGGAAGGAAGGAAGGAAGGAAGAAAGAAAGAAAGAAAGAAAGAAAGAAAGAAAGAAAGAAAGAAAGAAAGAAAGAAAGAAAAGCATATAATCAGGCGAAAACTGTCTTCCATCTTGCAGTGAAGACACTGATGGGTTGGTATCCTGCATTCGATGTTTATTAGACTGGCTCTTTTCTTCCTGCATTCTAGCTCATCTTAGAGCTTCAACAGATGGGCGGGCAATACAGGAGTAGCACGGAACACAGTGCTTTGTTTTGATGTCTTAACACTTAAGATGAAAAGAATAGTCTTTAAGCTGGCCGCTCTTTGTAGACTGTGTCTTTAGCGGAACATCATTTTTTCCATTAGTACAACCAAATGACCTGTTGATAAATGTTTTAGGGAACAGATCATAGCAAGAAGAAAACTAAAGGCATATTTGAGTTCACGAAGATACCTAATTTTCCATCACTGAGAGATGTTCTTCTTTATCTCCATGTATGTTATTCATCAAGGCATCTTGACACTATTTACTGGAAAGTAATGGCACTGTTTACCAGAAAACTAGCTTAATCTGCTACTCATTGTTTTCATCAGTTAAATAAAACTGACCTTTCATCTTTAGCATTGTGCTTCCAACAAAATCTTGCCAAAATCACTAATGATCTGTGTTCCTCAGACAGCTGCAATACATTCCCCATGAGCTAAGGAATGGTGGGATCATCACCCCATCCAGAGATAGAAGGGCCCAATTTTACAGCCCACATTAACAGGTTATCACTCAAGCCACACCATTAGGATACAGGCAAAAGAGTAAGTGGAGGTAAGAAAAAAAAGGGGACCTGGATACCTTAGTTGGTTAAGCGCCCGACTCTTGATTTCATTTCAGGTCATGATCTCGCGGTTTATGAGTTCAAGCCCCACATCGAGCTCTGTGCTGACAGTGCGGAGCCTGCTTGGGATTTTCTCTCTCTCTCTCTCTCTGCCCCTCCCCTGCTTGCACTCTCTCTCTCTCAAAATAAATGAACATATGTATATATTTTAAAAAAGAAGGTTGGAAAAGAGAATCCTCAAATCTGGTGTGGAACCCCTAAATCAAAAGAATTTAGTTGTTAAGACTGATTTGACAAAGCTCAGAGTCAAAGGTAGAGTTAATAATCAGTCAATAAAATCAAGTTTTTTAGAGTTTCACAGAAACTCTACTACAAAATTAGTATAGATATTCCACGGTGGAAACTTACCTACCTTAATCAGTATTCTTCCATCATCAAAATGAGCTGAAGACCTGCCCATGTTGCCTCTCATATAGGATGATATCAATATAATACATAATGTCATTTTACTTCTCACATTGATAAAGGTGCTTAGGTAAAATTAAGCTCAGTCTCAATTTATCTCTGAAAGACCAAAGTTTGCACATTCACAGGTTATACGTTGGTTATTTTCAACCTAGCTCTAACACCCAAGCATATCATAAGCATTCTCACACAGTTCAACCAAATTACAGAAGCAAACATTTTATTTAAACATGTAAGGTTTCAAATCTTGGAGGTTTGCTTTTGATCACCCTTTTTCCCTTCCTTCCTTCCTTCCTTCCTTCCTTCCTTCCTTCCTTCCTTCCTTCCTTCCTTCCTTCCTTCCTTCCTTCCTTCTTTCCTGCAATAACAATATCTGGATTCACCTTTAATAAACCATTTTATCCCATCCCCATCTGTCTATTTTAACTTGTACTCCAAGATGAATTTATAAGAATGTTCACTGCAGTAAAATGTAGGTAAAAATCTAAATTTTGGATATTTAACAGAGCAGTGATTATAAGGCACCCAATGTAAAATATTATGCCAAATTTAAAAGAATGGGGAAGATACATGGAACAATGTCCGTGATTATTAAGTGAAAAAGTAAGCTGCACAATAATAATTTGTAAGCGTGGGTTAATTTATGTAAATGTGTTATAGGCACATAAATATACTTGGAAGTGCACACAGTTTATCTCAATAGATACACACTGGATTGATAATGGTGGCTAACTTCTAAGGAGTGGATGACTAGAGAAAGGAAAAGTGAATGGGGAATCTTAACTTTAATTACATCATTCTATATCATTTGAAATAAAATGATAAAAAATGAAGTCTTTTTATGTAAGTGAATTATGTCTTCAGACTTCAGAAAGCACTTTGGGTTGTTATCAAAAGTGGTGGTTATTAATGAATATGCAGTTATAATAGTCTCTTCAGAAAACAAGTTTTCAGCATATAATTTACCCACTGATGCAGCAATGTAAAGTCTCTTTCAGACGGTTCAAAAAAAGCTTATGTCTTCCATGTCCCAATCTTAGTTCCCATGTCAAAGTAACTACTAGAGATGTAGGATATATCCTTATAGATTTACAAATGCATATGTGAATATTAGAAATATGTATACTTTTACTGCATCTTTAGAATCCTCAGATGTGTGTCAAACACCTGTCCTCTGAGTCCTCAGTCCTCAAGTTCTGGGAAACATGTATCAGTCTCTCTAAGTGGGTCCCTATAGTCTATTTCACACCAAAGAAACAATGTCTTTAATTTTCAACTCCAAAATTTTAATACTTTTATTCCTTTGAGTTGGGTAAGAGATTCAGGGGCTAGTCCTTTATGGGTGGTGCAGTACCAACTTCGGAATGTGGAAGCGATTGCTACCTATTGCATTGAGAACTAGGCCAAAAATAAAAATGAATTGCATTTATTTTAATATCGAGTTAGTCAAATTTCTTAAACCAATTAATTTTAATATTTGTTCCCATATCTTAGCCACTGCTTAACTCTTTTATTAGTTTTATAAGGTATTCCTCTTTGGGTTTTAGTATAAAAATTTATTTTGGGCATAAATGATGACAACTCCTTTCCAGTGCTTATAACTCCTGTTTCTTCTTATCTTCACACATTGGCTTAAAATTACCAGCACAAAGTTCAGTCTCAGTGATAATAGGCAACCGTGTCTTTTTTCTAACTTAATTAGAAGAAATACTTGTAATGTTTCACCATTAGATGTGATGTTTGCTCTAGATTTCTGCTAGATGCTCTTCAAAAAAAATTTTTTTAACCTATCCTACCTCTAGCTGATTAAAAGTTGTGTATGATTTATGGGTCATTAAATTTTATCAAATGGTTTTTCTATGTGTATTTGAGATGATTGAAAAGATTTCCTCCTTTCATCTGTTTTCTAATATACTAAATTACACTGGTAAAATTTCCATGTGTTGAGTCATTTTTGCATTTCTAGGAAAAACTTGGTCGTGTGCTTTATTCTTTTAATAGAGTTCTGTTCTATTCCCTAACATTTCATTTAAAATTTTTGCCCCATATTTTAAGTAAGAATGTTCTGTGCTTTCCTGTTCTATTGTTTCTCTTGCCAAGTTTTTGAAATTTAGTTAAATGAGTTACATAGCTTTATAATTTTTTTGATGTACTGGTATAATTTATGGATCATGGAGATTATGTGTTTCTTGAAGTTTGTGTAGAAATCGTCTGTATATCTATTTGGTCCTTCCTTCATTTTTAATATTAGTCCTTTGATCCTTTTTCAATTATACTGTGTTATAGGTTTATTCAGTTGTCTACTTTGAGATCATTTTTATATGAATCACATTTTCCTAAAAAGTTATCCATTTCATATAACTTACAAATATACAAATATTCTAACATTTTCTCCCTTTTCTATTGGTATTTATGACCCTATGGAATTTCAGTTGTCTTTTTTACTCTTAATAAGATTTTCCAAAGGTTTTTGTAATGTTATTAGTGTTTTTAAATAATTTTAATGGATTTATTCATTAATTCATTTTTAATTCATTAATTACTTTTTAATGGATTTTAATGGATTAATTCATTAATTACTATTTCTATCTGTTAAAATGCCTCTCTTCTACTTTTTAAAGCCCATTTTGGTATTATTTTCAAAGTTTTGTGAGTTGGAAGATCATTTAGTTTATTTTCAGTTATTATTACTTTATAATATTTGGATTATGGTTATAAATTTTTCTCTGAACACAACTTATTTTAATTCCACTGTCTTAACTGTATTATACTTTCAGTTACCACTTTGGAGAAGTTTATCATTTATATTTTTCTTTACTCTGTAACTCAAAATATATTTGAAATTGATTTTAAATTTCAAAGTGTATAGTTTTTTTTTCTATCCATTTGGCACAGGTTTTAATTGTATTATAATGAGTGTGGCTAGTATAGTTTCTACTTTTGTAATCAATCAGGATTTCTTTTTTTTTTTTATTTTTTTTTTTAACGTTTATTTATTTTTGAGACAGAGAGAGAGACAGAGCATGAACGGGGGAGAGTCAGAGAGAGGGAGACACAGAATCTGAAACAGGCTCCAGGCTCTGAGCTGTCAGCACAGACCCCGACGCGGGGCTTGAACTCACTGACCGCGGTATCATGACCTGAGCCGAAGTCGGCCGCTTAACCGACTGAGCCACCCAGGCGCCCCAATCGGGATTTCTTTTATGGTTTAATGTGTCATCTATGCTTTTTGGTGTGTGAATTTTCCATGTGTATTTGAAGAAAAAGACATTTATTCTTTTTACTGGATGCAATGATACATAACTATAAGTATAGATATAGAATCGGAATTTATCATTGGATTATTCCAATTCTATATGTACTTAATTTTGTCAAAAAACTTCTGAGAAGTGTATTAATGCCTATCAATAAGGTCACGGATTTATCAGTTTCTATTTATATGCTTCTAACAGATGTTTTATATTTTTGAAAGCAATGTATTTAGTTGCAGGTTACATTATGACTTTTATACCTCTGTAGGATTGCGATCAATGGTATTTTAAATTCAGATTATTTTTTAAGCTTGTTCTTCTAAAATTCAGACTTTAACATTCAGCTTTATTTGTTTCTTGCCTTATTATTTCTTTGGTACCCTTTGCTCTCCTTGTGGATTTATTTTTTTCATTTTGTTAGAATGCATCTGCCATTAATATTTGTAGGGGAAGTTTATAGGTAAAAATGTCTCCAGTAATTAAATGTTTCAAATATCTTTATTTTCCCTCATGCTTAAATGATAGTTTGGCTAGATAAAGACTTCTAGGTTCAAGTTTTTCCTTAGATCTTTGAAGGTATTGTTGTATTATCTCATTAGAACTAGTATGGTTGGTGAGAAATAATTATCAGTCTATACTTTGTATAATACAGGGATTTACTTTATTCTTCTGGCAGCGTTTAGGATTTTCTTTCTTTATATTCTGCATCCCCAAAATTAAACTGTATTCTGTCTGGATGTGAGTCTCTTTTTATTCATATTGCTTGGCAATTGGTAGACCCTTTTCATCTACCATGTCATTTTCATTTCAAGGTCTACTGAGCTTTCATTTCATTCAAATGAAATCTCCTTCCCTAGCATATATTCTTATTTCTTTCACTTTTATCTTATTTTATTTTAAGTATAGAAGTAATGCATCAATATATTCTTGTAAAAAATTGGATAATTGACAAGCAATTGTGAGCAAAAACTTGAATAACTGTCATCCTTTTTCCAATCCCATATTCTCCCTAGGAAAGATTACTGTTAATAAATTAAATATGTATCCTCCCAGACAGTTTTATTAATCATTTAACTTTTATCAAATTAACACACATTTATGGTTTACAAAATCAAAAACGATAAGGTTTGTAACAATAACAAAGAAACCACAGTTTCCTGTTCTACCTCCCTACCAGATTCCTGCTCCTGGGAGACAAACACAGCCAATTCTCCCTTTGAGCACTAATTTCATCAGTGAGTTCATGCATCCCTGGCTGATAACCCAAGGCATCTTGAATTTTTAAGGATCACTCACTTGGAATTACCCCTATTCAAGGCTGTGGTCCCCAGCCCTCTTTCCATACACTCTCTTTTTAGATACGGTAAAACCTTGGATTGTGAATAACTTGTCCTGCAAGTGTTTTTGAAAAATGACCAAACATTTCTAGTAAATTTTAACTTAATCAATGAGTGATGTCTTGCAATAGGAATAGTACATGACACTGAATGTCACATGATCACAACTGAGCCAATGATTCTTCTCTCTTTCCCTCTCTTTCTCTCACTACAGGATTATGCGTGAGCATCTCCCATGATTGGATGCTCGGTCAGGCCACAGTGTTTGGCAGAAATCAGTGATTTTTCAGGATGTTGGAAGGTGCCCGCAACTGGCACTAGTGTTTTGTTTTGTTTTGTTTTGTTTGTCACTTCAAAGCACCTATGGACAGTCCATTGCTTTTCCATACAAGAGTAAGCTTAGGAATGCTTTGCTTCATTCTAGGTCCCTTTCCCAGATATAGATATATAGATATAGATCCTTTCCTCTGCTGCCTTATTGCCAGTTACATTAAATACAGTATATGACAAGAGCTTATTAATACTGTACTGTAGTCAACATCCGTTAGTGATAGTGAAAGTCATCCTACACAATAACCCTCCCTCTCTTGTCTCTCTCACACCAGCCACAAAGGTTTTTAAAACTAAATGCAGGTTAATTTGTTTATTTGTCTTTATATTTTGTATTTTCTCTATTATTTTGTATTACAGTATTGTAATCATTTTTATATGAATATTTTTGGGTTGTGGAACAAGTCATCTGACTTGCCCTTATTTCTTTCAGCATTTATTCATTTTTTTTTTTGAGAGGCAGAGAGAGACAGTATGAGCGAGGAAAGGACAGAGAGAGAGGGAGACACAATCTGAAGCAGGCTCCAGGCTCAGCTGTTAGTACAGAGCCTGATGTGGGGCTCGAACTCATGAACAGTGAGATCATGACCTGAGCCAAAGTCGGACGCTTAACTGACTGAGCCACCCAGGCACCCTGCCATTATTTCTTATGAGGAAATTTGCTTTGATATACAATGCTTTGGATTATAAGCATGTTTCTGGAATGAATTATGCTCACAAGCTAAGAATTTACCATATACATATTTTTTTTTTATTTTAGTCGACATACAGTGCAATATTTGTTTCAGGAATAGAATTCAGTGATTCATCACTTACATACAACACCCAGTGCTCATCACAACCATGCCCTCCTTAATGCTCATCACCCTTAGTCTACCTCCCACCCATCTCCCTCAATCCACCCTCAGTTTGTTTTCTATTGTTAAGAGTCTCTTGTGGTTTGTTGCCCTCTCTTTACAATAGACAAGGACAACTTTACTAGAAGTTGTCATCACTTCCTGGAAACCAGTGTGGCGAGCAAATATGGGCCTCTTTATCATATAACCAAAGTATTCTTTGTGGTTTTAGCTAGGATTTGTAATAGAAGGAGGCACTCTTAAACATAAATTAATTAACCACTGTGTGTAAATTTCTAACTAAATTTACTTAACAGTTAAATTAAACATGACAACCAACTTCAAACATACAATGCAAGTGAGAGTTTAACTTTAATCAACAATGCCTCCTCCCTAAAGAGTTGATAAATGTTCTCAAGAAATAGCAGTGTCACTGTCTCTATCATGATGTATCTTCAGTCCTTCTGTCAGGTGTGTTTCAAGAGACATACAGCTGTTCTCATAGATTTAGCATCTGAATGTCATAACACCATAGTTTGCTTCATCACTACAAACCCATATAAACTCCTTTTTTAAATTTCTAGTAAGTACTAGTTTTCTTGATTAAATAAATTGTATCATGGGGCGCCTGGGTGGCTCAGTCAAGTTAAGCATCCGACTTCTGCTTAAGTCATGATCTTGCGGTTTGTGAGTTCGAGCCCCGTGTCGGGCTCTGTGCTGACAGCTCAGAGCCTGGAGCCTGCTTTGGGTTCTGTATCTCATCTTCTCTCTGCCCCTCCCATGCTCATGCTCTGTCTCTCTCTGTCTCTCAATAATAAGTAAACATTTAAAAAATTGTATCATAAGGGCACTTAATTAAGTGAATTCAACTAGTTAAGCTCACCATTTGTGTTTCTTAGGTTAGGTTGCACATTGCAATCATCAGGAAGCTTTAAAAATATTATGTGGGATTTTAATGGTTTCATGTCTCACATTTAGGTCTTTCATCCATTTTGAATTTACTCTTGTGTATGGTGTAAGAAAATGGTCCAGTTTCATTCTTTTGCATGTTGCTGTCCAGTTTCCCCAACACCATTTTTTTAAATATGAAATTTATTGTCAAATTGGTTTCCATACAACACCCAGTGCTCATCCCAACAGGTTCCCTCCTCAATGCCCATACCCACTTTCCCCTCCCTCCTACCCCCCATCAACCCTCAGTTTATTCTCAGTTTTTAAGAGTCTCTTTTGGTTTGGCTCCCTCCCTCTCCAACTTTTTTTTCCCTCCCCTCCCCCATGGTCTTCTGTTAAGTGTCTCAGGATCCACATATGAGTGAAAACATATGGTATCTGTCTTTCTCTGTATGACTTATTTCACTTGGCATAACACTCTCCAGTTCCATCCACATTGCTACAAAAGGCCATATTTCATTCTTTCTCATTGCCAAGTAGTATTCCATTGTGTATATAAACCACAACTTCTTTATCCATTCATCAGTTGATGGACATTTAGCCTCTTTCCATAATTTGGCTATTGTTGAAAGTGCTGCTATAAACATTGGGGTATAAGTGCCCCTGTGCATCAGCACTCCTGTATCTCTTGGGTAAATTCCTAGTGGTGCTATTCCTGGGTCATAGGGTAGATCTAGTTTTAATTTTTGGAGGAACCTCCACACTGTTTTCCAGAGTGGCTGCACCAGTTTGTATTCCCACCAAAAGTGCAAGAGGATTCCCATTTCTCCACATCCTCTCCAGCATCTATAGTCTCCTGATTTGTTCATTTTAGCCACTCTGACTGGCGTGAGGTGATATCTCAGTGTGGTTTCAATTTGTATTTCCCTGATGAGGAGTGATGTTGAGCATCTTTTCATGTGCCTGTTGGTCATCTGGATGTCTCCTTTAGAGAAGTGTCTATTCATCCAACACCATTTGTTAAAGAGACTGTCTTTTTCCCACTGGATATTCTTTTCTGCTTTGTCAAAGGTTAATTAATCATATAGTTGTGGGTTCATTTCTAAGTTTTCTGTTCTATTGATCTATGTGTCTGTTTTTGTGCCAGTACCATACTGTCCTAATCACTACAACTTTGTAATATAACTTGAAGTCCAGAACTGTGATGCCTCCAGCTTTGCTTTGCTTTTTCAAGGTTGCTTTGGCTACTCAGGGTCTTTGCGTTTCATAAAAATTTTTGTATTCTTTGTTCTAGTTCTGTGAAAAATGCTGGTGCTGTTTTGATAGGGATTGCATTAAATGTGTAGGTTGCTTTGCTTAGTATAGACATTTTAACAATATTTGTTATTCCAATCCATGAACATGGAATGTTTTTCCATTTCTTTGTGTCATCTTTAATTTCTTTCATAAGTGCTCTTTATTTTTCAGCATACAGATCTTTTACCTCTTTGGTTAGGTTTATTCCTAGGTATCTTATGATTTTTGGTGCAATTGTAAATGGGATTGATTCCTTAATTTCTCTTCCTTGCTGCTTCATTATTGATGTGTGGAAACACAACAGATTTCTGTATGTTGATTTTGTATCCTGAAACTTTAATGAATTCATGTATCAGTTCTAGCAATTTTTCTGGTGGTGTTTTCACTGTTATTATTAATTTATACATGTATAAAAGAGCGCACAATAAAAAGTAAGTTTCCTGTCCTCTTGTCCCTGCTCCTGAGGCTTCTTTCTTAGAGGCAGCTGTATCAGTAATCCTTGGAGCACATTGTTCTAGAGGTACTCTCTAAATACCTCAAAATGGCATCCTCTGACTCAGTTGCTCACATATTTTAGGAGAACACAGATGACCTCCATGTATGGGATGGGGTCACTGCTGGTCATCTGGACCATGGCAGGGCATCCAATTACTCCAATAATCACCAGTGAATTGTAGGATAGAGTACAGGAGTAGGACAAGGCACTGGGTCATCAAGCAGTTGTGGTACTTAATTGCTTATGGCAAAATGGTAATTATAAAGAAGAGGTTATATTTAGTGTCCTAGTAAGGATGAAAAGGGAAAAAGAGAAACAGAAGATGGTGAGTGTTCTACTCAGAAGAGAAAAGGAAATGAGAAACCATCAAGGATGGATTTGAAACAGTCTTATCTCCTGAGGTTACAGAATAGATATAACTGGGTATTAGGTGCAGCACCTGGCAATAACAGTGGCTGAGCTGCAGCAAGATATAGATGCTCAACCCTATCAGTCAGGTCTCCTGCACTAAGGCAAGGGCACTATGGGAAAGATATGGGACCCTGGCACATGAAATAAGGACATTTAGGCAGACATTAACAAGGCCTAGAATGATGAACCCACATAAACCTTCCTGGCCTGTGGAGGAAAGCCCCTCTTACTCCCAGGCATTATCCCCTGCTTAAAGCACTTCAATGACTGCACCTGGGGCAGGAGCCTCACCATGATGCAACTTCTCTTAGGAGTCCAATTCCACCACCTCCCATTGCCTCCAAGCCTATAATGAGAGTTAGAGCTCGATGAAAGCCAATGGAGAACACAGGACTTTTTCTGTGTTCTATATCAAGAGACTTGTGGGACCTTACCAATTTGTATCTACAGGCATCTGAGGAGCACATGGGAGCAAATTCTAAGGGTGTTTGAACAAGGAGGGAAAAAATATAAGGCTTGACTGGGCAGAATTTATTGGCATGCATGTATCCATCTAGCATTTGGATTTAATGAGTTGGCTCAGGCACCTGGCAGTGGTGTTAACAGTCTGCTAGGTTAATTGCCAGTGAGAATGAAAGGCCAGAACTTCCTGTATACTGTGGAGGAAGGAATCTGAGGCCTTAGGGAGATGAGACTGTTGGAAGATCTATGTGAACCCTTCTTGGCTATTCCTTTACCAGACCTCAACTACCTGCCAGCTCCCTTTCTATGCCATCTCATAGAACTGTCAGCCAATATCCACTCTGGAATATTATTTGGCCTTAAAAAAGAATTAAATTCTGATATATGCTACAACATGGATGAACCTTGAAGACAGGATACTAAATGAAATAAGCCAGACATATAAGGAGCAATATTGTATGATTCCACTTATATGAGGTACCTAGAATAGGAAAAAAACATAGATTCAGAAAGTAGAATAGAGCTTACCAGGGGCTGAGCAGAGCAAGGAATGGGGAGTTTAATGGATAGAGTTTCTGTTTAAGATAATGAAATAGTTCTGGAAATTAATAGTGATGATGGTTGTACAACACTATGAATTTACTTAGTTCCACTGAATTGTACACTTAAAATGGTTAAAATGGTAAATTTTATGTTATATATGTTTTACTATAATAAAAAACAAGATACTTATTTTGCCTGGTCACAGGGTAGCCTATGACCTATGACACCAGCTAGGCCAATTGAACTAGTCAGACTGAACTACATATCTTGAGCTGAAGGTCACAAGATGAGTGTCTTAGTCAGGGCTGAGATAGCAAGGTATGCCATATGCTGGGTGGCTTATACACAACAGAAATCTATTTCTTACAGTTCTGAAGGCTAGAAACCTGAGATCAGTGTGCAGGCATTATCGGGTTCTGCTGAGGGCCCTCTTCCAGCTTGTAGATGCCAACTTTTCAATGAATTCTCACATAGCAGAAAGCAAAAAGGGAAGCAAGCTCTCTTATGACTCTTATAAGGACACTATTCCCAGGGCGTCTGGGTGTCACAGTTGGTTAAGCATCTGACTTCGTTTCAGCTCAGGTCATGATCTCAGGGTTTATGAGATTGAGCTCCGTGTCGTGCTTTGCACTGACAGCATGGAGCCGGCTTGGGATTCTCTCTAGCGCTCTCTCTGGCCCTACCCTGCTTGCGTGCTCTCTTTTGCTCTCTCTCGCTCTCTCAAACAAACACCTTATAAGGACACTAACCTCATTCATGAGTGCTCTGTCCTCATGACCTCATCCCAGTGACCTTCCAAAAGATCCCACTTCCTAATACAATTGCATGGGGGAAATCAACATGAGAATTTGTGGGAGACATAAACATTCAAACCACAACAATGGGTGTGACTTAGAATGGATTCGTTCTGCTTCATCAGCATCTTTCTTAGATTCTTCAAACTATCCCATAGCCTTTAAATAATTTTTAAAGCACTTCTTTTTTTTTAACTCTCAAATTACTCAGTTATAGTAGGCTATCTGTTTCCTGCCAGGACCCTGACTAATGAATTGAGTAACATCTATTGAGTGCCCACCCCCCCATGCCAACACTGAGTGTATTATCAGTTTATCTTTCCACCTTCATCCAGGATTGCTAAGGCATCATGGGTTTCTACTCGAATTTTGTGTTCTCCTCAAGTTATGCATAAGTTTTGACAGTTTTCAAACTTACTTTAGAACTATCTGAGGTTTCTATCACCTGCTTCAAAGGATTTTGATTGACTTATGCCAATTTGGGCATTCAAAATTATGAAGATCTTTGGGGGAGCAATTAGTAGCCTATAATATTTACAGGTAAATCTACAGGTAAGACCCTCCACAACCTGAGAAGTTACAGTGAAGTTATGGATTGAATTCTGCCCCATATGCAGATGACTGTTCACTAGCAGTTATAAACAATCATACAACCTGTTCCATAACTCGACACTTGATGAAGCCACAGGTCTTTGTTCTTTTAGGTGCTTTCGTAGCACATTTCAAAATAGGTTCATTGAGACAAACACTGCACTATTCTAGAGGCAGGGTTAGGCCAACATTGTAGCCCAATTCAGTAATCAAGAAACTTTCATCAGTAGCTGAACATGGGGCCATTTTAGAGTTATGCTTCAACGCAGTTCTGAAGGGCACAGGCTATTGAGATTTTATACTTTGTCTATGCAAGGGCAGGGATACCTTTATAATATTTCTAACCTATGCATATATCTTGAACTTCCCACTTTCACTGATGAAAAGCCACTTATTTTATCCATTCTGTTAGTATAGAGCCACCTCTGATGTCTGGGTTTCTGATCAGAACCTTTAACGTACTAACTGAATACTCCTAAATAGTATATTGCTAATCCGAAGACTGACAGCCCTTAAAATGTAAGTCAAAATCAACAATCATAAATATCACACTACTTAAGCAATTTAAAGTAAATTACAGACAAGATGACAAGAAAGCATAAGACAATAAACATTTTTAAAAAGGGGGGCACCTGGGTGGCTCAGTCAGTTAGGTGTCCAACTTCATCTCAGGTCATGATCTCACAGCTCGTGAGTTTGAGCCCCATTGGGCTCTGTGCTGACAGCTTAGAGCCTGGAGCCTGCTTCTAATTCTGTGTCTTTCTCCCTCTCTGCCCCTCCCCACTCACACTCTGTCTCTCTCTCTCTCTCTCTCTCTCTCTCTCTCTCTCTCTCTCTCTCTCAAAAATAAATACTAAAAAAAAAAAAAAAAAGAAAAGAAAGCATAAGACAATAGCAATCTCCTAATTCTGATTCATGATGAATTTATGTTATTAAAATAAGAGGCCTCCACCCAGCTCCCCAACCACTACCATGTTGTTCTCCTTTGCACTATAGACAAACTTCTCAAGAGCAGATGACTCTTACGGTCTCTGATTCTTCTCCTCACCCTCATTCTTCATTCCACACTGGTCTAGCTTCTGCCTCCACTAAGCCCCTGAGACAGCTCTTGCCAAGGTCATAGTGACCTGTACATCACAAAATCCAGTGCAAATATTTTAGTCTTCCTTCTCCTCCTTCCTGAAACATTTTCTTCCTTGGCTTATATGCCATTTTACTTCCCTGATTTTCCACCTAATTTTTTAAACATTTCTTTTCAGTCTCCTTTGTTGACTCAACCTTCTCTTCAGAGTTTTAAAATCAACCCATTGATTTAGCTAATCCTAAATTATTTCATCTGCAACCATGACTTCAATCACTGTTTACATGCTGAGACACATATATGTACTTCCGTCTCACACCATTCTGAGCTTTGGACACTGATACCTAACTGCCTGCTTCACATTTCTCTTGGATGTCTCAGAAGCCCTTCAAATTTAACAGACTTCCAATGGAATTTTTTTTCAAAGAAGGTCATCTCCTAGTGATTTTTATTTCAGGAAATGGTACAACCATCTCCCCCACCTTACCCAATTATTCTAGTCTAAATTCTGGAAGTCATCTTTAACACATTCTCTTCCTCATTCCATCACCAAGCCCGGTTGACTCTGCTTTTTTAATATCACTTGAATCTGCCCATCTCTCTACAGCTGCACTGCTTCCATTCTGGTCCAAGTCATCATCACCTTTCACTTGGATTCCAGCAAATGACAAATCTTGCCAGGCAACTGAGTTTTTTATGGTTTAAAATTCAGTCTTCTTTATGCAATGCAGCAGAGACTTCTGAGTGCCTACCATAATTTGTTTTGCACTTCATCTTTTAGATGCTCATCATATTAAAAATAATTCTGATCTTATTTGAGACTCTACAGAAAGGCCATTCTTCCCAGTCTCTTGGAAGCATGGGTAAATTCTGGTCAATGACATGCAAATTGAAATGATATATGGGACTTCCAGGAAGACTTTCCTGCAAAAGGATGATCATCAAAGGGAAATATCTCAGTTAGAAAGTGCACCTCTTTTACCCATGTCCTTTTCACCCTTCCTGGTATCTGAAACACAGGTATGATGTTTGATGTTTGAAAAGCATTATTATCAGAATTTCCTAGCTGAGCCCTTCTAGAGTTCCCGACCCAGAAAAAAACATGATTGATAATTAAATCATAGCTCTTGTTTTCAGCAACTATATTTTGGGGTGATTTTCACACAAAAAGAGATGGCTGATATCATTCACTGATTAAGGATAGGGCTCTTTGAACAGGTATATGTATGGTATCCTATGCTTCTCTTAGGTAGACAGCAAGGATGCTGGTGGCTCTAGGGTCCCTCCAAAACTTACTCATTGCCCTTCTTTTCAGGAATTCTTTTATGGAGGAGGGGTCAAAGTGCTGAGCACTTTTCAAAGACCCACTATTTTAATGTTCTAGTTGCTTTCACCCCCAACATTTTCATTCTTCTAGCTAGTTGAACACGTATTATTTATGTTAAAACCAACTATTAATTACTGGACATATTCTTTCCAACTATTGTTAATGGATAAACTTTGTGCTCCCTTTCTTCATAGGCAAAAGAATATTATTTTCTCAAATCTGTGGCCCTTCGAATTGAAAGCCATGGCTTTTACAACCCTTGTCTCTACTGTATATTTATAAAAGTCAGCTTAATTAAAAATGGTTATGATGGAAAATGTTGTGTTATATGTTTTTTGCTATAATTTAAAAAATCAATGTAGGAGCTCAAAGGCCAAGATTCAGAGTCTTTGTTCTCTATGTATTAAACCTTCTCTGAGAACAGTACATATAGGTAAAGTTAATTATAAATGCAAAAGTAATTGATAAGTAAAACCATATAATTTATCTAGTATACTCTTTTAAATGAATTCACATTGCAATTAGAATGAAATTTAAAATACTTAACTTGACCTATAAAGACCATTTATAAAAGGCCCCTGGCCTGTTCCTCTAACTTCATGCTGAATTGCTCTCCCTTCCACTCAGTATCCCTTCCAGAGTTTCTGATGTGACATACACCTTCCAGCCTCAGAGCACACAGTTCCCTCTACAAATAGCACTGTTCCTCACACCCTCACTTCCTCAGAGAAGCCTCCGTGATTCCCCAGACAAGGGAAGTGCTTTCCCTATTAGATGCTTCTTTAGTGATTTGTATTTCCATGTAATGACATAATTGTGTAAATAGCTGTTTAATGTTTACTTCCCTTCCTAATCTATCCTGTTTACTACAGTATCTCCAGTGCCTATAACATAATAGCATAACAACTAATTAATCAATAGTTATTGAATACTTACATCATGACTGAATTAGTAGGTGGCTTTATAGTTCTTGGGCCATACCAAGGTTTGGATTGCACAATATCTAAGATCCATTCTAACTCTAAAATTACATGTTTCTATGATTCTGTTCCCATCCCAGGAAGGGCCATTAATCACCAACTTAGCCCATGTGTATAACAGTGCAAATTTAGGCCCATGTAAAGTTTATATTATGCAGATGTTCTCAGCAGTATTTGCCTTTCCAGATGCTTGGTTGATGCCATGACTACAAATATAGTGGGAGATACGTGTACAATTGAAATGCTAAGCCAGACTGCCAAGTAGAGCCCACCTCTAGAGCAGTGCTGTAGTGGAGATTCAAAGGGTACAGTGACCTCAAACATGTGATTGGGAGGTGCTGATTTTTTTCACTGTCAGGGTTGCAACATTTTTTAGGCTCTTGTTTATCACAATGAACATTGAAACTAGCACCTGAAATAGAGTTGTTGTTCAATAAGTATATGAATGAATGTATGAATTAATGAACAAGAAGGCTGCTGCTAATGAGCAGCATGAAATGCACATGCAGCCTGTCCAAATGTGTTTGTAACCAGTTTGTCAAAATTCACAACCTCAGGCTACCTACCACTAAGGCTATATGAACCATGAATCTCTAGAAATTAATGCTCAGGTGCCCCAAGTGAAATTACTTCAGGAAAATGTACTGACCCAGCTGAAAAACCTCTCCAGTTAAGGACCTTAGCAAGATTGCCAGTGGTCAAGCTGAAAGGGACCCAAAGTGTTTAGGTGTAATATTTGTGCCTGGTGAACTTCAGAAGCAGGATGTCTCATGCTGGGCTTTTCAAAATGGGTCATTTGTTGCTAGAGAAGAATCAGAATGGAGTGGCAGGTGTGGGAGGGGTACTAGGAGATAAATGGCCTAGCACATCCTCAAATTCTACCATTGGAAAATGGCCTTAATAGAAGTCTCTTTTTAGGTATAATTCCTAAGTGGAATAATAATATTATGAGTAGCCAATGGGGAGCAGGCTGGCAAAAGGCATTTTTTTCACACAGATCAAATAACTAGAGGGACCAAGTGCAAATTCTAACACTCACAATATTACATGGACTGTAGCCAATTCTTCATGGATTTGATTCTATAAAAATGAGTTTTGGCAGTTCCAGACAGTGAGATATTGCTTCCTTGTTCTTAATGGAGATTATTTCTAAGGGAAACCTTCTTCCTCTCTTCTCCCACCAGCCTCCTTAAATTTCAACTTCTATGAACTCAAGACAGAAATGCCTACACAGATTTGTCCTGAACCTCAGGGGTCCTAGTTCTGTTAATTTATTATTCAAATAAGGTGAAAATGAGCAACCTTGCTCCAGAGTGAAAAGTTCAGGTTTTCTGTGATTTGCTGATCCGTGATAATAATTACTTAGCATTTCAGAGCTGGTTCTGGGAATTAGATAAATTCCAGAAGGCTGCTTGGAGGCTCCATAATCCAAGTTCTAGCCCTGCTGGGCTCTGAGAATGAAAGCAAACCAAGGAAGACCAGCTGATTTCACTGGAGAAGGAGAGTTGCTTCCTTAAGAAAAAGGCGAGGTCTTAGAACATAGTTTACATGAATATGAAACAGAAATGAGATCCCAAAGGCCAGAACAGGTGTAAAAAGGAAAAGTAATACCCAGATCAAACTGCTCTCAAATAGACCACTAGTAAAAGGAGAAATAGCTTAATTACAGTTGTTTGAGGAAAAGTTACTAGAACCTAAAGAAGTCTCACAGAAGAGGAGATGCAATATGCCAGAGGCAGAATCTAAAATTATTCACCCAGAAAGGGACAAATTCCAGGTAACTGTTGAGAGTCTGAGCCATAAGTAACAAGTCCATAGTGAAAACAAGCAGAGACTTGCCCTGGGAAGGCCAGAAGAGCTATATTAGGTGGTTGTGGAAAACTTGAGCAGATTGGAGAAGTGAAGACTAGGGCAATCAGAAAAGTCTCCAAGCATGATTTGTGAGTTTCAAGGTGTATAACCGTTGTAGGTAGAAATACAGATATTGCATAGACTCTAAAGAAACACGCCCTAGCAACTCGTGACATTGGACCCTAAGGAAAGGCACTTATCTAGGAGATAAGCCATAGTAAAAGGGATCCCAGGCAGAATAATGAAAGATCAAAACTAGACCTGTATTCAATGTTTGTCTAGTGGTTAGGAGAGTATCTCCTGTCACTCCTCTGCTCAGAGCCCTCCTGAAGTTCGCACATCACATGGAAGAAAATCCAAGCCCTCAGATCAGCCTACATCCTCGTAGACTGCCCCATCTCCTTACTTCTTTGCCTCTTCTGGTTTCTCCCCTTGTATCCTCCACTCCTGTCACAACAGCCTCCTTTTATTCCAGCACGCTTTTGTTGCAGGACTACTCCTCATTCTGTGCCCTCTACCTGAAACACTCTTCTCCAGATATGTGCAGAGCTCATCCTTTACCTTGCCCTAAAGCCTCTGCTCAGGTGACCCCTTCTCAGCCAGGCCTCCCTTGACCCTCCCTATTTTAAACTACAACAACCCTACCCCAACCGCAAGCACTTCCTACATGCCTCTCTGCTTTTATTTCTCTTCATGGCACTTTTTATCATCTGATATACAGATTTTACCAATGTATGTTTCTTGTCTAGCTCTCTACAATAGAAGATATGCTCTTTGAGGGCAGGGATATTTGCCTCTTTGCTCCACTAATGACTCAGGGCAAAGAAAATGACTTGTACTTAGTAGATGCTTAAAACGTATTTTTGAGCGTACTGAAAGATTTTTTGAATAATGGATGCTTTCAACAGGCCTACACTTGATTCATACCACAGCTTTTACTGTGGGGGATCCGTCTAACAAAATCTAAATGAAGATACCAGAAAAACAGCAGTGCAAGATTAAAAGCAAAGAAAAAGTAAAGGAAATAAAAGTGTTCTCTCTCAGCCAACAGCTCTAGGCCTGTATGTATTAAAGAAGAAAATGTTAGGGGCACCTGGGTGGTCAGTCAGTTGGTTAAGCATCTAACTCTTGATTTCAGCCCATGTCATGATCTCACAGTTTGTGAGTTCGAGTCCCATGTCAGGCTCTGCATTGACAGTGCAGAGCCTGCTTGGGATTCTCTCTCTCCCTCTCTCTCTGCCTCTCCCCTGCTTGCACTCTAAATCTCTCTCTCAAAATAAATAAATAAACAAGAAGAAGAAGAAGAGGAGGAGGAGGAGGAGGAGGAGGAGGGAGAGGGGGAATGAGGAGGAGGTGGAGGAGGAGGAAGAAAATGTTTAATTGTTAGAAGCTCAAATGAGCTTTTCCAGGGGAGGAGGGGAAGAGCAGATATAGCAGAAACAATGAAGATATATTCCAGTGCTATAAAGAAAGATGCAATAGATAGAAAGGCTCCTCAAGGCCTGGAATATTCAAAAGTCAAAGAAAACAAAATTATGCATGAGCTAATTATTATTGAAACTGTGTAATGGGTAGATGAAGGATTCATTATACTAATCTATCTGCTTTTGTATATGTTTGAAATTTTCTATTAAAAATGAGTTTTAAAAAATAAATAAATAGGGCAAGATTTCAAAAGCAAAAAAAAAAAAGAGAGACTCAAATATAGAGAACAAACAGAGGGTTGCTGAAGGGTTGTGGGAGGGGGGGATAGGCTAAATAGGCAGGAGGCATTAAGGAAGACACCTGTTGGGATGAGCACTGGGTATTATACATAGAGGATAAATCACTGGAATCTACTCCTGAAATCATTGTTACACTATATGCTAACTAAACTTTGATGTAAATTTAAAAATAAATAAAATATATTTTTTTTAAAAAAATGAGTTTTTAAGAAAGAACAGAAGAAGGACCATGTCCCATGAGGCATGTGGCAGAAGTACTGGAAGCCACCAGGTTCCCAGGGACACACTCTTCAGAAGCAACAATAGCTCCAGTTCCTGAATCTGCCAGGGGCAGTTCTCCAGCTGAACAAATGCAGGCATAGAAGCACTGTCCATAGAGGCAAGTGCTACAGAACTAAATAATCCCCTAGTAGCAGGCAGAGGAGCAACCAGTGTGGCTCACAAGAGAAATGGATCCCATGTCACCATGCAGAGCCCACCTCAGTGCTGGTCCAAAGTGCAAGAAAGTTGGTCTCACAGGGAAGCTGAAAATCAAGAAGTTTGGAATGTTGGTTAAAGCAACACAAAACACCTCAAATATGATCTGGTGGCTGGGGCTGGCTCCATTGAAAATGGCTACCTTTTGCAGAAAGGTAGTTACAATGTCTCAAAGGCTACTCTCTAAGAGAAGAGACAGTGTCCATAGATGAATGACTTCTCACCTCATATATGGTCATTGCAGTCTCAGGGAAGATTTACCACAAATGAGTTGGTAGGTCATGTATCTGGATGACTGACAGAGTCCCACCACCTCTAAAGAAACTGAAACCATATCTTCCCTCAGATTGCCATTACTACTTGGCACTAACTGGGAATTGGTTTGTTTCCTGAATATGGTGGGCATGAGGCCTCTGTCATCATAAACTTGCCCGACCTTGAATTCCTTTTGAGGGAAAGCAAGTTAGAGGCATGGCATTGAACTAGTTCATCTCCAGAGGTCCTGAAGGAACTCTGCTACAGAGAGAGACGCAGCCCAGCCCAGGCAGCATCTTCTGGAAGAATTTCAGCTGCCCACGTTGCAAACAACCCTCCACATTCAGAGAGTGTGAAGTTTGGGCTTGAATTACTTTGAACCCACTAGATTAAGATAATTTGATGTTATTAATTTCTTTGGACTTGAATGTTTTGCATCTTTAACTTTTAAGAGGAATTAATTTGGGGGCTTCAGTTACTCCAAGACAATTGATATTAAGAGAGCTTTTCATATTCAAATTTGGGACCCTTCTACTGTATTGGCATTTCATTATTAACATGTATTTATGTATTTTAGTATTGGACCATCTTAGTATTTCATTTTGATTCTGGGCAGAATCTCTGCCAATATTTTACACATGGCTGGAAATATTTTGGAATGGGAGTGGTAATAATGTATGTTTGACCTTGGATACAACATGGCACAGATGTACATTTAAATAATGCTCTGTTCTGACCCATTTTAGAGCTTTCTCTGACAACTGCTATTGACCTCCTGTGCCAAAGCATTGAATGTGTCAGTGTCCTGTACTTTTCGTATCTTACCACTTCTAGCTGTTTTCTAGTTACCTATGTCTGTATTACTTGGGATAATAAGTGTCTGAAGTCAAGAGATCATGTCTTAGTCATCCTTCTGTTATCCGAAGCACCTAGCATCTTGCCTTGCATGAAGAGGGTGCTCAATGAATAATCGCTTTAAAACTAGAAGAACAAAGGGCAATTCAGAATTTACTGTTAACTACTATACCTAGATTTTCAGGTTTAAATAACTTCACAGAGTAAGTCGGCAATTCTCTTGAATCCAGTAGAGTTTCTTCTCAGACAGACAAAATTCTGAAGTGGAAAAGGTACAGGTTAACATACCAGTCACCCAGTCATTGAAAACAAAACCAAAATCCCAATAGAACTGACATATTTGTTTTCCTCAGAGAAGCTTAAAGCACTTATCATCAACACAACATGGAGGTTCACAGCAGTCCTGGGAGTAACTATAAGAACTTTCACAGCTACCTAAACACTCTGTATGCAATTCATTTCCCCATTTTAGATCTTACTTTCAATACTAGGAACCAAGTAGATGCTTAATAAATATTATTATGAAAAACACTAATATTTATTTGATGTCCCACAGTGAAGCTAAAAAAAATGAGCCCAGCTGAAGACCATATCAGAATCTGTAGTCTCTCTCAGCAAAGCAGGAAACCTTTGTGACAGAATAATCACTGTGCCAGGCAGTCAACAGTATTATCCAAATGTGGCCCTGATAGGCAACTTGAAGGAAGGAATACCACAAACTAATGAAGGAATAAGGAAGATATGGTTCATGGTCTTGAGTTATCTTTTATGGACAACCTTCCAAAAATAACAATATACACCATCGAATATGTAGAGGTGCAAAAAGCGTCTTGGCTGCATATATCTACCACTCCATAGTGAAGAGAGTTCTCAAGATTAAAAAATATGTAATTTATTTCCATTTTGCTTTTACTTATCAGATTAGTGTACTTGTGAGCTTTTTAAAAAGTAGTACATTTGTGTCTTAACCATTTATGGCTGTGTAATATAATATTGGGTTTCATCTTTTAGCCTCAACATAATTGTCTTTAAAATGGGAATAAATTTAGGGGTCCTGGGTGGCTCAGTTAGTTAAGTGACTGACTTTGGCTCAGGTCATGATCTCATGGTCTGTGAGTTCGAGCCCCATGTCGGGCTCTGTGCTGACAGCTCAGAGCCTGGAGCCTGCTTCGGATTCTGTGTCTCCCCCTCTCTGCCCCTCCCCTGCTCATGCTCTGTCTCCCTCTCTCTCAATAATAAATAAACTTTAAAAATTTTTTTTAAAATAAAAAATAAAATAAAATGGGAATAAATTTAAAAAACAAAAAAGTCATTGTGAGGACTAGATAAAACAATTCACTTAAAGCACTCAGCATAGTGTTTGTTATATAGGAAACCCTCAAAATTGCTATTATTATGGTTTGTCTTCTTTTTGCATATGTCATAAATCTAAATTTGTGTAAGCTAGTTTATTTTAATTTTTACGTTCTGATTATAAAAGTATTATATATTCCAGAAATTATAATAAAGACAGGAATCATGTAATTGGAAAAATTAATCTTAACACATCATTCTACCATCCACAGATTTAAAAAATACTAACTTTGCAAAAGTTTCCAGTCTCCAATTTCTAAGTTTTATCTGTGCAAAGTACTTGGCACATAGAAGCTTCCCGTTGAATGGATGTTAGAAGATCTTATAATCAGGAACAAGTGTATGATAATATAGCTGTATTTATATGTAAGTAAAAGGAAACATCCCTAAAGAATAATCTCTGGGTTCTTTCCAAAGTAAAAAATTTACTCCAAATCAAAGAACAAAATCAAAATACAGATTCCCTAGGTTATATGTGGGTTCTCCCTACACCATACTATGTGAATGCTCATGAATAAAATGCTATTCTTGCTTGCTCAGTATAAACTATAGGGATTCGCTGTCCTCTATATGATGATTCTTATATGTCCCTATTCTTTTCCTTTTCCTTTTAAATTCTTTTATGTGTTTAGACTGAAAACACTATGTAAGAGCAAACATTTGTGTCTTCTCTTCCTTTGGATTCTCTGTTATTGTCTTGTCCCAGACTTTGCACTCCATGGTCATACCCTACATTTTATGGAATAATAAGCAGTACCCTTTCCAGATCACTGACTTATCCTAACCAACTAGGGACAATTTATGGAAGGAAGAACTTTGTTTTTGGCCCAACTTCACTTCATTTAATTCCATGTAAAAAATATAGGGGAGCCCAATTGGCCATTAGTTGTTCCTACTTAGTCTCTTGTATCATGTTAAAGGCATCCATTGAGAAACTGAGCTGCTAAGCAGGTGTCTTGGGTTGAGTCCAGAAAATCCTGTTCACTGACCCTAAGTAGCTAAGAACCTTTTTATGATGATCAAGGTTGCACTAAGAAAGAAGATGGTCTTTTGAGCCTCACTACTGGGTTCAAATCCAGGATCCACTTGCCTATTCTCCAGTGTACAAATGTACTGAACACCCTCCGCCCCTGAGCTTAATTTCTCATGTGCCTAGCACATGGCAAGTGTTAAATAATTGTCAATTACAAGTAATAGTAGTAGTAGTAGTAGTAGTAGTAGTAGAAATAGTAATCAAATCAACCCTAGTAATTGATGGTCTACCAGTGTCCCAGGCAAATATCAATACTACCATTAGTCAAAGGTTACATGGGTATAACTTGAACCTCCACAATTTACATGTCTTATCATTAATTAATTTGGGCATTGACAAATGTTTTTAAATACTGATGATACTCAGGTCACTTAGAGAACCAAGAGGTGAATAAAATATACATCTTGCCTTAATAGTTTCATAATGCAGTAATAGATGGCCCAAAGACTCAAAATCCCATATGGTATTAGGAGATGTCTTTTTGAAATGGATAGTGCTGTTAGTTCCATATGACAAGATGCATAAAACACAATCTAAGACTAAAATAATCAGGAAAGGAGCACTTGGGTGGCTCAGTTGGTTAAGCATCCAACTCTTGATTTCAGCTCAGGTCATGATCTCAGTTGTGGGTTTGAGCCCCATGTGGGGCTCTACCCTGACAGTGTGGCTCCTGCTTGGGATTCTCCCCCTCTCTCTTGTTCTCCCTATGCTCTCTCTCTTGCTCTCTCTCTCAACAATAAATAAATAAACTTTAAAAAATATATAAAGTAATCAGGAAATGGGCTCCCTTCCACTCCTGCAGATAGTGGTCAGTTCCTAACTTTTTAGTGTCATAAAGTTGCTCTCATAAAACTGAATGCCCAAAGTGTTAAAAGTATGCATGTGTTGTAAAAGAGAACATTACCAACATTTTTGTCAAGACCATCAAGACCAGACAGCTTCAGCACTGCTGCATCAGAGAAGGGTTTTTACATTTATTTCCTCTCAAGGGGAGAAGGGAAACTAGGATCGTGTAGCTATGCCAGATAGATAGATAGATAGATAGATAGATAGATAGATAGATAGATAGATAGATATGAAATGCAGAAACACAGAGTCAAAGATGTACAAACACAAGCTGAGGGCCTTATGAAAATATGAGGCTCTGATCTGTCACTGGGCTTCAGAGTCAAATTGACATGGGCTCAAACTCTGATCTTATCACTCACAAGTTACTTGACTAGTATAAATTCCTAAAGTTCTCGGAGTTTCAGTTTCTTCACCGGTATAAGGGAAGAGATATTGTGAAGATTGCATGAGATTAAGTGTACGTATGGAAAGTGCTTGAAGTTGTACATAGCATGTCATCATAAGCATTCAAATATAAGTAACTATTATAAGTATTATTTTATTATTAATGGTCATTTTCAAGCATTGACTCCAGAATTATGGCCTACTCTACTTATGGCACCCTTAAGCCAGAGCAGACATGCTGATGGTTTCATCTTGGGCAAAAGGGCAGCAATGTTGCCAGGGTATCTATGCTTGAGTCTCTATTGCTGTTTCTGATGATTGCCTGGTCTCCTCAGGGTTTGATATGGTTTTATTTCTGAACTTCAAATGTGTCTTTCTCCCTTGTGTGAACATTAACCACTTGCAAATCAACTTTTCATGGATTCCTCACTAATCTAGAGGTAATCCCTGGTAATGACCCAATTCCCACCCGGACTCCCTTTCTGTTCCACCCTCTCCCCTGTGTCTCAGGAGAAATGACTGTAGAAGGTCCTAGTGGAATCCATGTTTATGTCAGACTGTAAAGCCCAGCAGCTTGATAACATGGGTTCCCATGTTATTATTGAATACATCTTGACTGCAAATTTATATCTGAATCTTAATCTGCTAAAGCAGTTGTATACCCATTTAAAAATCCTTTTGCTTTATCTTTCTCCACTTAGGGCCCACAATACAAATCGGAAGGAAGTGGTAGAGGGAGAAACAAAGCTTAATTGGCAATTCCTGCTTAGACCAATAGACTCACACTGTTTGCTTTGGAAGGGAAATGGCCTGGATGCTTTCTCCCACTGTTTGCATGAACCTACGAAGCATCTGATCCATCCAATTACATCCCATAGTACGGGCTAATGGATATTAAAATTACATGGGTCAGGGCTCAAATACAAGTACAGTTCTCTCGGCTTGAGTTAAATCAAGTATTTACTTTGAGACCAAAAGTACAAATTGTGGGCTGTTGAATCAGCTGGAGTTCTCAAAATAGAATTTGACCTGAAGAGAGATAATTCCATGAAAACACTACTGGAAACCAAAATGCTTATCTAATCTGTAAGTCTGGCAACATGTACAGCATTACTGATTGCTGGTACTGGTGAAAGAGTCTTAATTTTTATGTCTAGAGGAAATTAAGCCAAGAAAAAGAGCACCATTTAGTTCAGAGGAAAGATGTTCATACATTTTATATTTAAATGATTCCATTTGAGTACTTGGAAAATTAAAGGGCCTTTAGCCAAAAACAGCTCTATGTCACTCGGCTATGTGGAGCTTAACTAAAGCTTGGCCTTATCTAACTTCTCAGAAATACACTAACCAGAGACTCTATAAGAGTTCCAGAACTAGCATATGCCTACAAGGGATTAGAGAGAAACCAAAGTGAAGAAAAGCAATTTACTCATAATGGAGAGTATAATAGTTATAGATACCAAGTCTGAGAAGGGCCATTCCAGATTGTCAAAAAGAGCTTCAGACTTACCATCACTAAAAGACCATTCCCAGTATTCCTAATAATAGTGAGAAATGGGATTCCTCTTGGGACCTGTAAAAGCTCCCCTTTTTTTAGCAGTTAAAGTCACACAGATCCAATGAAGAGAACAGCCACTTCTTTTCAGAAAATTATGTATATTCTTGGCCTTATTAATGGAGTACCCAACTCTAATATTATTAGGGTAGGTTTTTAAAATAGATTAAGGAAGTTCAGAGATATGGCTTCAAAAGTACCTACAATGCTTTTCCATGATCCTCATTATATATATACACACACACACACACACACACACACACACACACACACATATATACACACACACGTACACATACACGTACACACACACACACACACACACACACACATCTCTGACAAAATGTCTGACAAAATGAGTCAAAAGATACTCATTTTTTTTAATTATAGTTTAGGGATTTTCAGCTTTTTCTGAATTCTGGGATTTCTTTGGCTTCTCTCTGTCTCTCTCTCTCTCTCTCTCTATATATATATATATGTGTGTGTGTGTGTGTGTGTGTGTGTGTGTGTGTGTGTGTGTGTGTGTATGGTTTGTTTGTTTTTCTCCATCCAGTGGTTCAATGCCTAAAATTATATCCTATGTGACCTTGGTTTCCTTTGTCTAAGTCAAATAGGAAATTGGTCCCTAATAGGGGGCCCTCATTAATTTTTATCAGTCATTTACACCTGTCATTAGCTACTTTTGAAAGAACTAGTGTGGGTCATTAGAAGGGGAAGCTGGAATTTAGGGCCATTGGTCACATAAGTTCAAATGTTTAACTATGGGTTGGGGAAAGAGAGGGGCATAAACAGGAGAGGCTGAGGGAAGGAAAACCAACCTAGCCTTCTGAATAATGCTGATAAAGGCACAGCAGTTAAAATTTAGAAGCCAAAGAAATCCCAGAATTCAGAAAAAGCTGCAAATCCCTAAACTATATTTTAAAAAGTGAACATCTTTTGACTCACTTTGTCAGAGATTGTTTTTCCTATCAGATGACATTTACAATTTTATTATACAATATATATCATTACATAAATTTGGGCTCCAACCTCTTCTGTAGTCACCATGTCATATTAAAAATAAATACATATGTGTGTATATATATATGTGTGTGTGTGTATGTATAATGTATATGTGTGTGTCACTATATATATGTGTGTGTGTGTTTGCATATACATGTAGAGAGAGAGACATATATAGACATACACATCAATCGTCATTGTTCACAGAATCTGTATTTTCTTTTTTTTTTATTGTTTATTTTTGAGAGAGACAGAGTGTGAGTGGGGGAGGGGGAGAGAGAGAGGGAGACACCGAATCTGAAGCAGGCTCCAGGCTCTGAGCTATCAGCCCCGACACAGGGCTCGAACTCAAACCGGGAAATCATGACCTGAGCTGAAGTCAGACGCTTAACTGACTGAGCCACCCAGGTGCCCCTGGAATCTGTATTTTCTAATTCACCTATTCACTAAAATGTATTCCTGAGCCCAGAATCAATACTTGTGGCTCTTTCATAGTCATTTGCAGATATGTGCAGACAGGCAAAAATTTGAGTCGCTTAACACACACTTTCCCAACTGAGATTAGACAAGGCAATATTCTGCCTCCTTTTTTCCATTCCCATATCGTCATACTGTAAACAAGTGTCCTTTTTGTGGTCTATTTAGCACTACATTTCTTGAATTTTTGTGCTTTTTGTTGGTAATTTCACTGTTTAAAATGGCCATTTCACTGTTTAAAGTGGCCCAAGCATAGTTCTGGAGTCTTGTCTAATGTTCCTAAATGCCAGCATGTTGTGATGAGCCTTACAGAGAAAATATGTGTGTTAGATAAGCTTTATTCAGGAATGAATTATAGTCCTGTTGGCTGGGATTTCAATGTTAATGAGTCAACAATAGATACTGCATAAAGTGTCTTTAAACAGAAACACACATAAGACAAGCTTATGATTGGTTGTTGAAAATGTTGTGACCAGAGGCTCGCAGGAGCAAAACCTTGTATTTCCCCTAGGAGCCATGGTTCTATATTTGCTAATTCAGTGTTCATGGAGAATTTAAAGAACATAACTACTGTAAATAATGAGAATTGACTATTTATATTTTTATTTGAAATAGTTTAAGACTCACAAGAAGTTACAGAAATAGAGTTTCTGTGTATGCTTCATTTGGCTGTCTCAAATGAAATATCTTATTTTCAAAAAAAAAAAACCAGGAAATTAATATTGGTACAATACTGGTACCAAATGGTACCAGTAACTTGATACAAGTTACTTGAGTACAGATCTGGTAACTTGAGTACAGATCTTATTCCAATGCCATATATATATTTTGTGTGTGTATATATATATATATATATATATATATTTATGTGTGTATATATATGTGTATATATATGTATTTCTATAGAATGGAATGGAAATATATATATATTTATATATATATATATATATATATTTCTATGGAATTCTATTAAATGTGTAGATTCATATAACCATCACCACAGTCAGCATGCAGAACTGTTCCATCACTACAAGGAAACTTCCTGGTTTTACCTTCCTGGTATTACCAGTTAATAGTCATACCCTCCCCTCAACTCTAGTGCCTAACCCCTGGAATCCACTGATCTCCATAACTATAATTCTATTACTTAAAAGATTATATAAATGCAAATATACAGTTTGTAACCCTTTGACAGCAACTTTTGTCACCCAGTCTAATGCCTGTGAAGTTCAGCCAAGCTGTTGAATCTGTTGATAGTTTTGTTTGTTTGTTTGTTTTTGTTTTGTTTTGTTTTGTTTTGCTGACTAGTATTCCATCATATGGGTGTACCACAGTCTTGTTTCCCATTTTCCCATTGAATCCATTTGGGCTGTTTCCAGTTTGGGACTATTAAATATCAAGCTTTTTACCGTATCTTTTTAGATTTAGTTAAAATTGGCTCAAGCACCATACCCAGTGTAGTGGGTGAAACCTGTATGACTCCCTTGGAACAGTTGAAGTATGAGGTATGACTGAGCACTCATATTTTCTACCTGTTGCCTCTGCCTCCAAGAATCTACTTATTTGTTGAATTTTTGAATGCTACTCTAGTTTTTTACATTTCTTGTGTACTAGTTTTTTAAATTTCATGTTACCCTCTCGGCATGACTGTGGTCTTTTTATTCTCCAAAGTACTTCATTCCCCCAAAAGGCTATATGTGAGGGGCCATGGCTGAAGGTTTTAGGCAATGAAAAGGGATTATGTCATTATGAATTATAGCAGCATTGTACAGATCCCTAGTCTGAACCATTCTTGGATCATTCTTGCATGGAGGATTTTGAATGGTCTGTCAATCAAATTTTATCTTTCTTCTCTGTCTGTATTTACTTATTTTTAAATTTATTAATTTAAATTCAAGTTAGTTAACATACAGTGTAGTATTGGTTTCAGGAGTAGAGCCCAGTGATTCATCACTTACATGCAATACCCAGTGCTCATCCCCACAAGTGACCTCCTTAATGCCCAACACCCATTTAGCCCGCCTCCCCTCCAGCAACCTTCAGTTTGTTCTCTGTATTTAAGAGTCTCATGGTTTGCCTCCTTCTCTATTTTTATCTTATTTTTCCTCCCATTCTCCTATTTCACCTGTTCTGTTTCTTGAATTCTACATATGAGTGAAACCATATGATATTGTCTTTCTCTTATTTTGCTTAGCATAACACATTCTAGTTCCATCTACGTTCTTGCAAATGGCAAGATTTCATTCTTTTTGATTACCAAGTAGTATTCCATTGTATATACATGCCACATCTTCTTTATCCACTCATCAATCAGTGGACATTTGGGCCCTTTTCATAATTTGGCTATTGTTGATAGCACTGCTATACACATTGGAGTGCATGTGACCCTTTGAATCAGCATTTTTGTATCCTTTGGATAAATACCTAGTAGCGCAATTGCTGGGTCATAGGGTATTTCTATTTTTAATTTTTTGAGGAATCTCCATACTGTTTTCCAGGGTGGCTGTACCAGTTTGCATTCCCAATAGTGCAAAAGTGTTCCCCTTTCTCTACATCCTCACCAACATCTATCTGTTTCCTGAGTTGTTAATTATTGGTACCTCATCAAGATAAAAAGCTTCTTGAGACACCTGGGTGGCTCAGTTGGTTAAGTGTCCAACTTCAGCTCAGGTCATGATCTCGTGGTCCATGAGTTCCAGCCCCACGTCCAGCTCTGTGCTGACAGCTCAGAGCCTGGAGCCTGCTTCAGATTTGGTATCTCCTTCTCTCTGTGCCCCTCCCCCACTCGCACTCTGTATGTCTGTCTCTCTCAAAAATAAAATAAAAACATAAGAAAAAATTTAAAAAAAGATAGAAAGCTTCTGCACAGCAAAGGAAACAATCAACAAAACTAAAAGGCAGCCAGTAGAATGGGAGAAGATATTTGCAAATGACATGTTGTATAAAGGGTTAACATCAAAATCTGTAAAGATCTTATCATACTCAACACCCAAAAAACAAATAACCCATTTAAGACATGGGCAGAAGATATGAATGACGCTTTTCCAAAGAAAACATCCAGATGGCTAACAGACACATGAAAACATGCTCAACATCACTCACCATCAAGGAAATACAAATCAAAACCACAATGAGATACTTATTTTTAAGTAGGCTGTTAAGTGTGGAGCCCAATGCAGGGCTCAAATTCATGGCCCCAAGATCAAGACCTGAACTGAGATCAAGAGTTGGACACCTAACAGTCTGAGCCACCCAGGCACCCCTCTTCTCTGTCTTTAGAAATGTCTCTTTCTTGTTCCTTTGACCTCCTTACCTTTACAATCTAGCCCATCAGCCAACAACCCATATACTGTCTGTCCATTTCTTACTCAGAAGTAGATTAATTATCTCTATCTCACTTTTGGCTCATTTTGGACTCCCCCTGTGAGCAACATTTCCAGAATCAAACTTGTTCACGCATCATGGCATTTTATGAAACAATAACTTTTTCTCCAAAAGAAGTCATCCATCAGTTCTTAAAGTACCTTATTGTACTTCTTCCATTCCATTTATAACTGAAGTCATCAAAAGCATAGAATTTGTTCTACAAAAAAAACTTCTTTGTAACTAATTTTGTGTTATTTGAACCCATGCATGCTTCCAGATATTACAGTTATGAGACTGACCCTAATAGAAAGCTGCCTTTACACCTTCAACTAAGAGGTGCAATGAGCCCATGAGCATAGCCATTCTAACCATTTTACTCTCCAGTGTTTGCATCTTGTGCTTACTAGCTGCTTAGCAGAAAGACTGAGTGTGCAGGGAGGTCAAGTATCTCTACCATACCTGACAGAATGAGGGGAGCACTGGTATGCAATAGAAAATCATTCATGAAGAGTTCGGCTGAAACCTGAGAAGGGGAGGAGTCCCCTCCCTTCACCTCCTACTTCTGTTCTCTTCCCTCCCCTGTTCTCCAATCAGTTCTTTTTTTTTTTAATATATGAAATTTATTGTCAAATTGGTTTCCATACAACACCCAGTGCTCATCCCAAATTCTACAAACAGTCACTGCTCATCCACTCCCTGCTCTGCTGGTGCCGAGGATACAAATGAGGGAAATTCATGGCCCTGCCTCAAAGTGCTCCAGTCAACTGGCAGGGCAAGATAGGTAAAAGACTAGTCATCTGAAAGTGGTACTTTTCCAGAGAGAGAGAGAACATAGCTGTGAAGGTTAAATGCAGGTATTCAGCCTACCGAAATGCAAGCAAAAAAGTGATATGAACCAAACTGGCATCAATGTTGAAAGAAATGGCCCAGAATGAGGAAGGACTGGAGCCAGTGGCTAGAAAGCAGATGCAATAATCCAGACTAGGGATGGACACATTCTTTTTTTTTATTTTTTAAGGCTTTTTTTTATTTTTGAGAGAGAGAGAGAGCATAAGCACAAGTGGGGGAAGGGCAGAGAGACAGGGAGAGAGAGAATCCCAAGCAGGTTCTACAATGTCAGCATGGAGCCCGATGTTAGGCTTGAACTCATGAACCACAAGATCAAGACCTGAACTGATATCAAGAGTTGGCTTAATTGACTGAGCCACTCAGGTG
The DNA here is from genome assembly GCF_027475565.1 of Acinonyx jubatus. NCBI lineage: Eukaryota > Metazoa > Chordata > Mammalia > Carnivora > Felidae > Acinonyx > Acinonyx jubatus. The sequence goes on along the minus strand of NC_069394.1, from coordinate 40,440,358 downwards.
CCCCAGATATGGACACACTCTTTACCAAAGCAGAGTTCAAAGAGATAGAGATAAGAGGCTAAACACAGTTGAGTGTAGACTTAGTAGGGTTTTGTGACTGACTACAATGCAGGAGGTAAGAAAGAAGAAGGAACAGACCAATGCAAGAGATTCCCAGCTGGAGGGAAGGAAGCACAGTGTTGTGATGGAGAAGGAACAGATTGAGAGGTGCAGCTAGGGTGGGCAGGGAAATAAGATGTGTTTATTCTTTCTCCTTCTCCGAAGTGAACAATGAATGTCTTTGGACATACAGGCACTCAGAAGGCAGTCTTAAATCTGATGGACACATATTAGACACTCAATAACTGTTAGGTGAATGAAATACCATTTTGGAACTCAGAAGACTCTAGATATAATGTGAATTTAGGGTTGCAAACGTGACCAGTCATCATCCAAAAAGCCTCTTGACCAAAAATTACATCACAATCTTTCCCTTCTTCCTCTTCACAACCCCTCTTTGAAATTTCTCTTCCCTTTGTCCTATCAGGAAAATCCCAAAACAGTACTTGAAATACTTAAAAGTCACCCAAGCATCTGTAATTTAATTGCTTGTATTATTTTTTTTTACTTTTCTCTGTATTCTTTTTTTAATGAAATTTATTGTCAAATTGGTTTCCATTGCTTGTATTATTTTTAAATAACTCTACATCTCTATACTATTTCATTTTTTAAAATATTGTACTGAAAAAAAACTGCTTTTGAACTTTTATTCCAATCTTGCTCAAGTGATTTCTCTATATCAAAAACCCTTTGATACAAAATAGCAGGATTTTCTCCAGCCACGTGTCCTATCAGGAGACCTAGTTACTTGCCACCTTTGTTTTAATAAGTGCTAGAATTAGCTATTTATAATTTTCCCTTTTTCGGGGCACCTGGATGGCTCAGTTGGTTAAGCGGCTGACTCTTGATTTCGGCTCAGGTCATGATCTCTTGGCTCATGGGATCAAGCCCCATGAAGCAGGCTCTGTGCTGACAGCACAGAGCCTGCTTGGGATTCTCTCTCTCCCTCTCTCTCTCTGCCCCTCCCCTTCTCTCCCTCTCTCTCTTTCTCTCAAAATAAATAAATAAATGTTAAAAAAATTCTCCCTTTTCCTTAGAGAGATCAGATAGAACTAAATAGGGATATGGAATAACACAAAAACAAACCAAAGCACTTTTACTAGCTGTGTTAGTCCATAGCTGGAATGAACAATAAAAGGGATTTTATGTGAAGTTAAGTAATAATCAGAAATTTCCAGTTTCTTCCAGACCTTGTTATAAAGGCTTTGCCTATTGTTTAACTCCTCTATCTTTTGATATTCCTACATTTTCCATGCATGTCTGAATGGCTTCTGTGTTGGTGAATAACTAATGCGCACCTGTTAATCCTTTCAGAGATGTTACTTGAATGAAGCTTTCTTTCCTAGCATTTCAGGGAGCTGGGAGGGAAATCACTTTAGTGAGCAGCATTTCCTTCCCTCTTGCCCCTCAGCCTCTTATATGGAGAGAAGTACTTGTGAGCCTAACATCATCCCAGCTGAACAGAGCAGATGGCTCCTGGCAGAAAAGAGAGAGCCATGTCTCTGCTCCAGAAGGTCTGAGGTGTCTCTGCCTCCAGGTGCCTCCAGCAGGAGAGAATGTACCACCCACTGGCCCAGGGCCTTTTTGACCATCTCACTCACCCTCAGAGATTGGAAAGCAACAGCAGTTTGGATCTCTGGGGGCTACTTGGCCTGATAATAAAGAAAAAAGAACAACAGTTGATTCCTCCCTTCTTTGGGGGAGAAACAAGCCAGGAACCACAAATTTTTCTTTTTCTTCCCATTTTGCAAGCCCAATTACTTACCCGAGTTAACTCTAGAAGTGCTTGGTTTGACTCCAGAAAAGGAGCTACATAGACAAGGTTTCACACTCCTTACTAAATGTACCATGAATTTTATTTGATTACAATTCAAACTTTTCTTTACTTTTACTCAGTCTCCATTCTTTGCTGTGTATCTGGGATATATGTCTATTTATTACCTTTAAAAAATGGAGACACTGAGCCAGTAAAAAGTAACCCAAAAGGTTTATTAAAAGTACATATAAAGGAATCTACTCCTGAAATCATTGTTTCACTATAGGCTAATTTGGGTGTAAATTTTAAAAAATAAAAAATAAAATTAAAAAAAGTACATATAAAGAAAGATTATTCTTTTATAACTGAAGTTAAAAATTTTCTTAAATGCATATACAGGAGAAAGACAATTAATTTTAAAATAAAGCAATGGGAGTAAAATGTACATGGAAAAAAAGAAGTTAATAAAGCCTACCAAACTCTTTGATAATTGTTGTTAGGGAGGGGCAGGTAGACTTTGGGTCAGTTTTTTTTCCCCTTCCTGCTATGTTTCTCCATTTTTCACTTTTTCTTTAATGAGCATGTGTTTCCAAAGTTTCTGCCTCCCATTTGCTCACTAAGTAATGACACTCATGTGCCCTTTTGACTCTCTTGCAATTTTTTGGAATCACCCCCAGGTTCCTCCAAAGTCTGGTTTCTCACTGTTGTTGGATAATGTGGAAAGGCCATGATTTGGATGAGGGTCCAGTTCTATGCTTCTGTAGTTAGGAATGAGGATGAGTGAGAGCATGAGTAACAGAGTCACTGGAAAATGAGAAAAGTGATTCATAAAATACACCCTGATAACTTCTCTTGCTCATTTCTTCACAGGCCCCTCCACATTTTAATTTTAGTTAGTATCACCATGTTTTTCCCTAAGGGACTAACTCTGCTGAGTTCAGCCCTGTGCAATCCAAGTCCTTGAAACAGGCCACATCATATCTTTAGTCCAAGAGTATATACAGTTCTTTAACAGAATCCAGAGGCCTTTGGGGTCCAAATACATTTGCTTTATTGCCCATTTTCTGCCACTCCCATTGCCTTGCTTCTCTTACCAAAGGGAATATTTTCCATGTATTTCTAAGAAAAAATTCAGAAAGATATAGACAAGGGTCTAAGGCCAGCTTCAGTAATTCACTGGTGAATTCACTGTGTTATGTTTTTTATATTTTTGTATAAATTATATTTTATATATTTTTTAATATTATATGTATGCAACTGGATGTGAACTGGATATAAAAACACAAGAGACAGCTCATGCTGTCAAAGGGTTTCAATGAGATCAAGGCCTAACAAGGCAGCTTGATAGGAAGAGTAATTACAAAATCCTCTGGAAAGTGACATGTGGATAAACATAGAAGCTTTAAGAATTCATGGGAGCACCTAGTTCACCTGAAGTGAGAGCATGGCCAGAGAAGACTTCCCAGAAGAGGCAGAGATGGGAAGGAAAAATAGGAGTTAGGAAGAAGGGGTAGGAGAGCAGGCGTTTCTGCAGACAGAATGGCACGTTGGAAGACCAGAATCGAGAGTGACTGTGAATACTTCAGCATGGCCTGGACACTGAATGTTAGGAAAGAAGAGGAGCAGACACAGCTGGAGAGGCAGATGAGGACCCATCATGCTATGCTCAGTGAGGGTGGTAGTCAAAGCATTGTAGAACTTTTAAGCAGGTGAAAGATATTATCAGATCCTGTGCTACTTTGAAGCTAGAAAGGATCTTAGAATCTGGTGTGCCATTTTGCAGTTGAGGACATTGAGGTCCAGAGAGATTGAGTGCCACAGTATCACACAGCTTGTTAAGGGTAGTGTTGAGTCTATGGCAGTTCAGGATTCTTTCCATTCCATCACACTGTCTGTCTCAAAAGAGAGATGGCTGTTGAACAGTCCTGTGAATCAAGAGTTTCGCACAAGACTTTACATTCCAGAATAAAGATTTCCTGATCATGAGGCAGTAGCAAGGTTGGCCTCCCCTGGTGTGAAAGCAGTCTTCACTGCCCATGAGAGTTTCCCAAGCATTTCCAAAACCAGCACAGTGTTCAAGATAGAAAGAAATAGGATCTGGGAGAAGAATGGAAAAGTGCATTCTGTAGGACAGAGGTCCTGTTCTTATGGTATCTTCTGCTTCTTGGCTCCTGTCCAAACAACTGCAACCCTCCCATTGTCCTCATCTTTCTATGTGTCCTGTTCTCTGCTGGTCTCCTTTTCATCCTTTCCTTTCCATTGCCCTCACTCTCTCCTTTCCTTCACCCTAAATGGGGGACAGACATGGTCAGAACTACTGGCTAAGAAGGTGGCTAGAATTATGGAGAAAAAACTAAAAGCATCATAGGTCCCTTTTCTTTCTCAATTTGAGCTCTTAACTCAAAATTAAACTTATTGTAACCTATTGCCAACCTGCCACTATGCAGTGGGAACCCCAGCAATGCTGGGTAAAACCCATGACCGATGCAGCTGAATCCCCAAAGCTGAGCAGCTGATCTGTGGGATCCCAGAATCCTCCCACCAGAGATGAAAGGCCATATCCAAACACTAAGCAGACCAGAACTCCAGCTTCCTCTGAGCCATTTAGGTGGGGTGAGTGGAGGGAAATGAGGCACTTGGAGGTCAGCCATTCCCAGCCCAACAGGCTCTTGGCAAGCAATGCCAGAGAGAGGCAGAACCCCTGCCCCCAGAGCCAGGCTGGGCCTCAGGGTCAAATGTAGGCTGGATGGGTGGAGGAAGAGAGGTAGCGTCTGCCTTATCCCTCTGCCCTTTTGAACTTGTTTGGCCACCAGCAGGAAGGCCGTCAGGGGAGCAGGGCACTTTGAGAAGGGAGAACATGAAGCTCATTGGGAGGGAGTCACTCTGTCTGTGCATGATGTATCAGCCCGCAGAAGCCAATCTCACTTGCAGATAAAGCGCATTTGTTTTGTCCAGCTTGGAACTGACATGGGGAGTTTTGCTGGCGGGATGGTTTCCGGCCTATTCATCCTTCTTCTGGTAAAACCACCTCTTAGGGGAAGGCGTCTAGGTTGTTTCCTTTCTTCTTGGGCTGCTAAACACCTGCTGGTTTGGGGGCCTTCTGCTGACTCCAAATGGCCTTTGCCCCACTGGGACTTCTCCCTGCAGCCACCTGAGCCACACAAGGCTTCTAGCAGCAGGCCTGTTGACAGGGAGAAAATGACTGATGAAACCAGAGAGTCTCATCCCTTTCCAGGAAAAAGATGAAAGCAGCATGGGGCTCAGATCTAGCAGTGGCGATTTCTGATCTGGCTGGCAGCACTGGTGGGCTCTGATAAAGGGTAGGAAAGGAATGTGCCCAGAGAATGTGCCCAAGAAATCTCACAGGGTAGAAGAGGCACCGCTCTTAGCTTTGCCACCCATCTTGCAACTTTGAAAGTCTCAGAATCTATGGGAAAATTGGCTCTAGCCTTTTTTTTTTCTGATTTAATATTTAAAGCATTAACTATTAGGTGCTTCCTGCATTTGCATTTAATAAAATGGCCTGATTGTAACCATGTCACTCTTTTGTACACCACTTTGTTCCAGTTCTGCTTTATATAAGTTCACACCTGAGGGTCATTTATTCCATCATTCAGTGATTCTGTAAGTAATTGCTCAGTGACTACCAGTTGCAGCCTCTGGGGACACAAAGATGAATGAACCCAGGTCCAATTCTTGAAGAGTCTGTAGTACAGAAGGAAAGAAGAACATGTAAATGAATACACTGAACTACCATGGGAGCAGCTGTTGAGTCAAATTCTTTGGAGATCAGGGTAAATCAGAGACTATTCAGAGAAGATAATATTTGACATGGGGAGGAAGGATGAGTAGGCAGAGAACAGAGTCAGTGGCAGTTGGTCTTGAATGGTAAGGTGTGTTCAAGAGTTGTGAGACAATTTTTTGGACTGAAGCAAATATTTCTTATGGAGCAATGGCTCTAAAGAGGAAAATCTGCACTCTCCCCCACCCCATAGTGTTGTCTGCTATAGTATTAGCATTTGTATTTCATCTTATTGGCCAGGGCTTCCTAAAGTTTTTCAGTAAGGATTTCTTTTTTGACATCAAAAAGTTAACAAACTGGGAGAAAAGTGAGAGCCCATGGATGTTTAAGCAAAACGAGCTGGTGGACTGATGAATTGGAGTACTTAGATTTCTTGGTGAGCTTATCCAAGTATGTTGATTAGCACCAGGAATTCAGTGAGAGCTTAATAAGTGTTTGACAAAGATGATCAAAGTAGCTTCCTCCCACAAAGCTCAAAGCCAAAAGGAAAAGAGGATGTATCCATTCCCTGTGGCTGCTGTAACAAATTAACACAAACTGGGTGGTTTAAAACAAAGTAAATGTGTTGTCTCACAGTTGTGAAGGCCAGAAGTCTAAAATGAAGGTATAGACACAGGATTGGTTCCTTCTAGAGGCTCTCAGGGAAAATCCATTTCATGCCTCTCTCCTAGCTTCTGGTGGGTGTCAGATCCTTGGCATTCCTTGGCTTGTAGATACATCACTCCAGTCTCTGCCTGTGTCTTCATGTGGCTTCTACTTATTGTGTGTGTCTTCACATCTGTTTCTTATAAAGACACTTATCATGAGATTTAGGACCCGGTCAGTAATCCAGGATGATATCATCTTGATATCCTTAATTAGCAAAACCCCTTTTTCCAAATAAGGTCACATTCACAAGTTCTAGGGGTCAGAATGGACATATCTTTGGGAGGATCACCAGTCAACCCACTTCAGGGGAGTTTGGGGAAATGTGGGCCAGGTACTTGTGCCATATATCAAGTGGGCCAAGTACTTGTTTGCCATAGTTATTTTGCCCACAACCCAAATAATCCCCCAAGACAAAGACAGACACCTAGAATAACCAGATGAAAAAGAACCCCTCTGGAGCCATGCAGTCCATATGGGACCAGGTGGCTTAAGCACAAACAATTCAAACTTTTACCAACTAGATAGAAGCTCCATGAGAGAAGAAATTGTCTCAGGTTCAGCACTGTGTCCCCCTAGTGCCTGATACTTAGTAGGCACTTAATATTTTTTTTAATAAATAAATGATTCAATATAGAAAGAAATCTCAATACTACCCTTGCTAGTCTAAACATTTCAGGTCATTTTTTTAGTCCATATAAAAGCTAATTGTATCTTTATGAGGCAACCCTAGAGGCTTTAGGTGATAGAGTTAGAATACAATACAGGTAAGCCCTGCAAGTTTTCAGGAAGACAAATTCTCAGAAATTCTAGTTAATAGCATTCTTCAGGACCAGTTGGAAAGTGACAAAGATTTTTAGCACACACACTATTACCCTTAGAGTGAACTCAATCTACTTATCACCAGTGCCAGTTTAAGGGATCCCATAAATGATAAAATATTTCCTTGCATCACTGGCCAGAACAAAAAGTTGACAGTTTTTTCTAGAAACTTCTGGAGGGTTTCTAAGCTGAAAGACAATAGTGATGGTAGGAAAATTCTCTTCTTGCCTAGTCCATTGGCTACTAGCCACATGTGGCTATTGAACACTTGAAATATGATGTCTTGAATTGATAGGTAATGTAAATATAAAATGCACACCAGATTTTAAAGGCTTGAAATAAAAAGAGGAATGCAAAATGTCTCACTAATAAATTTTTGTGTTAACTGCATGTTAAAATAATATTTTTGATATACTGAGTTATATAAAATATATTATTAAAAATAATGTCACCTACTTCTTTTTAGTTTTTTTAATATGGATATGAGAAAATTTTAAATGACATGCATGGCTTACACTTGTAGTTTGCATTATATCTCCACTGCAGAGTTCTGGTCTAGAGCTTTGTGGATTCTGAGGCAGAAATGAGGCTCTGTGGGAAATTGCCAATTCTAACATAAGCACAGTTCCCTTCACCCACTCCAGCACTTCCCTAGATGAGGAGCTTGTCTCCTCCCTTGTAATCAATGCAGATCAATGCAGAAACCTCCCAGCTACTCCCCTTTTTCTTCTCTCTCACTTCCAGTCCTTGCCTATGGATGTGCCACAGACATCTTTTTAAAGCATAATTTTGACCACACTTTAAAAACTGTGGTCACCAATAGAAGACAGTTTTAAATTAGTCTGGTGTAACAATGCCCACCACTAGGCACCCCAATGCATTTCATCCTGAACTACTCATTTTCCTCTGAATGTAATAATAATAGCCAACACATTGAGAGTTTACTCTGTGGTGGTGATGCATTTAATCATCATAAACAACTTTTAGGGGATAGATGCTATTATTATCCTCATTTTAGAGAAAAAAAAATTGAGGTTCTAAGAGGGTAAGTAATAGTCATTGGTGTTATATCTAATTAGTGGCAGAACTGGAATTTAAACCAAGTAATCTATCCAAGAGTCTGTGTTCTTAATCACTGCACTATGGTTTTAGGGTTTTGTCTATCCTGCTCCCTCTTATCATCTTGTCAGTCCAGCAGACAGGCATGCATACTTTAATACCCAGATCAACTATCACATCCACTATGAAACCTTCATCACTACAACAAGGAATTAGATACCTCCTCCTCCCAGCAAACGTGTCACATTCCTTTATTACTGTACTCAAGTTGGATTCTGCTGCCCTTCTGAGATCTAGAAAAGAGTGGCTTAACCCCCAGGTTTTCAGGCAATGGGAATTCAAATTTCCCCAATATTTCTGTATTCCCTGGGAATACTTCTATGCTAACCATCAACTCAACCTCTGGGCTCTAACTACTGTGTGTGTTGTCTATGTCCTGACAGCCTTGACCCAAACAGAAACCTAGTGCCTCCATTTAAAGAAATGTCTCTCCCTTAAAGCATTTGTCCTTATAGCAACTTACTGAATATATGGGTATAATAGTGAGGGATTCCATTGCATTATTCTGAAAAGCAAATGACAATTTTGTGATATTTATTCCTGTCCTTAAAATTCATTTTAGATATCAAAGGGCTACTTATGGTCCTTTAACTCTATGCAGACTTTTGCTGTCTTGTTGGTGTCCTCCTCCCCTTTGCATACTCAGCCTTCTATTCTCTCATCTCAGTCTCTGCCCTCCTTCCTTTTTAGAGGTATTCACATTTTCTCATGCAGAAGAACTTTTGTTTGTTTGTTTTTTGCTTAGGATATCTTCAACTTAAAAGAACTTAAAGTAATTTGTCAAACACAGTTTACTCCCTGAGAGAAGTTCAGATAACAGCTGTTAAAATAATAAAAAATTTCACTGCACTAGAGAATTCTTACCTTGCACATCTGCCTCATATGCCCTGTTTGTATATCTCCAGAACCAAACAAAATAGATGTCCAGCAAATATTTGCTGTTGAATTAATTAATGATTTATTAATTAGAGCTATCCTCCTAGACAAAAAGTATCCTCTTAATAAACTTAAACCTAACATTTTTATGATCATTGATTTTACAGAGAGAATTCCCACTCTATAGAAAATTCTTCTTTAGGACCAAGAGAGATTTAGTCACATGTGGTTCCTGTATTCTTCAGGACTTCTCTTCTCCGGGGCGGTGTGGGGGGATGGCTGAGGATGACAACCACATTGCTCAGGAAGTAAGCTTCTCACTTCATGGTTCTCTTTGCTTCAAATTCAAAGACCGTAGTTCCTATGGTCAGCAAATGTTAATAAAAACTACTTTGTGTGGCTTCATCTTAATAGCCAAAGCATTTGCTTCTGTTGAAAATGTTTAAAAGGTTTCATCAAAGATATATTTACCATGAAATGTTTATAAATACAAAAAATTATAAAGAAAGCTATATCAAAAATTCATCTAACCACCATTTTTAAAATGTTATTTTTGCCATACTTGATCCAGATCATTTTCCAAAGGAGATAAAGCATTACAGATATAGCTGAACCTTTATTATAGCTTTATCCAATTATAACCACAATTATAAAAATTATTTGTCCATCTTGTCCATTTTTTCAATTTTTATGACAATATTGTTATGTGTGTGTTATTAGTGGTATAATATTAAATATGTTAGTAATTTTATCACTCAAGTTTATGATTTCAAACTATATATGTGTTATACATGTAGTCTTAATTCATCCTTTTCAACTGCCTTATAGTAAATATTTGACTATAGGAAATAAGTTTTATATATCCATTCTCTTAGCATTTGACATTTCAGTTGATTACATAATTTTGCTACTATAAATAATATTGTATATATTTGTATATCTCTGTGTACATGTACAAAGTTTCTCCAAATTATGTACACAATTTCTTCGCTAACTGAATTATCAGTTTCTTCTTAGTGCATCATAAAGGTCTTCTAGTTTGTGGCATTGGTTTCAACTTTGTTTATTGATTCTTTCATTTTATAGATCTTTTATGTATAATTAATGTCTACTTTTTTAATGTGTTAGAAACTCTTTTATGGTTTGTGCCTATTGTGTCACATTTAAGAAATCTTCCCGTATCTTCAACATGAGAAAGATATTCTCCTACATTTTCATTTAAAAGTTATAAACTTTACTTCTCACATTTACCAAACATGGAATTTATCTTTGTGTATGTTCTGCGGTTAAGATGTAATTTTTTTCTTATATGGAGATCAAATTGTCTAGCACCATTTATGACATAACACTCCTTCATCCCAATGCTTTTTAATGGTATGTGTCATATATGAAATCCTCAGGATATGGCTGTTTCTAGTTCCTTAGTTTGAGCTATTGGTATCGTGATGAGTCCACCTTCATTTTCCTTCTTCCCACCTATTCTCAGACTTTTACTTTAATTCTTACAATAGGCTTTGTTTTTTAGAAAGTTTTAGATTTACAGAGAAATTGAGCAGATAGTAGAGTTCCTATATTACCCCCCAACACACCCACATAGTCTTCCCTATTATTAACAGCTTACATTAGTATGGCACATTTGTTACAATTATTGAACCAATCTTGATTTATTATTAAGTAAAGTTCATCGTTTATTCAGATCTTCTTAGTTTTTACCTAATGTTGTTTCTGTTCCAGGATCTTATCCAGTATACAAAATCACATTTAGTCACCATGTCTCTGTAGGCTCCTCTTGGTTGTGACAGTTTCTAAGACTGCTCTTGCTTTTGATTTTTTGCTGTTTTTAAATAATGGTTTAATTTTATGTATTTATTTTCAATTATTTTTTGTAGTTCCCTCAGGTAGCAGTGAATGTTTTGTTTTTGCCTTTTTTTTTTTACTGAAATGTAATTAACATACAGTGTTATAATAGTTTCAGGTATACAGCATATTAATAACATATGGTAATAGACTTTCCTCGTTTTTGATGACCTTGACAGTTTTGAGGGATACTGACTGGTCAGACATATTGTAAGGTATGCCTCTATTGAAATTTTTCTCATGTTTTTGTCATGATTAGACTGGCCTGGACCTTTACTTTTTTTAAACAATTTTAGGATCACTTGCTCAATTTCATGAAAAATCCCATTGATTTTTTTTTAAGTTGGAATTGCAATGAACTTATACATTTCTTTATGAAAAGTGACTCTTCTTGTCCATGCATATAGTATATTACCCTTTATGTATGTTTTAATTCATGTCCTTCAATAAATTATCATTTTCTTCATAAAAATCTTACATATTTTTGTTAGCCTTATTTCAAAATACAATTTCTATAGCTGTGAATATGATCTTTTTTTATCATTACATTTTCTAATTGGCTGCTGATAGTATATACAAACTATTGATTTTTTTATGTTGATCCAATGTCCACTGACTTAGCTGAAGTCTTATTTCATCTAATAGTTTTTCTATAGGTTGTCTTAGATCTTAGTGTAAGTAATACTATGAGTAAAATAAATAACTGTGATGGTTCATTTTATGTGTCTGCTTGACTGGGTCACAGAGTGCTCAGACATTTGACCAAACGTTATTCTGAGTGTGCCTGGATGAGATTAGCATCTTAATTGGTAGACTGAGTGAAGCAGGTGGCTCTCCCTGATGTGGATGGCATTGATTCAATCAGTTGAAGAGCTGAATAGAACAAAAAGACTGAATTAGAGGGAACTTCTCTTGCCCAACTGAGCTGGGACATTGGTCTTCTCCTGCCTTTGGACTGAAACCTCAGCATTTCTTGATGCAGAAAAAAATAGAACAAAATAATTTTTTTAATGTTTTACATGCATTTTGAAATACATGTGTGCCCTAGTTTTCTATAGGTGTCCATTGGAATAGACATAATTTTTTTCAAACCTTCCATATCCTAACTAAATTTCTATTTGTTTATTGCTTTTGAGAGAAGTATATTAAAATCTCCCTCTATAATTTTGGATTGGTCACATGCACATGCACATGCACACACACACACACACACACACACACACACACACACACACACACCCTGTTGGTCCTGTTTTCTGGAGAACCTTATATAATACAGTGTGTTTCTTAAAATAGCACAAAGTGCAGTTTTGTGTGTTGATCTAAAATGATCATCTTTGTTTAGTAACATAAAGTCCATAAATTTACTTTATTTAAAACCTATTATATTCTGTGAGGTGCTCTGATTGGATGGGAGTCACCAAATGTAGAGCATCCCAGTCGAATGAGGGCCAGTGGTGTTGGCAGTGGAAGAATTCACCCAAGGCAGAACAAAAGAGATAATAGTTTATTGAAGGCACTGCAAGAGAGCAGCAGGCAGGACAGCAAAGGAGAGACTGTGTGCCACGAGGCAATGGTGAGGAGCCACAATTATAGGGTGGAGTGAGGGAGAATGGGGATGTATGGAATTTTCCCTTTTTTGGTAATCTTAGGAATTGTGCCAGGTTTTAACTGGTCAGTTAGGGCCTATGGCTACTTCAAGGGGGTTGCTTAATGAGCCTGTTTGCATTCAGCTCAGTGGTCACTGTGGGCCCTTTTGCCTTGCTCTACATGTTTGGTCATCTGTGATCTCAATATTATGCTATCTCTTTTATTTATCCCTGCTCTTTCCTTTCTGTTCTATATTTTATTTTAAAAATTATGTAGTTTAAATTTTTTTCTTAATGTTTATTTATTTTTGACAGAGAGAGAGAGAGAGAGAGAGAGAGAGAGAGAGAGAGAGAGAGACAGAGCATGAGCAGGGGAGGGGCAGAGAGAGAGGGAGACACAGAATCCGAAGCAGGCTCCACGCTCTGAGCTATCAGCACAGAGCTGGACACGGGGCTTGAACTCAAAGACCATGAGATCATGACCTGAGCCAAAGTCGGATGCTCAACCGACTGAGCCACCCAGGCGCCCCCCAAAATTATGTAGTTTTAAATAAAAAATAAATTAGAAAGAACACGTGCAATTTTTAATTACTCTCATCGTTACTTTTATAATTTAAAATATACATATTTTTAGCTTATATTTTTCTGTGTATCAGTATTTAAGACTAAAGATTCAAACTGAATCTTGCCAGATACCCCAGAAAACCTTCCATGTGTCCCATCCCAATTAGGGTTGCTAGCCTCCCCTCCAAAAAATAACTCTATCCAGACTTTCCTTGTAATCTCCTCTTTGTATGCCTTTAGGATTTTATCACCCAGGACACCTGGCTGGCTCAGTCAGTTGGGCATCTGACTCTTGATTTCAGGTCATGTCATGATCCCAGGGTCATAGGTTTGAGCCCCACATTGGGCTCCATGCTGGGCATGGAGTCTGCTTAAGATTCTCTCTCTCTCTCTCTCTCTCTCTCTCTCTCTCTCTCTCTCTCTCCCTCTCTCTCTCTCCCTCTCTCTCTCTCTCCCCTCTCTCTCTCTCTCTCCCTCTCTCTCTCTCTCTCTCCCCCCTTCCCTCTCCCCCACTCGTGAATGCTCTCTCTCTCTCTCTCAAAAAAAAAAAAGATTCTAGGATTTTGTCAGTCGCATAAGCATCCTTTGGTCTAGACCATCATTTGTCTTTTAATTCTTTTTTTAACTTCATTTTTCCCCTCCATTCTTTCATTTTCCTTATAACTTACATGTTGAAAAATCAAACATTTTAACCAATAGAGTTTCCTATAAAGCTCTCTTTGCTGAACACATACTCATAGTTCAATTCAATATGTTTTTGGTCCTTTGTGTTTTCTGCATATGAGTAGTTGGATCTGCAGACAAATTCAACCCCACTATTTAGACAGTAGGAGGTACATAATGTCTTTCTCTCTTCTTATGATGTTAGTAACCGTTGGTGGCCAGCATTATAGGTTGAAAAATGGCAACATTAAATTCTATCATTTTGTTTCCATTTATTATCTGGAAATAATTTCATAGAGAGACATTTTCCCTCATCTACCATTTGGTTACTATGTGGTAGAATTCATACAGAAAAAGGAGGATAAACTTTTGATTCTTTTCTTTTATTCACCCAATTTTCAAATTAATGAATTGGTTTCCTGTCATCCTCAGAAGGTGATCAATTTGTTTGTCAAAAAAAAATTCCATGTATTTAAAAATATTAGATGGATTTTAATCTCTTACAATTTTCATCTTTAATAAAACTTGATTTTTGTATGTTAATTATATCTCAATAAAGTGGTTTTAAAAAACTCAAAATGTTCTACCTTTCTCTAGTAGGATTCTCTTCAAGTTGGCTATGAGGGCTTTAGGTTTTTTCTTGGTTTTTGTTTGTTTTGTTTACATTCTAATAATCTTTGACAACTTTCTTACTATCTGATATAGCACATAAAATAATTATATAATTAATTATACATATTACATATATATTCAGATACTTTGTAAGATCATACTGATATTTCCAATTCAAATTCATAACTACAAGATTTTGGCTTAACCTCGTCTATAATAGACCTGTATCTCCTTTACTCCACTCTGAGAATCAGTTATCAAAGATACAAGGAATGATAGAATTAGATTATCTCATAATTTCTCATTTGCTTTATCCACTCTTCACATACAATACTTAGAATAACAGTTTAATATTACCACCACCTATTATAATTACTGAAAACAGTTACAATTTTTATTTGCATGTGTTCTCCTCCTTCTCCCCCCAATTTTTTTAACATTTATTTATTTTTGAGAGAGAGGGAGTGAGAGCGAGGAAGGGGCAGATGGAGAGGGGAACAAACGATCCAAAGCGGGCTTTGTGCTGGCAGCAGAGAGCCTGATGTGGGGCTCAAACCCACAAACCATGAGATTATGACTTGAGCCAAAGTCTGATGCTCAACCGACTGAGCCACTAGTCACCACCCCACTTACACATTTTTATGATTGGATATATATCTATATTTTCAAATCATTTAGTCACTGCATATTTTAACCTCTTCTTTTAAACCTCATTTAGTCTTATTTCTGCAATAACTATATGTTTAATATTTACCACAAGTCTTTAGGTCAATGCCTCACTAGTCGTTTTGCTTGCCTGAAGCTTATTTTCCAGTAGATTCCTTAGTAAAATCTCACGGGAACATATTTCCTGAGTTCTTGAGTGTTGATAACTGTTTCTGTGTTCTTTATATTTGAAAGCCAGTTTTGTTGGATATCATATTCTTGGCTCATGTTTTCTTTCCTTGACTATCTTAAATATGTTACTCTATTTTTCTGTGGCATAAGCATTAATATCAAGAAGCCCAATGATAATCTAGTTTTATTTCCCTTGTAAGTTCTTGCTAGTTTTGCCCAGAAGCTGAAAGGATATTTCCCGTTTCTGTAACATCCAATAATTTTACTAGACTATATCTTGGTGTTGACCCTTCTTCTTAGGTGTACATTTTCAATGTGCTTTCAAAATCTTATTTTATTTCAGCAAAGTATCCTTGAATTATAGCCTGCATTATTTTCCTCTTCCTTCACTTCCCTTCATCAGAGACTCCTATTATCAGTATTTTGGATCTTCATATTTGCCATTTTCTTTCAACACCTCTTTTGTCTCTTTCTTTCTCTTGACTTTAATGTTTCCTCTCTTTCATGTTTTATTTCACTTCAGATATTTGTTGTGTTTATCCACTCTTGCTTTTCTTCTAGCTTAGTCATTTCTAAAATGGTGTTTTTCTTCCATTTTTTAATTCTTTACTAAGTCTGTCATCACATTTCTTAGGTTTTCTAATTCTTATTTATGTTATTCTTTCATATCTAGTATCTTTCCTTAGTCTTTTTTAGTTTGTTTTTAAATAATTCATTACAGTTTTATCTGTTTTGTGAACCTGTCTCTCTGGCATGCTTTCCCTGTCTGTGGGGATGTTATTCTACTTTTTAATCTCTTTGTTTCTATAATAACTTTGTATGAGATTTGGCCTCACTACTTTTATGTTGCTTATTTTTATGTGAATTTAGTTTTCCTGAATTTTGTAGAGGGAGGCTTGATTCAGAGAGAAATTCTAACTGCACAGAATAAGTTCTTGTTTCTGTATAGGCTTAAAAAATACAGAGGCTTGTTTTCTAAACCCTCCTGAGCTCTGTTGCCTCTATACTTCTCCTCCTGGCAGTTTCTCCTTGGTATGGAGCCCTATCCTAGAGGGAGTCCTGCTGTGTCTGTTTTGAAGTTTCATGCATTACAATGTTTCAGCCATATTATGCTTAGAGTGAGCCCCAACACTCATCCACTGCCATATACACCAAAGCCTCCCCAATTTTATCTTTCTCCAATCAACTGATTGTGCTTCCCAGTAAATAATTTGAGCTGTGCACTCTCCCATCCACAGTTCCTCTGCTTCCTCTAGCACAGACATGGATAACATACAATCTTGTGGCTATAGTGGTTTTGCCACTCATTTATATTTGATTTTTGAAGATATCTTGTCAGTTGGTTTTGCTATAAATGATATCCATGAATGTTGTTTTGCAGTCTACATGCTCCATCTGTTTTTATGTGGGGATTTAAGAAGATCCAAAAGCTATACAGCCACTACCAAAGTTATCATCCCTAATATCCCCTTTCTTGATATTTTACTCACTTATGTTCACTTGATTAGCTCTAGAGCACCTTCTATTAGTGTTCTAGAATGTTTATGTCAGGAAGATACATAGATGATGTATTTTCTGAGCTCTTCTTATCCTGGAATTTTGTTCACATAAAAATTTGCTGTATGCAGAATTCTTGAATCTCAACCATTTCCTTTTAGGTCTTTTTAATTGTTAAGATAACAATCTAGTTTGTTGTATTGTAAAAGAGAAATTAAATACCAGGATTTTTTTTCTCTTATTTTTACAGTAATTTTTGTGTTGTTGTTATTGTTAATGGTGTTTATTGTTGTTGCTGCTGTTTATTTGATGGTGAGATGTTTGTATAATTTAATTTTTTTTCTAGAATACACTTAAATCAGCTTTGTTAATACCAAAACCTACAGCAGTGATATTCAAACTGAAGTTCACATACCCCTGCTGTATAGAAAGACTTTCCAATGTACTTACAGGAGATGGATACCTATAAAGAAATCAATTCCCATATGTTCAGCTTCTACATGTCAATTTTCTTAAAATTGATCTACATAGCAAAAGACATACCATCAAAACATCATAAGGTTCTTCTTTCCTTTGACAATTGTCTTTTTCCCATATTAGAAAAGAAACATATCTCCCACTCATCTAAATCTTAGGTACTGCTGCAGTTTTTAAAAAATGGCTGCAAGTTCTTTGACACTCCTTCCATAGAGAAGTGGAGTCTATGTCTCCTCTTAGATCTGAGCTAGATTATGGCTATTTTGACCAATACAATATACCAGAAGAGGTGTTATATTATTTCCAAGGCCAGGTTATACAAAATAATGTAGCTTCTGTTTTATTTGCTGGAATACTGACCCTGGCAGCCTTAGTCCTGTAAGAAGTCTTGCTACTCTTTTTTATTATTTATTTTGAGAGAGAGAGAGAGAGAGACACAGTGTGTGTGTGTGTGTGTGTGTGTGTGTGTGTGTGTGTGTGCACAAATGGGGGAGGGGCAGAGAGAGAAGGGAAGAGAGAATACCAAGCAAGGCTTGAACCCATAAACCATGTGATCATGACTTGAGCCAAAATCAATAGTCAGATGCTGAACTAACTGAACCACCCAGGTGCCCAGAAGTCTTACTACTCTTGAGGCCACTATGTTGTAGCCCAAGCCATATGGAGAGGCTACGTATGGGCCCTCTGATGGACAGTGCTTGCTGAGCTCCATCTTAGGTCATCAAGTCCAGGCACTGGACTATAAGTGAAGGAACTTCAGACAATTCTAGCCCAAGCCTTAAGAGTCACCCCAGCTGAGGTCCCAGACTTCATGGAGAATAAGTAACACCTTACAAGTTCTTGACCCACAGAAATCTGTAAACAACAAAATGGTTGCTTTATGCCTCTGAGTTTTGGAGTGGTTTGTTAAGTAGCAGTAGTAACTGAAACAGGTGCATTGGCCTAGGGTTTAAAAGCCTCTGAAGTGACAAAGGGACAATTTGACATGTTGGTGTAGATGTTGACAAAGAGAAAGAGTCCAGTGACTGGGTGCACATATTGTTCCATGTCACATTGTTTCTGATTCTTTGCTTTCAACAAAATTTTACAAACACTTTATGGCTTTATCAACTGCTAGATAATTTAAATAACCTTGTATTTGATAGTTATGTGATTTTTGGTTTACAAGTCAGAAGGAATTCAAAAAATACATGGCACTTCTGTAGCAAAATTCCTTGTAGTCTTACTTATATGAATAAGAGTTCTCATTTTCATCTATAAAAATTTTAAAAAGAATAAAATGGATACTGAATAATATATGATTCTAACAATAAATATTATTACTCATGATATGAACTGATTGACCAAAAGATAAATAGCCCTAATGATCTCATTAAGAACTGCATTCCCAATAAAACCATGAATTTTTTATGGTTAATAACTGTCAAAATGTGTGATATATTTATATTATTTTGATTAGTTGGATACCAAAAAATTAACGATAGCTCAAACTAGAATAAAACTGTGTAACTTTTAGAACCTATGGTCACTGAAATTTTTTTTAAGTTTAAGTTTAAATTTATATCCATATTTCTGGTGTTGAAAACATGATCAATTTAAAATGCTTAGATTACATTATATTAATATGAATCCTACAGAGAAAGGAAAAGTGAACTGAAAATGTGAGGAACTATTTTAAATTTCCCACTATTAAAGATGAGCATGTTCAAGTACTTTATAAAGCAGAAATGGTCATTAGAAAAGTGATTAAGTCATGTGGATTACAATGGAGTACTACGTGGCAATGAGAAAAAATGAAATATGGCCCTTTGTAGCAACATGGATGGAACTGGAGAGTGTGATGCTAAGTGAAATAAGCCATACAGAGAAAGACAGATACCATATGTTTTCACTCTTATGTGGATCCTGAGAAACTTAACAGAAACCCATGGGGGAGTGGAAGGAAAAAAAAAAAAGAGATTAGGGTGGGAGAGAGCCAAAGCATAAGAGACTCTTAAAAACTGAGAACAAACTGAGGGTTGATGGGGGGTGGGAGGGAGGGAAGAGTGGGTGATGGGTATTGAGGAGGGCACCTTTTAGGATGAGCACTGGGTGTTGTATGGAAACCAATTTGACAATAAATTTCATATATTGAAAAAAAAAGTCATGTGGATTATGTTAGATACATATTAAATAGTGACAGTATTTTTTTGTTTTGGAATACTAATGTTCAAAATATACTAAAAAGTAGATCCTTTGCAACTACTTAAACTTATGACATCAACTTAAAAATGTATGAAACATCTAAATGTATTTACTACCTGTATCTCATTAAGCCTATTTAATCTCTTCCTACATCCTAAGCAACTAACTCCCTTTTAGTCTTAGTCTACTGTCATCATCTTCTCTTTCCTCTTTGGTTTCATACAGGACACATTTTTGAGAATTTTATTGAGAACACAAAACAGATGGTTTCAAAGATTTTCTTTGGATTCCTTTAGTTAACTTATTTTCTTACACAAATTTTTTTCTTTTAATCTTTAATGAACCATTTACCATTTCTTATATTACATAATATTTTCACAAGCCATTTGTTGGTTTTTTTCCTTTGTTGATTCACGTGCCTCTGATTGTCTACTTCCTCCTCAGAAGTGTGATTATATTACCTGTGGATGTAAGCAGTAGAAATAGCTGGGATTTCCCAATGTATTTCTCTCTAACTCTGCTATATCTTTCAGGATTCTATATGTGATTAGATTCATGCAAATTCTCCTACAGAATGGGAGTCCCTTGACCAGTATTTCTATTGGAATATTGCATTGCTTTCAGTGATTTTCATGAGTGCTTGTATAATAAAGCAAATTGGAATTATTAACCAGTCACCCTGATAATCTTTAAGGATGAGAAGCTTTCAAATCTTTATATTCATGTGGCAGTCTTTGTTTGTATAGAGTCATAAGGGGAATGGAGTATGTTGAGAATGCATTGCTGGCCACACTTTTTTAAAAATAGAAATAGAGACCAGTGACTCTCCAAGTGGCAGGAAGAGGTGTGTGGCAATGAATCCAAGCTCACAGTTCACTGAAAATCAGCATGTTATAAGATGCTGATCTCTGATTTGAGCATTTCCTCAGCCCAGCTGCTGCTTAAGAGCCTTTAATTAGAAGAAACACAATACTCTTCAAACCATGATGTTGGCTAATATCCATTTGTATTTGGTTCTCACAAAGGCTAATATTTAATGCCATCAGAACTCACTCTCAGGGGTAGGGTGGGAGCGGGGTGGGAGTGTGAGTCTAACTTCTTAGAGTCAAAAATATCCCCCAGGCACAAACAAAAACACGTGTTCCATTCCACACTAAGTTGAAGAAACATTTTCCTATAATCAGCAAAGTTGTAAGGAAAACTAGCATAATAAGGACAGTTCTCCAAATAGTGTTGAACTGTGTAGATGGCACCTAAGGTATTTTCTGCTGTCTTGCATTGATCCACGGGGTTAACATGGAAACTTTCATGTAAATACAACACAACCTACCTTTGTCCCCTGAAAAATTCACTGACCTATAGGTAGACACCAGATCGAAGCTAGGCCAATCTAGTGTCCCATCTCTTCTGCTACAGCTGATGGTCCCAGGGGGAACATCTGTACCTGTGCCAGTAAGTTCCACATTGCATATTTGGACTTGAGACTGAGGGAATTAGATCAGTATCTTCTCAGTGGTAAAGAAGGAAACTCATGCCATTGTTTCTGCCATGTGGAGAAAGCCAGGCAGCACCAAGAGAGATGGTTCTGGTTGTAATGGAGAACTATTTGCATCTTGATCACTTGTATAGCTACAGTCTAACTCTTCCTTGGATTCCCTGAGAGAACCAAGGATCTTTAAAATGTATCCCTATTTGTGATTAAAATAGTTTGAGTTTGGTGTCTGGATTTGCAAACAATGAATTCCTGACTTGAAAAAGCAGGTTTATCAAACCTGACCAGACTTTATTTTTATGAACTAGAAAAGTGTATCATTCCTCTTGGTCATCAAATCTTTCCTTTTGCCCATTCCTTATAGTTTTCTTTTTCGCTCCACTTGGGGTTAGAAAATTCTTCTTTTGAAATGGCTTTTTTGTGAACAGTGATTGCTCTGAGGGTTTATCTAGATAGGACTGTTTCCATATGCACATTGCTCGATTGATAAATGCAGTAAAATATCCAGCACTGTGGATTTTACTGCCAAAATTCTCTTAGAAATGGAAACCAGAACAGCCTTTTTTTAAAGATAGGCCATGTGCCAAGATTTTTGTTCATTTAAGGAAGAATATAGGAAGTAAAATAAATGAAAGAAAAACAAATCATGTCCCCAA
Organism: Acinonyx jubatus; assembly: GCF_027475565.1. Lineage (NCBI taxonomy): Eukaryota > Metazoa > Chordata > Mammalia > Carnivora > Felidae > Acinonyx > Acinonyx jubatus. The sequence goes on along the minus strand of NC_069394.1, from coordinate 40,418,811 downwards.
CAAGAATTGTGCACTGCTACACAGGGATAGAGAGCAAGGCCATCACACAGCATGAGCGATCTCAACAAGAAGGCTGGGGAATCAACATCCATGCCCTAAAAGTGGAAGCCATAAGAATGAGCATCCCTGTAATGAGAAGGGATGGTGCGTGTGTGTGTGTGTGTGTGTGTGTAGTCTCTCAAGCAATTGAGATTATGAGTTTAAAAAAAAAAAAAGAGAAATTTCCCCCAGTAAGATGCACCAAGTGGGAGGGGGAGTGGTAGTCCCATAGTTACCCACATTCCAGCTTTGACATAGCTGCTCTTCAACTACCTTGTCTTTTCAGCCTCCATTCTCAATTCTACGTCAGTGTCACCCTCATGCATACATACTATGGAAAAGGAATCCTCTCCTGAGGATTCTTTCATGTTCAAAGGAACTCCTGCTAGAAATGTAGTTCTCTTGAAAGGCATACACATGAACAGAAGAGGGTGGCCCATTGGACCACACCGTCTGAATCGAGCAGGTGCTGAGATTGCCTTCTCCATCTCCCATTTGAGACACATATAATTAAAGCTTTCCTCCTCCTGTTCTGTACACAGGTGCTGGTTAGTTCTTACTCTCTGAGAGTTGCTCACACACACGTGAAAATTAACATCAGTTCCTGGATACACAGCCCTGAATCCTATGCACTAAGATGTCAGACCCTTTCTCCATCCTTTTCTTTTCATTTCTTCTGTTCATCCAGAAGATGCTGCTCTTGCTGCAGATATTGATTGCAACTTCCAGCATGTGGAATTAATTAATTGCCAATTTGGTCAAAGCAAACAGCCTTGCTGTATTTGTTTTAGATTCTCCTCCTTTCTAGTTATTTACAGCAGAGGAAATCAAGGAATTAGGCTTTAAAGAGTAATTAGTAATTCCACAAAAAGTGGACAGTCACAGAAATGTATAGGACACAAGCAGAAGTTTGGCATTGCTATATATAGAACAAGAACTCAGGAGCTGAACCCCATTGGCCCAGTGAGTATTTGGGATAAGTTAGTAGAACATGCCCAGGAATCATGTCAAGAAAATACCTCCCGAAGTTTGTTGGTCTATGATTCTTCCCAGAAAGTCTCTAACAAGAACCAAAACAAGAGGCCACAGATGACCAGAAAGGGCAATTCTAAAGGAGCTGTTAGTTTGTCATATTCTTCAGTTCTGGTAGTTAAATGAAGGAAAAGATGAGTAGGACGGGGTTTAACCTCTGTAGGCTCCAGCAAAGTTGCAGATGTGGTACATGTCCCACATGAGCATTGTAGCATAATATGTATGATTTGACATAGGGTGTAAGAAATGAGTTCAGGTTAGGAAAGGTCTCAATCATCCATTATGAAAAACATCAGCCAATATTGGATGAACAAGTTGGCCTGGACATAATTTCTTCTGAAGAGCTGGAATATTCTGGGAATGAAGTTCAGTAGTCTTGTCAACCAGCATCACAAAACTGCAAATTTGTAAAGACTGAGTTGGCATGTAAGAGTTCAGTTCCAAGAGTTTTTCTTATGAAGAAAGACGGGCTATATGTGGCACATGTTCTACAGCAGTGTCTGCCCAAGACCCTGACTCCAGGTGTGCAAGTGAACAACTAACTCTGGAAACCTCACACTTTTGTCAGACATAACATACATGGGGAAGGGTTAGTTACAATTAAAAAGACTTATTCAGAGGTTCTTTAAAAAGCAGAGCTGGGGGATGCCTCGGAGGCTCAATGGGTTAAGTGTCAGACTTCTGCTCAGGCCATGATCTCGCAGTTCATGAGTTTGAGCCCCACATCGGGCTATCTGCTGTCAACACAGAACCACTTTAGACTCACTGTCCCCCTCCTTCCTGTCCCTCCCCCCACCTCAAAAACAAGTAAACATTAAAAAAAAAAAAGTAGAGCTTAGCAGTTGAGGACCCTGACCAGGCTTCAGCTCTGTGATCTGGAGCACATCATTTACTCCTCTAACACTATTCTCTTAAGCATAAAAGGAGGGGATTGAATTACATGATCTCTAAGGAAAAATCTGGGAGGAAAAATCAAGATTACTCTATGATTTTTTAATAGATTTCAGGGAACTCAGTGGCATATAAGTTTTTTCTCATTACTTCTGTGATAAATGACATACTTGAAACATTATTAGTGCCATAATCAGGTGCCAGACAGCACACCACATACTCCTAGTATTTTCCCTTGAGTCTTAAAAAGTACTGACTGATGTGGCAAAGATGATCAGTGTGTGAGGTAAGTCTGTTATGGAAATGTGATGTATATTTTTGACACCCTTGTTCATGACAAGGCACACACTTTGGTCACATCTCTTACACTGGCTCTTAGCCAGAAAAAAATTACTTTAGCTGAAAATAGGGGATATTACAAAGATTAATTAAATACTGTAACAACTTTAAAGTCAGTACCTTAGGGATTAGGAGATGAGTATTTAAGTACACGACATGACCCCTGAATCATTTGTGTATATGAGAACTGTATGAGTGTATATAGCAGGCAGGCTTCTGCATGTGTTTGCCAACAAAAACACAAGTGCTAAATTCACACTCAGTCTGGGCTTTTAAAAGAAATTCAAGACTTATTTAGAAAGAGAGGAAGAACTCCTACCTAATAGTTATGAAAAGTGGGCATAATCAATGAAACCAAAAGCTGATTCTTTGAAAAGATCAGTAAAATGGATAAACCTCTAGTCAGGCTCAGTAAGGAAAAAGGAGTCACAAATTACAAATACCAGAAATAAAAGAACATCACTACAAATCCCATGGAAATTGAAAGGATAACAAAAAATACTGTGAATAATTCTATGCTCAGAAATTTGATAACCCACATGAAACGGACCAATTTCTTGAAAGACAAACCTGACAAAACTCACACAAGAACAGACTATCTGAGTAGGCCTGTATCAAAGAAGTTGAACCAATAACTAATAACTTACTTTTTCAAGCCCAGAAGGGTAATCTTTTCATTTTAAATCCTCCACAAAGAGAATTTTAAAATTAACTGAAATTAATTCATTAATGCTCTTTCTGGTGTGGCCAGCCCCATCCTAAGACTATTAGGTGTGGTCAGCTGAGGGAAAAGGAGGAGGAAGAGGAGGAGGAGGAGGAGGAGGAGGAGGAGGAGGAGGAGGAGGAAGAGAAAGAGAGATGGGAGGAGAGGAGAAAGGAAAGAAGAGGACAGGACAGGTCAGGAAAAGAAGCTTTCTTTTGAAAAGGTGATTCATTTCCCAAGCCCGTGACCACTACTCAGTAAGAACTGCCATTTACTTTACCTTTCTCATTAGTCAGAGTGTTGGCTTCTTAAACTCTACAACCACCCTAAAAATTGTTCAGGGCTTTGTAGATGAGGAAACAGAGAGTCAAGGCTGCCAGGTAAATGGTCCTAAGTCCCCCAAGACAGCAAAAAGACTCTCAGGGAGCAGAAGCCAGGTCTTCTGGCCCCACATTGCTCTTCTTTCTAATACAACTCATAGGCTTTGTTTTTCACATGTAGGTCAGTCAGGGCAATCTTTTTATTCCAATTCTGCAAATTTTAGAATTTTCCTAAAGTGCTCAGAACAGTCTCTTTCCTACTGTATCCATTAAGTTCTTAGGCTTCTCATAAAGTTTTATGGTAAATCAAAGAGATGCATATCAGCAGCTTTGGAACCTGTGAACAACAATCTTAAACCAAAATTTATTGTCAAAGGGACATGCTAACTTTTGCTTTCTTCTGGAACTTTGTCATAATGAAGCAGTCACTTGTCTTTTAGACTCTTCCTTCCCAGCCACCCACCACTACTACCTATTGGTGAAATTAGCATGTATATCAAAGAGCTAACAAAAGTTCTTGGAGACAGGTCTCACTTCTTGCAAGCAGGAAGTTAACAGGCTTGTCACTGTGGGCTGGGGAGGTGGGGTGGGCCTGGTGCAAGGCATTTTGATCCCACTTTATACTCTGCCCTGTACCCAATGCCTAGGATTCTGCTCTTTGCCCATTGCTCTAATAAAACCTTAGCAACTAGCAGCCATTTATCTAATTCTTATTGAACGTTTACTGGGAAAAATAACAAAGAATAAAACTAAAGTTGGCTGAAACTGTATGTGGTAAAATTTGTTACAGATGAAAAACTGAACAATTAAACATAGGAAACAGGCTTGGCAGAAATAATTATTCAAAACCAACAGTATCCAAAATTGCACATGATTTAAAATGCTTATTAGCTGAGAGTGCAGGGAAGAATCGAATCTTAACATATTTATAAAATTTGACCTGAGAAATAAGCATGGTAGAAATAAATTCAGCAAAGGAAAACTCAATGACAGAATGTACAACCAGGTAAAAGGTTAGTCAAAATAAATGATTCAAACCCGAAAATTAGTTGATCCTAATGATAATTCTCTTGTTCAAACAAATAAAAAAATAAAAATGGTTGAACTGTTTATGGAAATGTTATCAAAGAACTGAATTGATTGAACAAAGGCTGATCCTATAAAAAAAAGGCTTTTCAATAAAAATCCATCAATTTTGGTGCGATCCTTATTATAAATATTTGTGTTTATACGAAGGAATGAAATGTCTGTGGGGTTAGCAGGGTGAAAATCCTGTTTGCTCTTTTGTTCCTTTTGATGGGACTGATGTAAAATTACATAAGCATTAACATTAGCGAATGCAAGTAGTTGCTGTTGAGAAGAAAATCAGTATCTATGGAAAAGTTGCCAATGCAGATACTTTGGATTTGGTTCACATATCACCTTGAATGTAGGAAAAGATGTCTAATCTAATTTTGCAGGTCCTGCTCAGACTTGTCTGGGGCCTGGGGACCTCGAAGCAGAAAAGAGTAGGCAGTGAGTGAAATGGCTGGAGCCTCCTTACCTCACAGGTTCTAAGAGGAGCCTTATAAGGCCCCACCTGATCTAGACCCCCCCGCTTCTGTGACCTCAACCCCTTCCCCTGCCCCCCCTCACCCCCACATCCTTTCCTGGCTACATCTGTGGCAGAGCAGAGTTGAGGGAGCAGGATGGAAGTTTTGGAAAAGAGAAGTGTATTAAGTAGTTTTGGTCTAAGTCAAACATGAGTCAGCATCCATGTACCTGATTTTGAGACTCCACGTAACAGGCAGGCATCTGCTAGCTATTAGAGCTAAGTTCCCATCCTGAAACCCAGATGAACCCACTATTGCTCCTGCAATTCCATCATCACTGTGGTTATCATCTCTTCCTAGCCAAACTAATTCTTAAGACACACTGATCAGCATCTGCCCCCAAACTCCGTCCCATGTTGGGGACAGCCATCTGCTACCAGGCCAACCTGGGCTGACCACTAGAATGGCTATCTATCACAAGGCTCCACCTGTCAGAGGAAGACCCTATTTTTGTTCTGGACCATCTCTGTTGGCCTAAGCTACCACCATCATCTCCAGGTAGTATGTTCAGTCTACACAACCAAACTTCTATTACCTGCTCTTGGGTCTGCCTCCACTGCAGACACCTGTCCCAATGCAGTGGACGTGTCTGATTCAAAGTCTAAATGCTCCCTGTTGGCCACATCCCTGCTCTTTCTCTGTCCAGCTGTAACAAGATGAGCCCCAGGCAGGCCTCCTTCTTAGAATAGCATTTGCTGTCAAGCCCATTCTAAGTCAGCCAGGCAGCCGTCCAGCAGGCTCAGATGGACATTTGGTGATATAGAAATGGCTGTGAAATTTCTGTCAGAGATCTCTGGATTAAGTTCAGGACAACGGGAAACTACACATTACAGGTGTTAAAGAGGTCAGGAACAAATTCTCAACAAGCACCCACTGCTTGCAGACAATGCCTCAGCACCAAACCTTTCTGCTTTCTTTTTTTTTTTCTTTTTTCTTTTTTTAATATTTTTTTTGAGAGAGAGAGACGGAGCTTGAGCAGGGGAGTGGCAGAGAGAAAGGGAAACACAGAATCTGAAGCAGGCTCCAGATTGTGCTTGATGTGGGGCTTGAACCCACGAACCGAGAGTTCATGACTTGAGCCGAAGCTGGACGGCTAATTGACTGAGCCACTCAGGCACCCCAAACGTTTCTTCTTTCAAACAAAACAGAATTATCCTCCTCTGGTATCCCTCCTCCTACCCCATCTATTCCTTCTCTCATCATTTCAGTCATATTCATAATTGGCTTCTTGTTGAATTCCATTTAAATCTCTCAGTCCCAATTTACCTGGCAATTCTAACCCCACAAGTTGTTCTATAGAGTTAGCTTTCCAACAGAGTTTTGGATTTCACAATTAATAGACATGTTACAAAACAAAAATAAACCAGAACATCACACTGGGTTGAAGCCATCTCATGGATCTTTTTGTTGTTGTTTTAACCAGAAGTTGGGGTTTGTGATATAAGCAGCTGCTACAAAACCAAACAAATGACAGGATTCGACTCAGAGTTTGAGCCTATCCAGGGGCTGAATTATGTTTGCTTTGAGGTTTTGTAAAAGGTCATGAGGCCTAACAAAGTTCAGATGAAACTTGGCTGTTTCTCCGTCAGGCTCTGGCTCCCAACTTGTGGCGTTTCATGTGGTTTGGAGTTTTCAAACACAGCGCTTTGCACAGCGCTAATAAATGATTCTTTCTCAGCATGGAAAGCAATTAAATGTATGGCCTCTTGGGTTTCAGTCTTAGAATCAGTATTTATTTATTAGGAGCCGGGAGAAGGGCTAAACGGCCTAGAAGAGGTATCATGCATAATGAGGTGGGCGAATTTGCTGAAGACACCACATTTTAGATGACTGGGGGCAAGAGAGGAACTCCTGAGGAATCAATAAAAATCAGTCCACTGGGACTTGCTAATGAATGGAATTTAGCATCAGCCTACAAGGAAAACGTTAGAACTGCTCACAAAGCCCCAGGGAAGGCCACATGAATGGGCCACGGCACCATCTGTCCCCAGCCTGCACTGGCCACTCTGAAACGGTCCCATGAGCTTTCCAGTACATGGAGCTTCCTCTATGAGCAAACCTCTCCTCAGAAGTCAGCTTGGATTCCTCTGACTCACGTTAGGAGAGGGGTGGGGAAATCCCTCCAAATCAGTCTCCCTCTGACCGGTCCCTTTTCAAAAAGGAGATGTGTTCATTTGCAAGAGCTGCCAAACAAAGTACCACTATTAAACAATAGAACTTTATTTTCGCACAATTCTGGAGGTTGCAAGTCTGAGATGGAGGTGGCAACAGGATGGGTTTCTTTTGAGGTTTCTCTTCTTGGCTTGTAGATGGCCATGTCTCCCTGTGTCTTCACATAGTCTTTCATCTGTGTGTGTCTGTGTTCTGATCTCTTCTTATAAGAACACAGTCATGTTTGATTAGGACCATCCATATGATGTCACTTTACCTTAATTACCTCTCAAGACCCTATCTGCAAATACAGCCACATTCTGAGATACTGGAAGTCCACATCTAAGGTTGACCTAACGTCTGAGGTTAGGATGTCAACATATGAATTGAGGGGGAGCACAATTCAGGCCTTCAACAGGGGGCATCACACACTTCAGTTCAGTGATATCATCTGTTCAAGCTGCACAACTAAGCCAACTCCCCAACCCCTAACTGAAAGTGACCAGCTGAGACAAGGCCTTGACTGATGGATACCTCATATTCTCTTTGTACCTCATCCTTTGACTAGGTTCACCCAGTTTGATCAAAACCTGAAAGAGATAAAGCAAAATTGCAGTGTAGCAGGCCTAAATGTGCAGGAGGAAACCATATTTATGATCATTTATTTTTAAGGACAATTGTCTGCTTATGGGGAGTTGGTGAACTAGAATAAGTCTATAAAGACCATTCCCCAAAAAATTCCCATTTGAGCCCCGGGAATTCACTTATGGCTTTAACGAAAATTGTCAGAGCACATAAGAGTCACTGGAAGGTACAGCTGTACTCTGTTAAGGCTTATATTTTAGTGGAATATTCTGACAATAAATAAATAACTTGATAATAAGGCACGCAGGTACCCAACAATGATTGGCAGAGTGACTGCATTAATGTGCCAGTTCTTTATCTGATCCTTTACCCATGTCATTTGCTATATGGCTTTGCAGTTTCTCCCATCAAGAGTCAGAGTCTACTGGGTCACATAACTCACTTTGACCTAAAGGAAGATGGTAATTGTGACACAAGCAAGAGCTTGGTCAGGAACCTGCACATCTGGGTCTGCTCTTGCACCTGAGTAATTGTACTTAAAACCACCTTGGGGTAGCCTACTAGAGAGGCGGGAGAAACATGGGGAGACAAGCTGCATCAAAAACCATTTGAATGCCAGCCAATTCCCAGACGTGTGAGTCCTCAGCCAACAGGCTACATGGCCCCCATATGCGAGCAAGCCCAGCTAAGACCAGAAAAAGTTCCCAGCCTAAATCACCAACCTATACACTTCTGAGGTAAATAAATACTTTTTGTTTGAAGCCTCAGAGTTTGGAATCAGTTTGTAATATGACATAATTTTAGCAACAGCTAACTAATCCAGGTACTGAGGGCTCCCAATAAATCTAAACATTATCTGAAAGAGGTAGCACATTAAGACGTTATTGGACATTAATACCTTGAATGACAAAGAGCGTATAAAATCAACTTGTCAAGACTCTGAGAGATGGGATAAAGTCAAGATGGAGGCTAGATAACTATCCTTTTATGGGATGAAAGTCATATAGAAAATGGGATGGTAAATAAACTCACAGAAAGGGTCAAAGGCCTACTTATAATACTTCTGGGGGCTCTCTGTGGCCTTCAGTATAAAATTCAAATTCTTTATTCACAACATACAAAATCTTCCTCTCTGGTCCCTTCCTGTCTGGTCCCTCCAGATACACTCTCTTGTGAGTCACAGGGGGCTCAGAGTCTGTGTCTACCAGGCTCCTTGTCCTGCTGGGCTATAGTTTACCCATGGCTGTTTTTATTCTTCTTTTCGTTTTTTCTTTTCTTTTCTTTTCTTTTCTTTTCTTTTCTTTTCTTTTCTTTTCTTTTCTTTTCTTTTCTTTTCTAGGAGATGGTCCCTTCCTAAAGTCATAACTCTTGCCATCTCCCAGTGACTCCTTCTCATTGTCCCCAGGATGGTATCACCTTTGGCTGCTGCTAGGCCTGGGGTGCTTCATCACCCCTTGTTGCTTTCCCTTAACCCAAAGGACCCCTCATTCAAACATTGCCCCCATGAGAGTGCTATCTGTTGCCTGCCTGGACCTCCCAGGGCACAACTTTTCTAGTCTTTCATATCATGCCCACTCTCTTCCCCAGACCCTATACTCCAGCACAGTTTCATCCCCTGTCATGCTACCATAACTTTGCATCTCCTGTACCCTTTTCCCTCTTCTTAGAATGCTTTCCCTCTCTCTTGACCACAAAGCAAAAAATCTGAACTCAAATGTCACCTTTTCCGGGAAGACTTCCTTCCTGCTGCCCCACCATCATGCCACTTCCCCCATACTGGATTAGGTTCCTCTAACATGCTCCCACAGTTGCCTCCCCTTCTTTCCATCAGGGCACCAATCTTAATGCTTAATGCTAATCTATGAACATGTCTAAATCTCACAACAATGGCCTTCCAAATATGTCCACGTCCTAATCCCCAGAACCTATAATTAGGTTATGTTACATAGCAAGGGGGGAATTAAGTTTGCTAATCAGCTACTTTAAGATGAGATAATCCTGGATTACCTAGGTGGGCCCAATGTAATCACAACTGTCCTTACAACTGGAATAGGAAGGCAGAAGAGTGAGAACCAGCAAAATGGCAAAGGGAGAAAAATGTGTCTGGCCACTACTGTCTTTGAAGACAAAAGAAGGGGCCACAAGCCAAGGAATACCAGCAGCCTTTAGAAGCTGGAAAAGGCAAGAAAACAGATTCTCCCCCAGAGACTCCAGAAGGAACACAGCCCTGCCAGCTTCTTGATTTTAATCCAATGAGAGCCATTTTAGACTTCTTACCTTTGGAACTGCAAGATGATAAAATGTGCTGTTTAAGCAACTAAGTTTGTGGTAATTTGTTACAGCCCCAATAAGAAATGAATATAATTAATTGTGAGGGTCAGATCCTAGAGGGCAGGTATCATGTCTTTGGTTTGCATGTTTCAAGTTCCTCTCACAAAACTTGTCTTAGAGTAGTTCTTAGATATATTTGTGGAAGAAAAGATAGGATATAGAATTATCTTGCCCACCCATATTTTCCAGATCCTCCTGGGTCTGTGGTTCACATAGTAATAGTTTATGAAGGAAGAGATCTGCGTTTGCCTATAGAATAAAAAAGTGCATTGGTTATTAATCTACTATGTAATCATTGAGAAAAATAATTGAGCCAGTTTCCAAAGAGTGAGAGTATGCAAGAATGTGAAGGCGCCCACAGTGTCCTCCCTTGTAGGGGAGCAGCTGTGGTAACTAACAGTGAACTGCCGCAGGACATGCCCAGCTCCCCAGATGGGCAGGGAAAGAACACATTGTTCCTTCCCCTGGAGCAGCTGGCCCTGGTTTTGGCTGGATCTGGATTCCTGGGCACTGGTTGCTATAGTTTGGCAAGAGTCACCTTCCAGCCCTGCATTTCCAGAAGAGCTGTTGTATTACTAATCTGGAGCAGACACCTCCTGTCATCACTACAATCTTGTTCTTACAGCAGCACTAACAGATGAGCTGCAAATCCCACAACCTGTTCATGAAATGAGAGCTGGTGCCTTGGTTGAAAGTCTCTTTGACAATTCTCCCTACTCACTGCAAGCACTGGAACAGAAGGCCAGAGCCCTGGGGTCTAGTCTGGTTCAGCCTTTAGTCATTCACGTGACCTTGACTGAGTCATCTCCCATTGTTCACCTAAGAAGTGGAAGGTGTAGTCCTCTGTGGTCACTGCAGGCTATTGCATTCTGTGTCTATGACAGTTACATAATCCCCAAAGCTCATTTAGCCTTCAAAAACGACAGTGACAAACTGTCCCCAATAAAGAGAACATTTCATTAGGACAGAAGAGCTAGAGCCTGAGAAAAGAAGAGAAGAAAGGAAGAAGGAAATGAAGGAGGGAGAGAGGGAGAAAAAAACAAAGATGAGAAGGGAGGAAGATAAGGGAAAGAGGGAGGGAGGGAGGGAGGGGTAAAGAAAAGGAAGGAGAGAGAATTTATTGAGCATCTGACAAGTACTAGCTTCTTTCACTTGCTTCACCTCATCCACATCCCAAGCCAGATCCTCACAAAGCTTTCCACCAAAGTTCCTCTGCCCTCAGAGGAGTGACAAGGATCCTTGGGAATCTAGTCTGTAGCAAGTAGGAAGCCTGAAGTCTCATTTAATCTTAAAAATTAACGTGAATTTTGTGTTCTAGTCCATAAGCAGGGGCTTTGTTTTTGCTGTGGAGTAAAACTGTTGCTACAGGAAGATGCAACATGTTAATGAATCCTGTGGTATGAAAACCCCCAGTCTACTTCTGTGTCTCTCTGAGATGGAATCCTCCAATTTTGAAGGCAAGGACCTGGGATGGAAAGGTAGGACTTATTTCCCAACTTCATCCAGGTCACAAGAAGCCTGGGAGGTTACCCAGTTTATTACAGCCAGAGAAATCAAGCAAATAAAATAAAAGTCATCTAACTCAGAAATGTTTGTCTCCAGAAAATTGGGATGATAGGTTTACCAGGACAGTCCTGCCTCCCCCACAGTCAGTGCCAGAAGACGCTGTTTCTGTTTATTACTCTGTCTGTGGCAGAAAGACACATTAATACTATGCAGCATTGTCAGCAAGTTGTTAAGACAGATTTGGGGGTGTTTATTTTCAAAAGCAGTAGAAACTGGGGGCAAAAGTCCCAGGGAATAGAGATCACATTCTTGGGGGTTAAGCAGGAGGCCTAGCCAGAGAGAAGGTCTTAGCCGCCAGCAGGAGGGGGACCAGCTGGGACTTAGCCATGGACCCATCAGAGTAGAGAGTCAACCCCATGTGAGAGTCCTGGAAGGCCAGCCAGGGCCAAATTGAGATGCAAAGGCATTGTGGTGAGTACAGCAAGCCCTGTAGATGACCTGCAGGCTGCTGTAAGGTGAAAATGAGCTAGTACATGCCTGACACATAATAAGGACAAACATTTGCTAGTATTATTTTTATTCAGGAGTGAGGTCACCTGCCCCGGTGGCATAATCAACCATCAGGAGAGAAATCCAAAATCAATCATTGGGATGGAGACAGAAAAAGTTGGAACAGATCCAGAGGCCAACAGGTCTTATTGACGCTGCTGGAAAAAGACTCAGAAAGGGACTATTTTTTTTTCTGGGCTAATAGGAGTTAAGACTTGAGGGATTCAAAGAGATGTTGGGTACAAAGAGATGGAACATCACAGCACTAGAATTGGCAAGAGGAACAAGTAATGGGAAACGGGGAAGGGAAATATGATGTAGGACTTAGGCACATGGACATAGGTTTGAATCCTGACCACCACATCTGGTTGTGTGATTTTTGGCAAGCTGTGTAAGCTCTCTGAGCCTCTGTTCATCCTCTTTAAAATGAGGATAATTAGAGTACCTCTCCCACAGGATTGTGTGAGATTCAAGTGAGATAATTTTTGGGACCTAATAAATGCTCAATAATGTTAGTTTTTCTTACTGTTAGCTGTTATGTAGCAATTACATAACAGCAAATGGTGCTTTGTCTATATTAAGGTTATGAGATTGAGTAGGGAGAAAAAAGTGCTAGGTAAAAGAAATGCTTCTTCAGTGTCCCTAGATTTTATTTTGGAAGAGTCAAGAGTTAATAAAAAGGAAGATGAAGAAAACTGAGGAGGGGTGGGAGGGTCAAGGAAAGAGGGGGAGAGAAGGAAGAGAGGGAAGAAGAAGGAGAAGGAAGATGAGGGAAAGGAGAGGAAAAAGAGGAAGAGGAAAAAGAAAAAGTGGTGGAAGAGAAGATTAAGGGGAAGAAAGGAGAAAAAAAACATTAAGGAAGAATAGTTCTGGTAATAGTCAACAAGAAAATTGAACATGAGAACATTGCAAAACAAATCATCAAGACTCCTTCTTTTCACACCCTTACTCTTCAGCTCATTCCTTAAATGTTCAAATTCGCTAGAATGCTGCCTCTGGTCCAATTCTCTTCTCCCTTTATTAGATCTTGAACAATGTCACCATTCCTTTGGCTTCACTTACTACTCATTCTTTAATCCTCAAACATTTATTTCCAGCCTAGATATCTCTCTTGACCTTCAAATTCTTATTTCTAGTCATTGACTAAACATCTATACCTGGATTAATCCAAGTCAACACATACAAAACACACCTTGAACCTCGCCATAAGAGACTTTCCCATTGAGGTTGAGGGCACCCCATTCCCTGAAGTCAGAAATGTGGGAATCATGCAAGACTTCTTCCTCATCCTAGCTCTGACATTTCTCCTGTGTTAACTTTTCTTGAGGTCTGTTTCAACTTTTCTTGTGTTTACTGCCTCATTTCAAACCCTCAGCCCTCTACCAGACCCCAGGAACAATCACCTAACCTGTCTTTCTGCCACCACGCCCATTTCCATTCAACCCATTCTCTATAATCAAGGCAAATGTGATGTGGCCCATGACATTCCCTGGCAAGTATTTCAAGGACTCATCTTCTAGTGTACAGGATAAAAATACAAATTCCTTAGCCTATTATACAAACCCTTTGCCTGACACCTGCCTGTTTTCTCAACTTCATCCATCTTCGTTTTCTCTATTCCCCAACCCATATGCAAGTATACTTAAATTTCATCCTGCCCGAACTACTTATTTGAAGATATTCTTCCTTCTGTTCGAAAAATTCCAGTTATTCCATCTGCCTGGCAAACTCCTGGCCAACCTCAAGACTTTGCTCAAGTATTACCTACTATGGGAAACCTTCTCTGACTTTGCTTTGTGAACAATTAAGCCTTCCTATTCCACATCTTTTCTATAACTCTGCCATAGTATTTAATATATTAGGTGATTATTTGTTTAAAATATGTGCCTTTCCAACTGGAATGAGAGCCCTAGGGGGCAAGGGTTGTGTTGTATTCATCATTGTATCCCCAGTACATAATAAAATAGCTGGAACAGTAATGATTTGTTACATATATAATTGAATGAATGGATGAATGAAGAACATTTAGAACATCAATATAGTTATACCTACAAACCAAATCCCAACTAACCAGAATTTCAACAGCTTTAAAACACACTAATGTTTAGCTCTCTTACATTTTTAGAAAGAGGAAGATAAAGAGCTCCCTAGAAAGTATAGTAGCCACTCAGATCATGCCACCTCAGAGGCAGTGTCTAATGAGGCAACTATAGACCGACCATCCAGGATCTGCTCCACAATCGTGAAATTCCACTTGGTCTCAGACTTGGTGCTTAGGCTTGGAAGAATACCAATTTATTAATTAACCATAAAAATATAACTGCCAAAGACTTTAATTGCCAGCTTTCTGTAGTCAGCACTTTTTTTAAGAGGAGAATATATGGGGAAAACAAGATTATAATCAGAAGGTTGGCATGATAGGCATGAGTAAGCAAGGAGTCAGCCCAATTCATTCATCCATCCAACTACTTAGCACAGTATTTCTATCCTTGCTGAGTAGATGGAAATGGGCCCACAGACCAGCCAGAGTGCTGCCTTCTCTAGACAGTGATAGAAATGCTTTGAAAAATTCTACCTCTTTAGCTTCTCATCTTCTAGACTTTATTCAGTCAATCCCATTGTATTGACTGGGAAGACACAACTGACCAGGTCTTGATTTTAAACAAGACTAGTACAGTCATATGCACTCCTGAAGCTACCCTCAGGTTAAACATTTCAGCCATTTATGTTCAAATTATTGGTTAGAGAAAGTTTATTTTTTCAGAAGACTGATCTCACCCAAATTAAGTTTTCCTAAATTTTGGTGGGGGGAAACAGGGGCTTACAGTTATACCTCTGTACTGAATTGAATTTTTTTTTTGTTAAATCTATTCTAGATTATTAAAGTTTACTCATGGGAAGTGTTTGACACAGAGTGGGAGGCTAAATAGAAAAAAGAGGATACTAGTTAATAATAAAAATTTAGCTGATTCCTTCTGTTATTTATTAAGGACTCAGCTGTACAAAGGGAGGATTTAAAATCTTCTAAAAAGATGAACCCACCACAGTAGGCCATGATTTGTCAGTCTCTTCTCCAGGAGGTGTCTGTCTTTTCCACAGCATCACATGAAACTGTTTCTGGAGCTGGGTTGGAGGAGACAAGCTGGCTTGGACTGGAGAAGGGTAGACAGCATCCCACAAGAGGATCTGGAGGGCCTGGTGGGGGGATGGGACCATTGGAAAGGGAAAGGCTCCTCAGCTGTGACACACCTGCAAGTTTAAATATATACATATTCCCTGAATATGTTTCACAGGGAAGCCCAAGGTTGCCCATGGTTTAGACACAGTATTAGAAGGTCATGTTCAAAAAGTGATTCCCAGGAATCCCCAAAGAAAACAAACTTGGGTTAAAGGATCCTTTCAAGAAACACAAAGCAATTTCCTCTCTCAAAGAGAGATAAGATCAATAAGAAACTTTCTTACCTTGGCTTTTCTTTTCTGAAGTTTATTTATTTGAGAGAGAGGGTGCATGCGTGAGCAGGGGAGAGGCAGAGAGAGAGGGAGAGAGAGAATCCCAGGCAGGCTCTACACTGTCAGCACAAAGTCTGATGTAGGGCTTGAACCCACTAACTGTGATATCATGAGCTGAGCTGAAATCAAGAGTTGGATGCTTAACCAACTGAGATACCCAGGTACCCCAGTCTTGGCCTTTGCCCCCACTTCTAGTTTTTCCAGATGCCTATAGTCACAGCGCTTACCCAGAAGTAAAAAATTAAAGATTTTGTGTGTATATGTATGTGTTTTGGGTCTCTAAATGCCATGTGAACTGCATCCTGAAAGCAACATCTGCCTGGCAAGGAGTGCAATCAGCCAGACCACTCTAAGCAAATTCTGACTGAAGTATGACCAGGAGAGGATCTAGGTTTTGTGGAGCCTGAATACACCTGGAGATTCCACTTTGATAAAAATAATACAAAATTACTGTTTTAATTTAATACTTCATATTTATTTTTAAAACAATAAAGCATTTATAGAAAGTTAATATTTATTTAGAAAAGTAATTCTAACAAATCACAATTTTTAAAAGGTAATAAATATCACAGGCATCACAAAATCCAGAAAATTAACACAATAGTATTGTTATATCATATATTCCACTAACTATTATTACATTTTTTATATTATTGTTAATTTCTGATGATTAACTTTGGGCAATAAAGAGGCCAGACGGGTTTTAAGCAGAGGAATCACTTAATCAGATTTACATTTTAGACCTACCCAGAGTTGCAAAGCAGAAATTCTGCTCAAAACTCGGTCTTGTACACTTCGTTCTTTTGTAGAGAATGTTTTGTGGCAAAACTTACTGAAATTATTGTATTATGTTGTCACTTGTAAATGAAGGAAACTTGTCTTTTCCAGTTAGACATATTTAAAAATAACTTCAAAACACATCTTATTTCTTGATTATTATTTAGGAAAATGTCTTTAAAAGCAGAACAGTGCAAAGCACTGCCTCCCTGACCAAAAACTGGTGAGAGGGTCAAATTAGATCAAGACCCAAGTTGGCTCCAGACACAAGCCTGTGAGAGGATCCTGGCCGTTAGACACAGGAGAGACATCTACTGGTGGGACTCGAGAGACAGGCCCAAGTTCTCTGAAGGGCTTCCACAGCCATGAAAAATGAGGGATTTTGTGTGTATCCGTGTGTATTCTGGGACTCAATGAGCTGAATCCTGAAAGGAACATTTGCGCAGCAGGGACAGCCAATGCCAGACCACTCCGAGTCAGCAAACAGAGCCCTAGCCAGGTCCCCCCTCAGGTAGAGGCTGCCCCAAGGGAGGCTTCTACCTCTGAGAAAAGCTTCAATCTTCCTGACACTCCTGGGCATGAGAGAAGCCAAGTATGCCAAGGGCGCTATACGAAGAGGATTTCATCTGTTATCCCAGGAGCCAGACCTTCTTGGAAGATCTATGCTTTCTTTCTCTACTAGACCTTTTTCCAAAAATTCAGAATATCTCTAAAGAAAGAAAATGAAATTCATTGCAGACTTGTCTTTCCTAAAGTTGATCTTTTTCATGTGGTGGCTACCTATCAGCTGTAAGCTATACCCCCTTCGAGGCTCTTTTCAATTCACTTGTGACCTGTTGTTCGTGGATTTTGCAGCCCTTCTCCCCATTGCTAAGCATTTTCAAGCAAAACTAATTGTAGTAAGAGAGAGCTCTAGTTCTTTCCTTGTTTCTGTCAGAAGCAGAACAGTAAGGAGATATGTATACTGCTTTTTTCTTGAATGTTGTTCATTTCTACAACTCATAACACTGGCGTTCCTTATGCCAGTTATTGCCCCAAAAACATGAGACCCCCTCCCCGAGGTATTTGCAGCTCCATAAACTGCATTCAAATTGGGAAATTTAGATTCCTTCCATATCATTACATGCACAGAATAATGAAAGGCACCTAAGGATGTTTATTTCAAGGGTGAGTCCTGTTACAAAATGACATAATCTGTTCTTTGAGAAAACAATTCATGCTTATAGTCCATGTACAGAAAATGCACAAGAAATTATGCCATAATATTGCATAAATTTATTTTTAAAGTATAGATGCTTACAGATTTCTGTTAAAATGAAACTACTTTATGCCACCGTGAGATGATCTAATAAGAAACGGCATCAGCAATCACTCATACTTGCTGCAAGTTTTACAAATTTTACAAATTTGTCCAGAGTTTATAGCTATTTGCAAGGTAATATCACTCTGTGGCATCAACAGAGCAAATTTAAACTGAGGCAAAATTTATTCTTCACAAGAATCCCCTGGGATCCTGGCCAAAACTTGCAGATTAACCTAAGAGTGGATTGGGGGAAGTAAAGAAAGAAATGTGGTTTTATTGTAAGTTGATTCAACATCTGTCTACTTGGGCTAATTCATGATGAGTTTAATATTCATTCCTTCCCTCTTCTGTTCCTACACAGCATGATACTCCATGCATTTTTCTTCTCCATGCATTTTTTAATTACCTTAGTAAAATGCCTACTTCCTGCCCAGCTCTTTCCTTGTTCAGAGAAGAGTCTTAACACTGTGACATATAGTGGATTATGTGGGGCAACCCATTAATTTGCCTAAAACCCACTATCTTAGTCTGTTCAGGCTACTGAAACAAAAATACCTTAGACAGGGTGGCTTAACCAACAAACATTTATTTCTCAGAGTTCTTTCTGGAGGCTGGAAAGTCTGAGATCAAGGTGCCAGCAGATTCAGTATAGTGAGGTCCACTTCGTGGGTCATGGATGGCTCACCCTCATGACCTAATCACCTCCCAAAGCCTCACTTCCCAATATCATCACCTGGGGTTCAGTTCTTTTTTTTTTTTTAATGTTTATTTATTCATTTTGAAAGGGAGGGGAGAGCAACAGAGAGAGAGAAAGAGAGAGAATCCCAAGTAGGCCCCACACTGTAAGTGTAGAGCCTGATGCAAGGCTCAAACCCATGAACTGTGAGACCATGACCTGAGCAGAAATCAAGAGTCTGGATGCTGAACTGACTGAGCCACCCAGGTGTCCCTGGGGTTCAGTTCTTAACATGAATTTTGAGGGGACAAAAACATTTAGTCTATAATACCCACCAGAATCCTAGCTAGCTGACAGGGAACTTCAATGCTAACATTTCTAAAACAGGCAATTCTGGTTACAATTCACTAGTGAAAAATTAAATTCATGATGTGAGTTCAGAGAGTACTAAGTGGGTTAAAGAAAAAGAAACAAAAGGCAAGTGTGCAGTGATAGGGCCTGACGTGTTACAGAGGACAGTCAGGAGGCCTCTCTGAGTACATGGCATTTGGGCAGCGACCAGAACATGGCTGGCTGCTGGATGGAGAATGGACGATTGGAAGCAAGGGTTCGGTTAGGTGTCTGTTACAATAGTCCAGACAAGAGATGAGGGTGGCTTGCCCTGGGGGAGAGGGTGCTTCTGAATGCATCTCAAAGTTAAGACGACAGGACTTGCAGATGGTTGGGTGTGGGGTATGAGGGAAATAGAGGCAATTGAGGTCACCCTCTAGAAAAGTTGTGGTACTCAACAATGTGCTGTCGCCTCTTTCCCCATAATCTCACCTCAGTGATACTTTTTCCTCTTTGCCAAATTGATAAGCAAACAACGTTCAATTGTTTTAGATTTTTTTCATTGTCACTGAGGTTAGATATGTTTTGTTTTTACATGCCATGTGTGTTTAAACGATTGCAAAAATAATATTTTAAACTAAAATTGGTTTTTTTGGATAAACGATAAGCACTGTCATCTCTGATAGAATGTGAGTTTCACAAAAGTGAAGGACAGAAAGACTTCATTTATTTTAGTTGCTACTGTCTCACTGATACCTAAAATAATGCATATCATATAATGATGATAAAAATTATTAACCCTTAGATACTTTAATATGTGCCAGGCACTGTTCTAAGTGCTATTAATACAACCCACTTATGGATGAAAATACTGGGCCACAGAGAGGTTAAATAATTTGCCCAAAGTCACACAGCTGGTAGGTGGCAGAGCTAGGATTTGAATCAGGGAAATCAGTCTCCGGAGTCCAGCTCTGTGTTCTACTGCCTTTCAACATGAAGTACCAATATATATTTGACTATGGATTTTAATGAATTTTCCAATTTGTTAGAAGTAAATGGTAATATGTATATTTAATCTTAAGTGTTTGGAGGAGAAAAATGAAAGCAATTCAGTAATGAAATATAACTTATCTAAATTAAACAAACTCACTATAGAAATACAGGATATATTTACTACAAAAGAAAAATTATTTAAGATCCATTTTGTTAGTAAATTGAGAAGAGGCTTAATACAATATTTCACCCTAGGATTATGCTTCAAAGTCTCAACAATGAAATTCACCCATGGTTAAATGAAGCTCTAGAATGAACATTAGTCTCCCAGCTGTCTACTACCCTTGACAAAACCCAAATCCATTCCATACTCCCTGCTAATTAATCTTCCCCAAACAAGGCTGAACACACATCCCCATCTTCTTCTCCTTGACAACCCCTCATCATAGAACAGAAATTTTCTTGTTGAAAGAAGCATGCAGGAGAAATGACTCCGGCATTGGCTCCCAGGAGTGCTGAGTGTGGAGCTCAGACCTTCTGGCAACCAGCAGAGTGACTGTGGGAAAATCATTTCATCTCCACCACTTCCCCTGGCCATATCTCAACTACAAAATAGGAGTCACAGGCAGACAAAGAGCCTGAGTAAGGCAAAGTGTGTCTGATGGTTAATTTTATGTCTAGTTAACTGGGCCACAAGGTGCCCAGATTATTTGGTCAAACGTTATTCTGGGTGTATCTGCGATGGTGTTTCTGGCTGAGATTAATATTTGAATCAGTAGACTAAGTAAAGCAGATTGCTTTTCCAGTGGGCCTCATTCAATCAGTTGAAATCTTGAGTCAAACAAAAATTTTACTCCCTTGAGTAGGTAAGAATTTTTCTGCCTGATGAGGTTTGAATGGAACATTGACTTTTCTTTCTGCCTTCCGACTCAGACTGAAATATTGGCTCTTCTCAAGACTGCCAATCTTCAGATTAAAACTACACCATTAGCTCTGCTAAGCCTCTAGCTTGCTGACTTACCTTGCCAATCATGGGACTTACCAGCCCCCATAATTCATGAGCCAATTCCTTATGATAAATCTGTGTTTGTGAATATAATATAATATAATATAATATAATATAATATAATATAGTATAGTATAGTATATATAATATAACATAACATAACATAACATAACATAACATAACATAACATAACATAATATAATATAATATAATATATATATATAATATTAGTTGGTTCTGTTTCTTTGGAAAATCCTGACTAATACAATGTACTATCTATCCCTCAACACATACAGTAGCTGCTTAGTAGATATGCTTCATGGGCCAGATGTTTCTGGATTTTCTTCCTGCTCTGCCATCATTAGCTGTGTAATTAGGGCAAGTTAAAGTCACTTGTCAATGCCTCAGTTTCCTTTTCTTTAAAACAGAAGCAATATGTTATTTTTAAGGCTATTCAGAGGATTAAATAAATAAGTTACATAAAACACCCAGAACATGGTAAGCTTTCAGTAAATGGTATATGCTATTATTATTCCTTTTTACAGTAGTCAAAAACACAAGTGTTTCATGGGGCCAGAGGAGTAATATAAATGGGTGAAAGAGGCTGGGCATATTTTGTTGTTCTAATATAAGGTCGCATTTTATAGCAGCATCACTTGGTTCATTCATGTTCAAGAAGAAGTGCTGTTGAAATGTTAGCCTTTTTTAGTTCACCCCATATATTTTTCATCTGTATACCAGTCACAGATCTTACTGTGGTTTGCTTCATAATGGCAACTTAAGTTATATTTTTTTGACACAGATACATTGGTTGCATATTGACTAGATGGGTATTATTATAACTCCATGTCATATTCATGACCTCATTTCCTCTCTGCTTCACCTATATCTTGACCCTTGACCATTTGTTTTACCCCAATATCTTCATCAATGTCTCTACATGGACGCCACTCCATTTCTACCATAAAAATTTCACAAAAACACAAACCCAAAGCCCCTTTTTCCCATTTCCATGTTACCGGCTTCTCACATCTAGCCTCAGGTATCCCTGTTGCTGAGGCACAAGAGGCCAGGGACCCATTTTGTATCTAGACATACCCCATGCATGTCCAAACCAGAGTGTGGGGAAGTTAGTGCCCTTGGGGCAATAATTTGACAATAGGAGATTTAATGATCTTCCCAGATGGACTATGCTGAGGTTCGTACAACCTCAAAAGATGATCTCATAAGATTGAACAGTCAGTTGCACTTGATGTCAAGCGTTATCCAGATGGTGATGTACCTTCATATTTGCACTTACTCCTTTCCTAACTACTCCCATTCCCCCAGGAGTTTCACTCCCTAATAAAGTAGTAGCACATAGGCCTTTATTTTGGGTTCTGCATCCAGATGAACCTAGTGTAAAACAGTGGGTACTAAGAGTGACCCTAGAAAGCAGACTCTCAAGACTAGATTCTGGTGGTGGATTACTCAGTGGCCTGAAAGCACAAGAGACATCACTGCTGGTGGTTATGGGGTGGTTACAACCTTTAGCTTGCAATGGCATCACAAGTACTAGGGATTTCACCTGTGTTTAGTTGGGATGAGATGAAAATAGAAGGT
The DNA here is from genome assembly GCF_027475565.1 of Acinonyx jubatus. Lineage (NCBI taxonomy): Eukaryota > Metazoa > Chordata > Mammalia > Carnivora > Felidae > Acinonyx > Acinonyx jubatus. The sequence continues at coordinate 40,396,576 of NC_069394.1, read as the reverse complement.
AAGACATTGAGTTATTCAGTACTGTGGCACTTGAATAATATGTGAGCTATGAGAATAATGGATTGGTACAGGTCTGACTTCTCGTGATTATATTGGAAATTTTGAAAACATAAATCGATAAGTTTAGAGCATCCATTGAAAGCCAGAAGACCTTTATGGCTTTTTTTTTTTTTAAGAATATTTGTGAGAGAGGGAGAGGGAGGGCGGAGGAAGGGCAGAGAGAGAAGACAGCGCGGGGCACCACTTGGGACTCCACATGGGGCTCAATCTTAAGAAGGAACCGTGAGGGGCGCCTGGGTGGCGCAGTCGGTTAAGCGTCCGACTTCAGCCAGGTCACGATCTCGCGGTCCGTGAGTTCGAGCCCCGCGTCAGGCTCTGGGCTGATGGCTCAGAGCCTGGAGCCTGTTTCCGATTCTGTGTCTCCCTCTCTCTCTGCCCCTCCCCCGTTCATGCTCTGTCTCTCTCTGTCCCAAAAAATAAATAAACGTTGAAAAAAAAATTAAAAAAAAAAAAAAAAAAAAAAAGAAGGAACCGTGAGATCATGACCTGAGCTGAAATCAAGAGTCAGACCCTTAACCAACTGAGCCACTCAGGCACCCCCCAGACCTTTATGGCTTCTTTAAAGAGACTTTCATCTCTTTCAGTTGCCAGGCAGACTGTACTGAATATTATGCCCAGGATCTGATTGTAAGAACAGCAGAACTGCAATGGAGACTGGATATGTAACCTTGAAAGGTCCTTAAGGTCAAAGTGAGGGTCCTGAAAGGAAATGTGGTCCCCTTAAATATGGAATAGGGATATTAGGATGGACAAGACTGAGAATCTTCAAACCCTCATATCCCCTGCCCTCCAGGCCAGCAGAAGTGGCTTCCTCCTTGTCAGAGGAGAAAGTTTCCCTTGCCTGAATATCAGACAATGAGCTCAGCTGAAGCAGATGCGCTCCAAGTGATACTTGCCTCCACCACTCTTCATTTCTCTCCAACTGTTAATAAGGGGCCTCAGAATAATCTAAGAGGGATAATATAATCCCTGAAGGATGAAATGTCTTATACACCAAAAGAAATGCAGAACCTGCCTAATATGGATGGCAAGAAAACAGAGAGTATGTTTGGGGTAGATTTGGGAAGTGTTGGATTTGGGAGTAAACTATAAAACTTAATAGTTAAGAATTCACTAAGAGAGGGAAGTCACTTTTTTTAATGTTTATTTATTTATTTTTGAGAGAGAGAACGTGTGTGCACAAGTGGGGGAGGGGCAGAGAGAGAGAGAGAGAGACATAGAATCTGAAGCAGCCTCCAGGCTCTGAGCTGTCAGCACAGAGCCAGACGTGGGGCTTGAACCCACGAACTGTGAGATCATGACCTGAGCTGAAGTCAGACGCTCAACCCACTGAGCCACTCAGGTGCCCCTAGAGGGCATTCACTTTTGACCCAGGATTCAAAAGTGAATGTTTGACAAGGATACATAGAGCTGGCCCTGATACTCTGCAGGGGAGGTTACTTGAAACTCAGCTATGATAATGGCCTAGGTACGTGAGGTAACATGGTAAAATTTCTTTGGTGTGGAAACAAAGACTCTGTCCTTGACAAAACTTTAGGCAGGCTCCTCTAAGCCCTTTCATCAACTAGTCTTCAACTTTGGGTTTCTGTGTCGGTCCTTCTAAAATCCAATTTTAGCAAAAATCCTGCTAACTCAGTTTCACAGGCATCCTCCCCAACCCTTGATATCTGATCACTTATGATATCTGATCAAATTCATCATTCTCCACCCTTGATATTTGATCACCATTGCCTGCCTTCAGCAAGAATCCCCTTACCCCCAATGTCTCCCCTTTGTAGTGCAAGAGATCCACTTCCTTCTGCTTGTTGACTACAAATTCTCAGCTGTCTTTGCTGTATTTGGAATTGGCCTGATCTCTTTTCCCTACTGCAGCACTCCTATTGCAGTAGTCCTAAACAAGTCTTCCTAACCATTTTAACCAGTGTCTGAATAATTCTTTCTTTAACATTGGTACAGAGAAAGAATTCAGATGTCTGAGAGAGGTGAGATGTAAGAATGCATTAAGTATTTACAGTCCATTTATTTTCAACAAGGTTGCCTTGTTGAAATAGGGAAAAAGAATAATCTTTTCAACAAATGATTCTGGAACTACTAGATTTTCACAGGCAAAAAAAATGAAGTTGAACCCTTACTTCATATCATATATAAAAATTAACTCAAAATAGGTCAAAGACCAAACATAAGAGCTGAAAGTGTAAAATTGTTAGAAGAAAACATAAGTGTAAATCTTTGTGGCCTTGGATTAGCCAATGACTTCTTAGATGTGACACCAAAAGCACAGGCATCAGAAGAAAAATAGATAAATGGGACATTATAAAACATTTTTTTTAAATTGTGCTTCAAAGAACAATTTCATCAAGAAACTGAGAAGATAATCCAAAGAATGAGAGAAATTTTTACAAATTACATATCTGATAAGGGACTTGTATCTAGAATATTCAAAGACCTATTACAACTTAATAATGGAAAGAAAAAAATTAACCTAACTTAAAAATGGATTTGAGTATACAGTTCTCCAAAGAAGATATACAAATGGTCAGTAAGCACCCTGAAAAGATGCTCAACATCATTATCCATCAGGAAAAGGAAAACCAATGTCAAAATGATATTCTACTTTACACTCACCAGGATGACTATAATAAAAAGACAGATAATAACAAGTGTTGCTGAGGATATGGAGACACTGGAGCCCTCATACACCACTGGTGCAAATGCAAAATGGTGCTGCCACTTTGGAAAATGGTCTGACAGAGTTACCATGTGACCCAGCAATTCCACTCCTAGGTATATGTCTAAGCAAAATGTAAACATACAAACATGAAAACTTGCATATGAAAGTTAACAGTAGCATTATTAATAATAGCCAAAAGGTGGAAACAACCCAAATACCCATCAATGAATAAATAAAATGCAGTATTATTCAACAATAAAAAAGATATGAAGTAGTGATACATTCTACAACATGAATTAACCTTGGAAATATTATGCAAAGTGAAAAGAAGTCAGTTACAAAAATCCACATATTATATGATTCCATTTGTACAAAATGTCTAAGAATATGAAAATCTATAGAAATAGCAAATTAGCAGTTACCCAGGAATGGAGGCATTGAGAAGATTGGAGAGTAATGGCTAAAGAATGCAGGGTGTTAGTGGAGGCAAATAAAATGTTTTAAATTTGTGTTGATGAACGGCTATTAGAATACTATGTTACTATGCTAAAAGCCATTTAATTATATACTTTGTTGGTGAATTGAATCTCCATAAGGCTATTTAAAAAAATCAACTATGCTTATGTAATCTGAGTTACCTGAGACCTCTACCTCACTGTGTTCCTGGCAAGACCCAGAGAACATTCAGTTCACTACGTAAACCATTAAGGAATTTGTTGGTAAGAGCAGCATTGGCATAATTGAGAAATTAGGGACTGTCTGTTCTCTGTAAGCCAATATAATGGTAAGAGATTAATGATACTTAGTATCAGTGAATATGATGGGATTCTAAAAGCATGGATCAGGAAAGGAGGATGCACACATCAGAGGCAAGGTGAATTATCATAATGACTTAACCCACAGGGATCTGGTAATAGAAAATAGATCATGGTGTTCCTGGGGGCAAGATAAATGGAGAACTACCAAGGTATGGCTCAATTTGTAAATTTCAGAAAAAGTCAAGGGTTGATGAGTTGAAGGCTAAGGATAGCCACCACAGTAAAAAACCCAGTTTTCAGATTTCAGTCAGTTGACAGGCCCAGAGCCCATTGATTGAATTATGACCCTTGAGGCAATCTTCTAGAAAACCTATTGAATGCTAACACCCCATCTGCAGAGATCACATGGGGTGTTAACCACCTCACCAAACCCCTGGGTAGAGGTATAAGAAGGTGTCTTTGAATGAGAAAGTTAATGCAGAAAATAACGTATGGTATCCAGGAAAGCCAACCCTCTCTCTTTTTTTTTTTTTTTCTTTTTAAAAATGAGAAAATGTGGGCTGCCTGGGTGGCTTAGTTAAATGTCCGACTCTTGGTTTCAGCTCAAGTCATGGTCTCACAGTTTGTGAGTTCGAGCCCCACATCGGGCTTCGTGCTGACAGTGTGGAGCCTGCTTGGGATTCTCTTGTTCTCTCTCCTTCTGCACTCCCTGCCCCCAGCTCACTCTCTCTGTCTCCCTCTCTCAAAAATAAATAAATAAGGTTTTTACATTTTTTTTAAATAAGAAAATGTTAATAGGAACAGGTAGTGAGTCAGTACTGATAGGACAAGAGTGAATATGTAAAGGAAAAAAAATGAAAGGAAAGTGATTTTGCTGAGACAATCTAGCTAATTGGACTAATTGTTTAAACAAAAGTAGAACAAAATAAATCAAGAATAATGAAGACATAAGAACCATAGGTTAAGCAAATGACAAATAGACTAAAGGGGGAGTCATGAAGCACAAAAATGTCTCACCTTCCACAGAGGAGAGACCAAAGTAATTGTGTTTAAATGTACAGATCTAAATTAATGATTAGAATACTAAACATTTGCCAAAGTAATTGTGACTGATTTTATAGTAATAAATTAATCACTACTGCAATTAAGAATGTTTATAGCATGTTTTAAATTAATCATAAGTAATGATAAGTACAACACTTTAAGTTTAAAATATTCTAATATGAAAAAGAAAACATTACAGTCCATTCATCAAAATTCATAATGTAATATAAAGGAAAAAACATGGAAGTCTTACTTTATCAAACATGAATTAGGAAAACAGAGGACAGAACAAATAAAATAAAAACCATAAAATTACTTAATTCACTTACAAAAGGATATGATATTTGATTATTTAAATCCATGATGAATTTAGAGATGTACAAAAAAGCACAAAGACACTGAAGAGCTTATAATATAATATGAGCAAACATCATTAATAAACTCTTGGGAAACAAAAGGAGATCATTATGTTATGATAGCAGATATAAGTTAAAGACATAATATTAGAAGATTTGTATTCATTTAATAACCTATAACCAAAAACTACATACAGACAGAAAAACAAGTGTTAAAAGGAATTAACAAAAAACACATTATACGTAGTGATTTTCATTTTTATGAATATATAAAAAATATAGATTTTAACTAGTATTTTAACTGTCAGATATAATTCAGCAAACATTTAGAAGAGAAGAACATCACAACCAAATACTTATTATGCAATTATGACTCATTACTTAAAAATCCAATAAAATAACCACATCAAAATTCTTTCAAATAAAATTCACTTGTTCAAGCAGATGCTAAAATTGGCCAGTTTTATTCTCAATAATGTATTCAAATTCAAAAACAAAGCAAAGAATCCCAGTACTACCATTTTGATTTTAATTTTAATATTGTATTGACTTTTACTAATGCAAAAATATTAGACAACTAAAATGAATATGTATTAGAAAGAGACAAAATAATAGTTGAAGATGATGTAATTATATACATGTATTAGGGTTCTCCAGAGAGGATCAATGGGATATATATGGATATGTATAAAAGGAAATTTATTATAAGAATTAGCTCAGACCAAAAGAAAAAAAAAAGAAGAAAGAAAGAAAGAAAGAATTGGCTCAAACAGTTATGGAGTCAAAAAAATCATGAGAAAACCCACTAGAAGTCATAAAAAACTCAGGTAAAGGAGTAAAGTTCAAAATAAATTCTGAAGTCAATATTCCTCCTTCAATCCATCAGTTTTAGAAAAACATAGGTGCAGATCCCACTTAACAGTGGGAAGGAAACAACAACATAGGAGTTACCTGAGAGAAGTTTGGAGTTATTTAAAGGTGTAAATATTAATGTATTTTTTAATTTTAGATAGAGAAATTTATCACCAAGTATACAATATTTTTAAAAATTGCAAAAAATGGCTTTTCTGCCTATAATGTTTTGTAATTGAATGGAGTATCAGGATGGAATTTGAGAAAATGCCAACAGTTTACAAGAAAAAAATAAACATATGAGAATGACAAAAGTTCTGGGGGAAAAAAGCAATAAGGGTAGTTACTTCTATTAGTCATTAAAACCTATCATAAAGAGATGGGAATTAAAATGGAGGCATACTTAAGCAAAATAAAAAGCATCCAATGAAACAAGAGTCCAGAAATAGACTCAGTTATCCATAAAAACTCCATATGTGATAAAGTAAACTCTCCAAAATAATTATAAAATAATTTTTAATGATTTGAAATTCAGATATATAGACATTTTACAGGGAAATCTATTAATGTCTTACAGCATATACTAAAATAAACTGCAGATGGAATTAAAGGGTTAAATAGAAAATGAGGAACTGAATACATAGAGAAGTATTTTAAAAGCTCCCCACCACCACCACCACTAGCAGGATAAAGAAAACTGAAAGTTATAGACAAGAAAAATTTTATATAACAAAATATAGTAGATAGTACAAGCCACAGCTCTTTGCAGTTCCTCCCATCGACAAGTGGAGCATCTTTCTCCACCCTTTGAGCCTGGGCTTGCTTTGAAACTTGCTTTGGCCAATAGAACATAGTGGAAGTCACACAGTGCAAGTTATGAGTCTGGGTCTCAAGATGCCTTATATGCATGCTTCCACTCTTGCTCTTGGAACCCCTGCTGCTGCCATGTGAGCAAGCCCAGCCTAGCTGGATGACAGGACACCATGTAAAGCAAAGACAAGCCATCACAGCTGAAACATCTTGGACCAGACAGCCAGTCCCAGCTGACTAGGCTGCTGCCAACAAATGCCTGAGCAAGCTCAGTCAGCTACAATAAGCCCAACCACCCAGCTGGGCCAGCCCAAATTGCTGACCCATGAACCAAGTAAGTGTTTATGTTTTAAGCTACTAAGTGTTGAGGTGGTCTATTACACACTACCATAAATAACTGATATTCTGAATATGTAATTGTACTCAAAAGTAAAAGGGAAAATTATCAGTGAGGCCTCCTTGAAAGACAGATGGGATTTATTACACAGAGAAAAGATCACTTGGAATATGTGTGGGAATCATCAGGAGAAGATTAAGTCAAAGGTGGGAAAAACAATATGGTTCATACTTGGGGGAAAGGCAAGATCAAGAAGAGGTATGGAACAACTGACTATAGGATTTGTTGGAGGTATTGGCATGACAGAAGAAGGCTAGTTGACCTTGGCATATCTTCCCTAATTTCCCCCAACATCCAGGACCAGTTAGTAGCAAAAAGAATGTCTCCTGATAATAGCCATATTTAGACCAGAGGGATTGAACAATACCACACATGGCTAGGTTTGTATGGAAAGAACAAAAAGCGTCCTAGACCAGAAAAGATGCAACCTGGGTACCTGCCCAGCAGGAAACCTCATCAGTCCCCAACTGTCACTGAAAGCTGTGGAGCACAGCCCTTGTAACTATTCGGCCTTGTCTCTCAGTAGATCTCTGTAAGGAGAGGACATGTTCTGCCAGTCAGAGAAACTCGAGTTATTCTGAGGTCTTTTCAGGCATTGTCTCATTTAATCCTCACAAAAATGTATGAAAATGGTGCTATTTATAATTACTTCCTATTAAAGATGAGGAAATTGAGCATGGAGAGGGATAATTAATAGGATTATAGAGTAAAATGTATAATTTCAGCACAATTAGGAACATCACAGTCATTAAGATGGGTATTACATATATGAAACAGGAAAAGATGATTTTGAAACAAAAATGCCACTTTGAGGTGTGAGAAAAAATTATGAAAATAAAAATACAATATATTTGCTGGCACAGATGAGGAGCAAGTGGGTTTTGTTTTATTTTTGGTGGGGAGGGCTGAAATATGAAGAATATATTCAGAATTTCTAATGTCACTAGAAAAATTAGGCAATAGGGAATAGGCACTATCTCATGAAACAGTAGTTAAAATTCTACAAACTGAAGAAAAATACTCATGTTAAAATATTCTATCAAGTTCTGAACAAGATAAATTTTATAGACCAAATATTAACCTCTCAAAGTAAAATTTCAGAACATGGAATAATAGTTTGAAAATTAAAAAGATCCAAGTATTATGCATATTCTTGGAGTCTTCAACACCTATCTATCAGTAATTGACAAATCCAGCAAGAAAAAAATCAGTAAGGACATGGTTGAACTGAACAGTGCCATCCATCAACTGGATCTAATTCATATCTGTAGAATAATGCATCCAATAACAGCAGAATACACATTTTTTAAGCTCGTGGAACATTTACCACACTCCATGTCATGAAAAACACCTTAAGAAACTAAAAAGAATAGAAATCATACATAAGTAATGCTCTCAGACCACAATGGAATTAAACTAGAAATAAATAACAGAAAGATATCTATAGAAAATTCCCAAGTACAAGATTAAACAGCACACTTCCAAATAACACATGGGACAAAGAAGAAGTCTCAAAAAAAAAAACCATTTTGAAATAAATAAAAATGAAAACACAACTTATCAAACCTTGCAGGATGTAATGAAAGGGTACTTAGAAGGAAATTTGTAGCCTTAAGTGCATACACTAGAAAAGAAGAAAGATCTAAAATCGATAATCTAAGTTTCCACTTTAGGAAATTAGAAAATGAAAATCAAATTAAATCCATAGCAAAAGAAAAGGAATAATAAAAATTAGAATCAATGAAATTAAAAACAAGAAATCAGGGCACCTGGGTAGCTCAGTCAGTCAAGCATCCAACTCTTGGTTTCGGGTCAGGTCATGATCTCAAGGTTCATGGGAATGAGCCCTGTGTTGGGCTCTGCACTGACAGCCCAGAGCCTTCTTGGGATTCTCTCTCTCCATCTCTCTGCCCCTCCTCCCCTCTCAAAATAAATAAATAGGCATTAAAAAAAAAAAAGGCGAGAAACCAGTAAAGACCAATGAAACCAAAATCTGGTTCTTTGAAAAGATTAATAAAATCAATTAACCGTTTCTAGCAAGATTAAGGGAAAAAGAGTGAAAATACAAATTACTAATATCATAAATGAAAAAAGGATCATCATGGCTGATCTTATGGGACAAATAAATACTATGAACAGACCTAAATCTTTTAAAGAAATTGAATCAATAATTAATAATCTTTTAAAACAGTATCAAACTATATGGATTCACTGGTGAATTATAGCAAACACTTAAGGAAGAAATTCTACTGAAATTCTGCAATATCTTCCAGAAAGTAAAAGCAAAGAACAAAAATAATAAACAGAAAGGAAAGAGGAGGATGGTAAATCTAAGCCTAACCATACCAATAATTATGTTAAATGTAAATGGTCTAATTAGCCCTTTTAAAGGGCGTAAATTGTCAGATTGTATTAAAAAGCATGAATATTTTAAATCTGAAGACATAGCTAGATTAAAAGCAAAAAGACATATGGTCCATTTGGTGTTAATTTCTGTATATGGTGTGAGGTAGAGTATGGGATGATGATGATGATGATGGTGATGATGATTACATGTGGATATCCAGCATCATTTATTGAAAATACTATCCTCCAGTTAAATGCCTTTGAACATTTGTAAAAAAAATTTAACTAACTACAAAGTTATTTCTGGACTCTGTTCTGTTCTACTGGCCTATATATCTATACTTGGGCCAATGCCACACTGTCTTCATTACTGTAGATTTATAGTGGGTTTTGGAGTTGGGTAGCCTAAGTCCTCCAACTCTGTTCTCCTTTCCAAAATTGTTTGGGTATTCTGGGTCCTTTGAATTCCCATGCAAATTTTTGAATCAGTTTGTTAGCTTCTTCAAAAGAGTCTTCTGGGATTTCAATAAGAATTGCATTGACTATATAGGTTAATTTGGGAAGAACTGCCACATAGGCACTATTGAGCCTTCCAATACATGAACATAGAATGTCTTTCCATTTATTTAAGTCTTCCTTAAATTTTCTCAGCAATGTTTTGTTGTTTTCAATATACAATTCATGTTTTTATTTTGTGAAAGTAATTCCTATGTATTTTATTCTTTTTGATGCTATAATGAATGAAACATAGTCTTAATTTAATTTTTAGATTGTTAATTGCTTATATAGAGAAACACAACTGAATTTTGTATCTTATATATTGCTGTCTCTCTGTATTTACTTATTAGTTCGAAAGTATTTTTTGTAGACTATATTCAAGGCTATGTCATCTGCAAACAGAGATAGTTTAAAAAAAAGATAAAAAGATAGAAGAGATATAAGGCAAACACTATAGAGTGGATATATTAATATCAGACAATGACTTTAGGACATGAAATATTACAGTGGATAAAGATGTATATTTTATAATGATATAGAGATAAAATTATCAAGACTGCATAATAATTATAAATGCCTATACCTCATATCAGAACTGCTAAATACATGGAATAAAAACTAATAGAACTCAAAATAGAAATAGACAAATCTCTAATTATAGCTGGAAATTTCAACAATCCTCTCCCAGGATTGGGAGATAAAACTTGATAAAAGAAGTAGACAGAAAATCAGTAATGGTATATAAAATGTAAAAAAAAAAAATGTTATCAACCAACTCAACCTAATTAATATTTACATAATCTCTGTCCAATAACAGGTTCAGACACATGCTTTTAGTGCACAAGGAACATTCACTAAACTAGATCATATTCTGAACGTCAAAAAAAAAACCTTGATAAATGTAAAATAATTGATATTATGTAATGTATACTCTTTGACCACAAAGGAATAAAAGTAGAAATTGATAACAGAATAGTATTTGGAAAATCATCAATACTTAGATATTAGTCACATACTTCTAAATAATGGATGAGGTTTTTTAAAAGGCACAAGAAAAAAAATATCTTTAGGTAAAAATGAAAGCATATCAAAGTTGGTGGAATGAATGAAAGCAGTCCTTGGAGGAAAATTCATAATATTAAGTGCTTATATCAGAAAAGTCTCAAATCAATTATTTAAACTTCCACCTCATAAAAATAGGAAAATAAGTGAATTAAACCCAAGTATACAAAATAAAGATAAGGAAAGAAATTAATGAAATAAAAGACAGACAAACAATAATGATATATCAATGAAACCAAAGGCTGGTTGTTTGAAAAGATTAGTAATTGATAAACCTTTAGACAGATTAATCAGGAAAAGGGTGACATCACTAGAGGTCATACAGATATTCAAAGGATAATAAAGAAATATTAACTTGGCAAATGTGATGGACAAATTTCTTGAAAAAATACTAATTACCAAAACTGGTATGAGAAAAAATGGAAAGTGTGAATGGTCCTCCATTTGTTTAAATAATTGGATTTTGTTAATTATAAGCCTTCCCAGAAAGAAAAGTCCAAGCCCAGATAGCTTCACTGGCAAATTGTAGCAAATATTTGGAAGAAGTATTATCAATTATACATGAACTATTTCAGAAAATAGAAGAGCAAAGAACATTTCCCAAGTCATTTTATGAAGCCAGCATTACCCTGACAGCAAAAACTAAAGATATTATAAAAAGACTATACATCAATATCCCTTATGAACATAAACACAAAACTCCTTAACAAAAATGGAAGTAGTCAAATGACTTAGATTCTGACAATAGGATGCTACCCTCCAGGACTTTGATTTTTACTGAAGTGATAATAATGCAAGGATAATTAGAATGTTCTCTGTTGCCAAGTTTCCCATGGACCTTACCAATGTTTAATTTGGTGTTCTAGCTTTCAATCAATTCTATGAACTACCCAAAGTTCTTTCAAAAAATGCATTTCTGCTAAATTTAGCAACCAAGAATCTGAACAATAAATTCATCCCTGCTAAAGTTCTTGCAACCAAGAACCTGAACTTGTATAGAAATTGGTACCAACAAGTAATTTGCACAGACTCTCAAGGAAATGGAAGAAATTTAGGTTTGGGAATCTGATGTCATTGGGATGAAGTCTGTGAAAATCCCATTAGAATATAGGGATAGTAATCTGGAATAACAGCCAATTAAATTGTCACCTACAATCATCAGAAATGAAGAGCTCAGGGAACATAAGGCATGGAGGCCACTGTTCAAGTATTTTCAGGGCTCCTTCTCTCCATCTCTCATCCTTGATTTCCTCTGCTTTGGCTTCATTATTAGGATTTATTCATATATATTTACAGATAGCTATAATCAGCTTGAATCCTACAAGGGTTTAGAGCTCACATCTCTAAAAGAAAGATTTCCCTTCCCTTCCCTCCCCTTTCCTTCTTTTCCCTTTCCCCACCCCCATTGCTAGCATTTATGCAAATCCCTATGAAAAAGACTCTGGTCATGCTTGGTACCTATGGCCACTTGGGAATCATCGATATCCATAGATAACTAGATATTCTGATTAGCCAGCCTGTATCATGTGCCCCCTCCTGTGGCAGAGAAGACACAGCCTTCAGAGACCAGGATGGAGAGAAAAGGCTAAGATGAAGAAGAAACAGGAGATGATCCATTGAACAAAGTCCCCTTTGAGAAAGTTGAAGAGAATGCACTGAGTAGCAAAGAGGGGAGAATGACTTTAGATGGGAGGAAGGATGAGTGCTCTTTCATAATATATAAGTACTAATCTACCTCAAATATTTAACTGATAAAGTTAATAATATCTATAACATAACTGAGAGTACAAGGGCATTGTGTCCTTGAAAATAAATCATTTTTAAGCATCTGACACCTTAACTATTTGCACATTTGCTGACCAACAGTTAATGTGACAGTTATTAATATTGCTAGTGAAAGTTCTGTCATCATTAAACATGAGCCCATATGATGTCCGTTTAGCACACCTGCTTAATTATTTTGAGTTATCCTTTGTGCCAGAATATAGAATTTATAGATTGACCATAGAAGCCATATACATGGTGGTTAAGAATGCAGATTTGGAAATAGGCAGACCTGAATTTGAATCCTGCCTATACCAACTTGCCACCTATGTGGCCCTAGGAAAGTTATTTAATGTTTAATTCATATAAAAATGATCCACAGAGAGCCTAGAATACACTAAGTTCTCAATGAGAAATATTATCTATTGATATTGTCATGGTTCTAGAACTTTAAAGCCAGTTAATTTAATACATCATCCTCAACTTCCCATCATTTCAGTTCCTCTCTGATTCTCCTTGGAATTAGTGAGGTTTGATTATACATCATATAATGTGTGTGTGTGTGTGTGTGTGTGTGTGTGTGTGTGTGTGTGTGTGTGTATATATATATAATGTATAAGTATTGGGAAAAGGGTCACATAAGTAACCAACAACCCTGCCTTGTTTAAGTCAGAATTCTCTAGATTTTCCTCACCCAGAAATCCTTCCAAGACAGCCCTTTTGAGAACCTTTTGAGAACTACACCATAGAACTCTCTCAGGATTCCTCACTAAACTGAAAGAATTCAACCATATTTCTGATGTCCAGTCAAAAACTTGGTAGTTCCCACTTTTAAGAACATGTTTTCTAAACATCTCTGGTAAATGGAGATTTTGACTTTATGCCCGGGACACCCTGAGAGCTGCTCCTACAGAAAAAAACTAATAGGATAATAAATCCCAAGTCCTTTTTTCCCCCACCCTGAACAAGAGTTGTTTTAGTTAAACTTGCATTCACTTTTCTCTGAACACTGCCCCCGCCCTCATCAGACCATTGTGTTTAATACAAGACTTTTGACTCAGCCATCATTACTCACACTTTACTGATTTTACTTTAAACACTGTTGGCTAAAACGACAATTTATCACGACTGTTTTGCCTAGCAGCAGGAGGATAATTTATTTTCCCGTTGAAGGGTTTGATATTTATTAGCACCACAGTGAGCTGGTCAGTGGAGATCCACACTCCAGGGGACAAGCTGAGTCCAGCTTCACGGCCTGCTCCACCCTCCTCTGCTCAAACCAACCAACATTTCTCCTGAGGCTGGCACCTGAGGGTACAGGAGATGGTAACTGGGGAGCTCAGTCTCTTGGGAAGAGGAAGCTTGGGGTATACCCCCTCTCTGCGGTAGCTGGGCTCACAGCTGTGAAGGAGACTAGCCAGCGCTCAGGGAGAGAGGCAAGCCCTCAGGGCCTGCTCGGGAAAACCAGCGAGCTTTGAGCAGAGTGGAAGATTAGTCACAGAATTGCCTGCACCTATAAGAAGAACCTACTGGAGAATGGCCACCCCTGGCCCCAGCAGCCAAAGAGCATCCGGTTGGCAAGAGTTTACTCAGGTAAGGTGGAGCCTGTTTGAAAAGCGGAGAGCCTCAGGCCTCTAACACCAACGGGAAACAATTCTTACACAGCACGGGCAGCATCTCTGTAGACAATCACTGTGCCTTGCAAGAGCAGACTTTTAGTATTAGTTAACTGTAGCAGCAAATGAATAACTGAAAGAGAAGGAAAAGAACTTGGGTTTATTATATACCTACTGTGTGCCTGGCACTATGTTTGATTTTACATACATCATGTTATTTAATCCTTGTAATAACTCCAAGGATGATGATGATGGTGATGATGATGATGATGATGATGATGATGATGATGATGATAATGCCCAAGGATGAGTCTTCATCCAATGGCCTCGGGGAACTTATGAAAATTACTTACTTTATTTTCACATAGCTGGTAAGTGGGAGAGCCAGGGAACTAACTCAGATCAATTGACCAAAAGGCCATGTCTTTCTGATGCTGTGTACCACTTCCCTACTGGAGGAAAGGCACTGGACTTCAGTGTGGTGCCTATAGTTTCCACTGCAGGGTCACTTCTTGCCTTATGTCATTCTCTGTAACAGAAGAAATATGTTTTCTGAGAGATGTAGCTAAGTGATCCATTAGCACTTAGGCCCCATTAGCAGGAAATCATTGGATGCTTTTTTTTTATTTTCTAAAAGAGGGAACAGAACATACACAGCATAGTTAACTCTGATGCTTCCAGTTAAGCACACTGCTGGGGGTTAGAGTATGAAGAGGGTCTTATTGACTTGGGGGAGGCAAACTGTGGGGGTGTCCTGCCAATACACAGTAGGGAGCATGTGAACACAAACCTGGAGGAGGAGGAAAGGAAGAAAAATGTCAGTGCACTGAAAAAGGACATCAAGCCATGCCCTTTCATGCCCCATCACAGCCGATGCACGAACTTCAAGAGCAAGCAGAGCCACAGTTTCAGAAGTTTCCCAACAACTGTGGTGGGCCCACTATGTGCTAGATACTGTACTGGAGCTCAGGTTACAAAACTACATTGGATCCAGTCCCCATCCCTGAAGACTGTGTAATCTCTTTCCTCTGAGAAGTTGAGGAAATTCCTAGGATGTCAGGAAAAGAAAACAAATCATGGAAGAAACTTGGGGAAGAAAAGGTGTGGAACACTTTAGGACAGGGGGTTGGGGACATTGAAGATAAAGTGCCACTCCCCCTAGTCCCCTGTGGAGACACCCATGACAGTGGCACCTGCCAAGGTAAAGGTCATGCCTACCCACCCTGGAGTAGCCTTGTCTTTAGCAGGGAGGCCTTGAGCATTAGCCAGTCCTCAGAACATTCTGGCTGGTATAGCCTTCCTCATTTCCTAAGAGCCTCTTTGGAGAGGACAACAGATGGGTCAAGAAAAGGGGTTCTGCCCCTCTTCTTCCCAGCATGTGAAGAATCTGACACTGGCACTAATACCTGGATAGAAACACCTCCTCCTATTTTGTCAACTCCCTTTCTCCTTTGCCTGTCTCGATGAGTGGCTCCTTCCCATTTGCTCCTCATCCACCCAAAGCACATCCCAGGCTGGGTTATGGAACATCACCATAAAGAAATGAGGCAGGGAAATGTGCCTCCACTTCAGATGAAACTCCTCAAAAAACAAATTCACTGAGGGATAAACTCAGCTGTGAGAACTTCAGAGGAGGCTTATTTAGGACTTACAGTGGTCAGAGACTGACAGCAGTCTGAAGGCCAAGGAGCAGACAGTGTCCAAGTTCCACCATGATTGCGTCAGCATGGAAAGAAGTTGCGGCGCGGCCTCACCCAACTTTACCAGCAGCTCATCAGGGCCCCGGCTCCCAGGCCTCCCCCTCCAGCCAACCACTGAAGGTCCAAGCTCGTTGTTTTGTTGAGTCCACCATGAAACAAAATTCTTTCCAGAGCCTTGATTAACCTTATTAGAGCTCATAAAACTCAAAGTATTTCAGCCTGTCCAAATGTCTCCATTTTCTTCTAGATATTTGTGGTTGAGGCCATTTTCTGCTGTCAGTTTTCAATTAGTAAAGAGACATGGCAAAAAGGAGGGCAAATTAGAATTCAAAGCATCACTTCTTAATACCCTGTGAAAAGAGTATCACCAAAGAGTGCCAGGCACCAGAAAGGGAGGGAGGTATAGAGAACACCTCCATTCTGTCCGCATTCCATCATCAAGTCAACTGCTGGCTTAAAGGATGCATGTCATGTGATTTACATGACATAATCTGAGCCATTTTGTTCTTGTCACACACTGAAAATCATGCTAATGCATGGACATATTTATTAAGGTCATTTCTACTTCATGGCCTGTGTGTGGTCATGGGCTGTATATTACCCATTAATGATGGAAGGTTGACCCTGGCTGTGGTTTGGGTTCATCAAACAGTTCGGTAGGGTGCAGCAGAATCCAAGACATTTTTGCCAAGGCATTCCCCCTCAACCCCCCTGTTGCCTTAATTGTAAAACCCATGTGTGTTTTAACAAAAAAATCTCATCCATCTGTTTCTGATTCATTTACACTTAACTCGTCAACTCTCCTTTTGTCAGGGCTGTCATATCCCACAGGTTCTGCACTAGTGTGCCATGTTGAACCCTTCTCTCCTGAATATCAAGAAGTCTTGTTTAGCCAAGAGATGACACTCTCCACTCCCTGGGATTGAAGGAGTACAGTTGGGGGAGTGAGAAGAAAGACGTTTCAAATTCCAAACCCCCTGATGCTTCAGCCCACTGGGGGCTTGGCAAAACGTCTCCTCTCATTCACAGTGCTGGCTTGATTGAGTTGTTATTGTTATGGTGTGTGAGTGAGCTTGCATGTGTTTGTGAGAGTGTGTGTGCGTTGACTGGCTGTGATTAAACATGTTTTGTGGCATTAATTCAGACTATGGGTGGGCTTCACTTCTCTGTAATCAGACCAACTGGCTGACTAGGAGAGTATGTGACTGGACTGAATTCCTCCTATGACTTCCACTGTGCTGGGTTTCATCCACCTGTCAACCAGAAGCAAAAAAATGAGAAGCAAAAGCTTTCAGTAACAGGAGGAAGAACTCAAGTTCTGGGAGTTCTCCCAGCATTCTCCCTTCCAGGCAGCTTTATTCCCAGATGGGGAGAGGGCACACAGATGACCACAGGGCAGATCCACTCTCAGCACGCCCTAACAAAGGAAACAATCACTATCACTTAGCTATGTTGGATACTGGCATCATGCCAATCCACCCAGGACCTCCCCCAAACAGGAAACCACAAAAGAGACCTGGGCTGCCTAAGGCTGCCCCACAGCCTAGGTAAGAGTTGCCATGTGAAACAGTGGATGCTTTCCCTTACCTGTCCCTCAGCAGACAGAAGGGGACATTGACATCTAAACTCTATCAAACCCAGAACTTGCTTTAGAAAAAAAGTCTGCTGAAATCTTAGTTATTCATCATGCTGCTA
Organism: Acinonyx jubatus; assembly: GCF_027475565.1. Classification (NCBI taxonomy): domain Eukaryota; kingdom Metazoa; phylum Chordata; class Mammalia; order Carnivora; family Felidae; genus Acinonyx; species Acinonyx jubatus. The sequence continues at coordinate 40,378,947 of NC_069394.1, read as the reverse complement.
CTTCTCTCTAGTCAAGGTGGTGGTCATCAATTGCATGTATCAAGCCAGGTTTCTGTATTAAGTGTTCTTTTTTAATAGACTCTGATTATCCCATTTCCTCATAGTTGTTGAGTAAGTCCTGTACCATATAGAAGACTTAAAAAAAGATACCTTTGCATAGTGATGTGGATTATTGGGACTTACACTTTAGAGTTCCTAAGGAAGGATTTCTTGAAATCAAGCACACCACTATCTCTTAACTTAATAAATAAACACAGGGGTTAAATAAGGAAAACAGTTTTAATTCTGGAAATATAAGAGGCATGATTATGTGTGAGAGTAACAGTTCTCAACTATGGTGTAATGTCATGCTTGTGTATCACAATCAGTTGTGAGATATGTTGCAAGTGATCTGTTGCTAATAACAAAGTACTGACGTTTGTGAATGATTCACTTTTAAACAAACTTAGAAGCATCCTTGAGATTATCTCTATAATCATGTCACTTTAAATCACTGCATTTGCCAGTATGCTTTATTGAGTTGTGGATAAAGTGTTTGTGTTCCCTTGAGGACCCTTGGAATCACACATGGAGACACAATGGGTACACTCCTAGAAATGTGTCCTGCATGTAAACATCATCCATCATGCATGTTGTGACAGAAAACAATTGGGAATTGCTACGCTGAACATCTCAGTCCATGGCATGGTCAGAATTGTATGGCTTTTTGTCACTTGTTAACACATAGGGATTCCATTTTTCTATTCTTTTGTAGCCCTGAACCTCATGTTAAGCAAACTCACAGCCAGAAAGGGATATTCAAGAGTTTTAGTGGCCAAAGCAGTATTCCTAGACAGCATGATCTTACAGTAAAGCAGACTTAGGAATAGCACTGATATTGATGCAGTTTTCCTCTCTTTCTCCTGCCCTGCCTGTGTGTGTGAGGCTGTACATGTGTGTTTATGTATTCATATGAGTGGTTGGTTGACTAGTTGCTTGTTTAGTGTAGAAAGAGTTACTGGTTCTGTGAACCATGGGTACAACCATGTCTAAGATCTAGAAAAACAGGAAGCACTTTAGAGATGGCCCTAGCTGGTGTGCTAATGAGGCCAGTGTCATAGCTCTGTGTTCAATCTGTGTACTAAGACTATTCAACTTTGTATTATCCCATAGCCACAGGCTAGGGGTCCTTTAATCCCTATACCTACTCTAGCTGTCAGCCAGGATCTCCCAAATGTGTGCTATAGTCACAACCTAGACCAAAAGATCAAACATGGCAATCAATATGGATCACTGAGAATACAGTGCTTCCCAAATTCCTACTTCTAATAAAAAATATCTACTTGAGGCACTTGGGTGGCTCAGTTGGTTAAGCATCCAACTCTTGATTTTGGCTCAGGTCACAGTCTCATAGTTCATGGGCTCAAGCCCCATGTCGGGCTCTGTGCTGACAGTGCCAGAACCTGCTTGGGATTCTCTCTCCCTCTCACTCTACCTCTATCTTTCTTTCTCTCCAAACAAAGAAACAAACAAACAACAACAACAACAACAACCTACTCCAAGGAGATAAAGGAAAGATCTCTGCAGTGGCATTTTAAAAACTCCCAGTCCTTAGATAGCTGTGTAAATCCACATTGTTGACCAAGGGTACACTGTGCACCCAGATGAAGAAGAGGATCATACAATTTTTCCAGGCAAGTAGTCAGGGCCATTTCATCCATTTCTTCTTCTGGTATACACTCATCACCTCTGTCCTTTACTACCATCTGACCTTGATACAGAGGCTGTACTTTTAGATTTAGACAAATCCTTGGCCATGATCCACTAATTAGTATAAATTCTGACACCTACCATTGCTCCTTTTACCTACAACCATTATTTTTAAAAAATACAGGGAAAAGTTGACTAAAAGTCCCAAAAGTACCAATCAGCTATTTAAGATGAATTTTGCCTTATCTTTCACAAACATACCCTCACATCTTCCCTCTCATACTTATCCTTCACCTTAACCACCAACCACCACTTCCTTATCTGTCTCCCATGTCATTACCAGTTTCATGATTTACCAGTCCAAAAGATTTAAGCTGCTAGTAACAGAAATTGGCTAGTAACAGTAACTGACTAAAATATCAAGGAATTGTACTGGCTGGAACTTCAGAGGTGGAGAGGTTCTGCTGATGATACATTCAAGGCTCCATTTCTCTATGAGCTTCTTGCCTCTTCCATCTGTTAGCTTTATCATGAATCTGACTTCCCCTCTGGCCATAAGATGGTAGGTAGCAGCAAGAGGTACAGAATATCATTCCTTATTCATTTCTCTTGAAAGAAGAAGCTGACTTCTGGCCTCCTGTCTTAAGGACAAGGAAGAACTTTCTCTGAAGCCTCCAGCAACTCTCTCCCAAACCAAAACTAGGTCATATGCCCATTCCCAAAGCATTCACTGACAAATGGATTTAATTCTTTTGATGGCTGAGATGAAATGGTTTTCATTTCTGAAAGTGGAAATGGAGTAATTTCCCCCTAAATCTTATGAACAAAACTGGAATGTCATTGTGAAGAGAAGAAAGAATGGATGCTAGGTAAGAAATCAACAACGTCCACTAGAGATACTGGGTATTTTCCATATTAAGTTCTGGTCAGTTCCCTTTATCTGCTTAGATAATACATTGATGTAACTGATGAACAGGAAATAATTAATTGCAAAACTCCATTCTATTGCCTTTTTGGATCAGGGAGAATTCAGAGAGCTTTGTTTGACCTATGGGACCACATCTGAAAGGTACTGTGGTCCTTTGGGTTCATTCCCCTCCCACTGGGCAGCAGTTACATTATGAAGTAACAACCAGGCCTGAAAGCTTGTCTGAACTTAAGCTCCCTTACTGGAGAAGTGGCCAACTCTACATTCCCATGTCGCAAAGCACTCAAGCCTCTGCGTGCAAACTCATTCCTAGTATTTCCAAGGGCAGGCCATTCCTTAAATGGGGATGCAACTGGGTGGGGCACAAGCACATGGCTCACATTTTCCTTCTCATGATATTTTTTCCATTGACTCAAGCAGCAGCTGCTTTTTGGAGGGCCATGTTTGCTTACGATGACACAGACTGTTTCTGAGCTCCAAAGTGGTCATCTTCAGATAGGCCAGTGTGATATAACCTCTTTGGAATCAGACTTCTGTTGCCCTGACTGTCCTTGTGATTCTAAAACAGGACCTGGAATTGAAGAAGCCTTCATTAACATGTAGACGTAGCATTTCCTCCAAGCAAAAGAAGAAGGGAACCAAGATTGTTATCACTGATCCCTTGGCATTGGCTGGTCAAGAGTTGCCCTTATTCAGCTAATTCATTCCTTATGTTCATACCCTGTAAGGGTTCAGAATCTCCCCCCACCCTTACCTCAGGCATATGCAAGGGCCCACAGACAAGTTCAAGGCTGTCTTCTGCAACATGTATCCTAGGGAACATTCCTGCCTTTTCACAGCCCTGTCCTGACTGTCTTCTTCTACTACCTCACTCATCTCCAACCCTCCTTCCCTTATTCTGTCAAAAAATAGAAGTATTTCAATGCTGCTATCCAGGATTCCTGACTTTCACGTGAACAAATCCTACTTTCATCTCTGCTATTTTAATCTGAAATTCTGTCCCGAGTACTTTGGTTGGTATAATTGAAAATACCACACAGAGAAGATATAAATGTGGCCTCCATCAATTACTAACTATATGAACTTAAGCACATTTTCACCTCTCATCATGTAGTCAATGTGTATTTATTAAAGGCCAACTGTATAGCAGGCATTGCGCTAAGCCCTAAGATAGTTCCTTCATCTATAAAAAGGAGCTAATAACAAAACATATCTCATAGGCTTGTTGTAAGGATTAAATGAGGTGTATATTATCAAGTGCTTACCACAATGCTAGATGCGTAGGATATTTTCATAAACAGTCACTAACGTAGTTATTATTAATGAGAAAGCACCTGGTCTCATCCGATAGCATTGTATACTATCCTTCTGGGGAGTTCAGGAGTTCCTCAATCTCTTCTTCCATATTAATTCCAATTTGTCATGCTTTCTTCATATCCTATAGCTATATATTGGGCAGCTACTTAAAATGGGTCTGCTGTTGAAGTCAACCCACTGTGTCCGCACGCATGGTACCTGGTGCAGGCTAGTATACAAGGTTCTGCTCCTGATCAGAGACGGTCACAAGGCACAGGGCTCAGCCAGGCTCAAATCTCAAGTGCTGTGTCCCTGGTCTGCCCTGCACTGTTAGTATGCTGAGCCTGCGTAAGGGGCACACATGCCTTAAGCCATAAATGTTGCATGGCTGTTATAAATCATGAGATCTGGTAACACCAGCAGCAGCTTATCAGATTTCAAATGCACCGCATTCTTCCAGATTTCCAGATGCTTTTTTTCTCTCTCTGTCTCCCTGCCACCCACTCTACCCCTATCCCCTTCTAAAGTGCCCCAGATTGCTTACTGCAATCTAACAATTTGAAATTAAGTTGAAAAATATGTCAGGAGGGGAAAAAAATGATTGGGAGTTTATATTTAAGGAAAAATGGGAGTAGAAACTTATGACATGCCCTGCTGTGTCATGTGGTTCCCACAGACCATTCACTGCATACTGGCAGACTGAATGAAGGTGGCTCAGTGCTCTCCAACTTAAAGGAAAGAAATGGATGAGAGGAGCTGGCTTAATACCATCACAAATGTACAACCTATTTGAAGCTTCTTGAAGAAAGTATCAGTCCAGAAGATCTATGTTGTTAACAAAAAATAAACCATTAAAAAGGCCTGCTTGCTAGAAAACACATATGGTCTCTTGACTGCACAGGAAAATTCCTTCTCCTGAGACAAAATCTGGGCAAAAGTAGCCCTGGTTGTAGCACTACTACCAAGAGAGAGAACTTGAGTAGGTGGCTTGTTCCTCCTTATCTTTTCCTTTCTAGGGTGAAAATGAAAACACAGCACCACTTCTATACTTTAAAGGACTGCAACGTTCCTCCTAATTCCATCTTCCCTACTTCCTCATCAGAGTGTTCGATAAACTCCGTTTGTGCTTCTTAAGGAAATTCTCAAGAAGATGTCTGGGTTAAATCAGCATAACCCTCAGAAGGAATACCCCAGAGAAGTCAACCCACTGGGTAGTTATTTATCCTATTAAATGATTGCTATTCATTGGCAGGAGGCCAATGAATGATGAAATTGGACACAGGGCAGGAAGTTTGGGTGGGGACAGGCAGTCAGGAGCCTGAACCCCTCCATCTGAGTGGTGCTATGACACAATCAGTGTTAATAGCTAAGAGTTGGGAAGAGCATTGTAAGATGCTGGGGGAAAAGGAACAGGAGTAGGGGGCTGTGATAAAGGGATGGAAGAATGTGATTTGCAGAATTCCACTGGATTTTTCTGATTCTTAAGACACACAGGGAGCACCTAAGCCACCCAGTCTGTGGTACTTTTGTTACAACAGCCCTAGCAAACAAATACAGATTTTGGCACCTGAAGTGGGGTGGCATACAACAGTAGAAATTTATTGTCTCCCAGTTCTGGAGAACACAAGCCTGAAATCAAGGTGTCAGCCACACTCCTTCTGACACCTGCTGGGGATAAGCTTTCCTCATCTGTTCCTAGTTTCTCCTGTTGGTAATTCTTCAGCTACATCGCTCCAAGCTCTGCCTCTGTTGTCACATGGCATTCTCCCTGTGTGCCTGTGTCCAGATTTCCTTCTTCTTACAAAGGACAACAGGCACCTTGGATTAGGGTCCACCCCAACCACCTCATCTTAGCTTGATTATATCTTCAAAGACTCAAATTCCAAACAAGATTACATTCACAGGTACTATGGGGTAGGATCTCAACATATTTTTGGGTGGGGGGCCACAATTAAAGTCTCGGTAAACCCCCCAGTAGACTCTGTCCTAGGTCTTCTCGTTTGCCAGTTAGTATGTGGCAATGGAAGAGTGAGCTCGATTGAACCTTAAAGACTAACTCGGGAGTGAAAATGTCACAGCAGGCAATGAAAGTGGATGCTGGGAGTAGAAGAGCTCCAGCTCTTGGGCACGTTCCCTTCTGCATTTACTCGACAGCTTTCCAAGCACTCAAGAGAGCCTGGGGAGCTCTAAGAGAACTCCAGGACCTTCAGCTCTTACTGAAACGGATGTGAAGTTGTGAAACAGTGATGCAAGGTAGCAAGTGGTTTCATAGGATGCTGAGAGCTTCCTTCCTAGCAGGCAGTCTGATCTCCTGAACTGAAAACACTGAATTCCCCAAGACACTAGAGAGACATAATCACAACTTTCAGATGTACAAATCATTCTGGCAGTAGAGTTTCCAAAAAGCAAAAGATCCAGGATTCTTTTTGCTGAAGCAAATCCAAACGATGACACAGAGGAGCCCCAGAACGTTGTGTGTCTGTCATGGTAGAGAGTTACGTTTGTACTTCTTCTGATCCAAGTGTTTTCAGGTGCAGTCGCAGCTCTGAGCTTGATTATTTCCTCTTCACAAGCAGGGGGGCTATTCAGAGGCACTTTCAGCATCTGGCAACATGGATTTCATGACCACAAAGTAAAAATGAAATAATGCACATACCAAAACATAAACACATTGTAAAGTGCATTCAGCCTCGGATTCTAAACCCAGCGACCCTGCATGATTTAGCAAAGGGGAAGCCAGACTCCTCTCCCGGCGGGGAGAAACAAGGCCTCCAAACTGACAGCTGCTATCATTCCAAAACAAGTCATTGTTTATAAATGAATATTTTTTTGTGATAAATTATTGAATTACATGAAAACTCTATGATTGCCTGCTGCTGCCAGATTTGGTTTTGGTCTCAAAAGCCAGTGTGGAATGTACTACAGACAAAGAGCAAAATTAAAAACTGCTGGCCTTTTCTCACAAAATTCTCCTCTGAACTCTGTCTTCCACTAACCTGTAATGCCAGCTCTGGCTTTGAAAACCCAGAAGTCCCATCAGAACATGTATAATGTAAATAGTTTTAGGTTAGAGACATTTTGACCTATTCCAAGAAAAAAGTAGGTATGAATCACAGCTCATGATTTACTTTATTATGATAATTAGCATCTCAGAATCTAAAAGGAAAGGGGGGCATCACTTAGGATGAGTATCTACTACGTGCCAGGTTTTGTGGTGGTGGCTTTACATGGTAATCTCACTTAAGCCCCAAAACAGCCCTGAGTGGTCATTATTGTACCCACTTTACAGATGAGAAAACTCAGGCATGCAGAAGTTTAGTGATTTGCCTAAATTTACACAGCAGTAATGAGAGGTCTAGTGCCAGACATGTGATTCCAGAATTCATGCTGTTTCCTCAGTAACACACTGGTTCCCACCAGAGCTTAATAAATGACTGTAATTAGTACTAATACTCAAAAAAAAGTGCTATGCTATTTTCCAACCTCTCACATTGATTCCTTAGGTATTACCTTTCAAGTAGGCCTATTTTAGAAAAAATAACATTGAAATGAAAAAAATTATTATCTTCCTTGATCCACCTTTTCCATCAGAACTAGATCATCCTAATCTTCTTCACTATACTATGTTCCCTGTGTTCTTAGGGAAATGCAGTTGGCTCCTATGGAATTAGCAAGAATAAGAGACAACAGCACTGGCTTCTGATCCCAATTTTTACTCCTCATTCAGTATGTGCCTCTCAATCTCAGCCCCTTGCCCTGCCTATTTCATGGGTTGTTATAATGCTCATATGATATAATGTCAGAGAAAGCACTTTGTGGCTCTTAAAGCTCTGAACTGTATAAGTAATTATTATGCTCCAGACTCTTCTCTGATAGTTCAGTGAGAAAGAGGAAGATTTTTTAGAATACTAGTCCAGTGTTAGCCAGTGGTCTGCTGAGCAGGATTTCTGGAAAAAAAAAAAAACCTGATTTTTAGTGTTTGCCAATTTCCATAATGTAATATACTCCCACCAAGACCATTTTCAAGCTGTCAGTATGATGTACTGAGCACAGAGGTTAGAAAAGATGCTCTCATAAGCTGGTACAAGCCAGATCTACCATACCACTAGTTGTGACTAAACTTCAAAATACTAGCATCTTTAATAAAAACACCAACCCCACTTGGAGTCATACTGGAAAATTCCCAAAGTATACCCCCTCTCTTCATGTGCTCTCTTTATGATGGCAAGACTGTGCCTCCAGGCTGAGAGAGAAAGCCAGATCCCCATGAACCCTTGCAGAGAGCCCAACAAAATGAATCTTGTCATTTGTTGTTTTGACCCCAATCTGAGGAGTGAATATCTGCCTCATATAGAACTCATATATTGCCTAGGGAACAAAAAAATGTGCTCTAAGGAAATGTTTTTGCTACAGCAGACACTGGGTGCCAAGAATGAGAACTTAATTCCACCCATTCTTTCCTTGTTCATAGTATAACAGCCTTAGGTCTGGCAACACCACACACACACACACACACACACACACACACACACACACACACAGTGGCTTATACAAGATTATTTTTCTCTCTCCAGTAAAAGAAGACTGGAAATATGTGAGCCAGAGCTGATCTACACCAGGAACCCAGGCTTCTTCCAGTTACCCTCTCTACTGTCCTTATGGCTTAAAGTGTCTGCTAGAGCTCCAGCCATGACATATGAATTCCAGTCAACAGGATGGAGAAAGGAGGAAAAAGAAAGGCCATTCTCTGACTTCTAAAGAGAGTTCCTAGAAGTCCCATACAATATTTTTCTTATATCTCATTGGCTAGAAAGTAATCATACGAGCACACCTAGCTACAAAAAGAGGCTTGAAAATATAGCCCTTCATCTTGGAAACAATGTGCCTAGCTAAATATCAGGTTCTTTTATTGAGGAGGAAGGGAGAACAGATGTAGGGATAGGCAGCTAGTACTTTCTGGTACATGTTCGCTCATATCTGTGCAATAACTCATCAGAGAGTAGAGAAAGAAAAGGAAATGAATACTTTTCTTTTTGTTGCTACAGCTTAGTGGTCTCTTCTCCCATTTATCCCCTGTGAGTAAGATGAGAAGTTAGCAGTCTATAGGTAATTCATATTGCATATCCATTGAGGGCCAAATAAAAAGGAACTATATCTACTTCTGGAATGTGCATGCAAAACATATCATTAATGTTCCGATCATCATTATTCAGAACATAGTGACAATCATTTATGATCATTACTAATATTATATTGAAAGTAGATGGGAATTATTGTGTCTCTAGATGGATTTGTCTAAATGGAATGGTATTAATTACCTACTTTGATAAAAGTGAGATATGCATCTAACTGATGCTGGAAAAATGGAGGAGGAGGGAGATCCCCTTCTTTTTTAATACTATTCATCTAGATTCTTTGTGGCATGGAAGTTGGAGATCTGTGTATATATGAGTTCCATTCAGAAAGTTTTGTTTGGGCATGCAAATGTATGCCTGCAGCCCTATGCCTACACTCTCCACCTCTTGTTCCCATTGGAGCTAGTAAATGGCTAGTCAGGTATCAGGAAAATTTGCCCTGACTCCTCTAAGGAAGAAATCTCATACAGCCAAAGAAGGCTCTTCATCTCTAGTCTTTCCAAAATGGCATTAGAGTAGAACCAGAGAGACACATTAATCTACAGAGAAGCTTTCCAGTGACAAATGCAAAAGCCACACAAACATGCAAAGGCATGCATGAGAACATAGACAGCCATCCTGCTGAGGCCAAAAGTATTTGCAGATTGTCAAACCACATCCAGAGATGAGATGTATCTTGGCAACCACCAGCCCACTCCTGTTCCATTTTAGACCAGAAGAAAAATAAGCACTACTGGCCATTTCATTTGCAGTGTTACTATAATCCTATTTAATGTATTGTTCCATGACCAGTCAGACATACCAACTCCTTCCACCTGCATTCATCCCTAAAAAGCTAAAATCATTGACCTTCTGAGTTTCAGCTGTTTTTTAGCATACAGATAAGTTAATGAATGAACCCGGGCCTGCAATTGGTTTAGTCATTACATAACTCCTGGCTTTTGACCCTGCAGGCATTCTTTCGTTCCTTCATGTGTTCATGTACTCAGCAAATATTGAACACCTGCTGTGTGCAGTACCATGCCAACAAATGAGGACACATCAATGAACAACATATTTCCAGTCTGCCCTCATGATGTCACAGTCTGAGGGGAAATGACTGTCATTGAACAGAGGGGACTGAGGAGGCTGGAAAAGGAAGGAGGGGTTCATCAAACAGGTTGTTATGGGCCATCTCAAAAGTCTGGGGCTTTATCCTGAAGGCAGTGAGAAGCTACGGAAGGATTTTATGGAAGGAAGTTAGATGGTCAAATTTGCAATCTAGGAAGATCATCTTGCAGCAGACCAGAGAAAGGATGTGGAGAAGGTCAATAAAGGCTTCTGGGAGGCCACTTGTGAGAGGATTGTAGCTATCCAGGTGAGAGGTGGTGGAGTCTACAACAGGCAGAGTGTCCAGAGATAGAAAGAAGTGGATTGATTTATGGCGGCATCCAATATGGAGTCAAGTGCAGAGGTCACGATGCTCCTGTATCCTCAACCTCAGAAATACTGGCAAAACCTAGCCCGGTGCCAGTAGAAGTCTCATGGAATCATGGAAGAACTGCATCTCTCCTACATGCTCTTTTCAGCCAAATGGAATCCAAGAACTCAAGAGCTACATGGGAATCCATGGTCAATTCTGCAACAAGGAGTGTTTTCACTGGAAGTTGGAAACATAGGAATATAGTGCCATTGGACGAGCCTGTCATAAATAGAAAAAAAACCCTGAGCTCTCAGATGGCTGCCTGCTATGCACTCACCCCAGGAACATGACTCACAGTGAACCTATAAACTAAAGAGTGGGAGCTACTCTTTTTAAAAAGACACTGTTTTCAGTTGCATCCAGATCACCTTCCATAGCCTGGCAAGGTTGTGGGTACTAAGGTGATATCAGACTCTGGCAATATTTATCTTTTCTCAAGCCTAGCATGGGCCATTTGAATGGCTGTTGCTTCAGGAAAGCCCATCTGGGGTGACCTGTCAGATCCTTCTGGGTGAAGTATTATAATTTTTCTGATGTTTCTCCATCAAATAATTTAGGCACACTGCCTCTTGATGAATTTGAGTTTAAGAAAAACCTGCCAGGTTTCCCTGAGAGTGACAGTGGGCCCCACAGAAGCAGGCTGGATTCGTGTTGGAGGCATGAAGTGTGTGTGGAATGGATTTTTAGATGAGTCTGCAAAGATGGGGCAGTAGTTTCACCTCTCACTCAGGAATGGAAAGAAAGCAGGGAAGCGGATTTAGCTTTTAGCCCTTCCTGATCAATAGATAAGAATCTTACCACCCTGGAGAAGTGTTTTCTCTCATGTTACATGCAGAGAGCATCTTTGGACCAGGAAATACATACAACCAGGTTAATATTAAAGAGAGAAAATATAGATGACATCCACCAGTCCAACCCTGGGGGAAAAAATGCAATACAAACTACATGACAAACACCACACTTAAGGCGCAGGCTGTCCAAATATGTGCTCCCATTTCCAATTTTCCATGTCGGTTGGCTAAAGCCAGGTCCTGGAATGTTAATTGGGACCTGATCGCAACTAATGGACCAGAAATTATGAAATGCCTCATGTTACCAGTCATTTAAACCAGATAGTTAAGAGTCCAGTTATGGTTAGGTTCAAACTGAGGCTTAAATCTAATATATTTATTGCAAGTAACACTGAACACTCAAGGGCGCTTATTTTAAATCTAAACGACACCATGTATCGTATCCATTTCCTGCGTCTTTGAACCATGCAGCAGCTGAATCTGTCATCTTTCTTTCTCATTTGGGAGTATTCAAAGTGACATCTCCTACTATGTCACTCTACCTGGGAGAAAATGGGGAGTTTGGTTGCCATGCGCTGTTTTACATTAGAAGAATTTAGTCTGAGACTCTCATGCAAAGCTGGTAACCCCACTGCCTGGGCTATAACCAGGGTGGTATATCAGTGTCATAATCATTCTTCCTTTTTTTAAGTTTTGGCCTGTTTGCTTCATAAAAACATTTTTCACTTTCCCTGGTCTATCATTATGCCGCTTCTTTTTTTTTTTTTTTTCTAGAAATATCTACTGGGAATGTGCACTTCACATGGAAATACAAACATGAACCAGAACTAAGAAGGGCCCGCGTCCCCTGATGTCAAGGTTTCTGTAAAGAAAAATACACAAAGGTAGCCACGCCTCACGCTGGCTTTCTAGTCACCCCAGAAAAAAATTCCAGAAATGTGTTTTAATTCTTTAGCCTGAGTGACAAAAAGGTTAAAATGTTTCCCAAAGTCCACTTAAGAATAATTTCGACCTTGGGAAAATGGATTTTGTTAGCCCCAAAGCCTATTAAGATTAATGGCAAGAGGGGCTCGTTATTCTGCCAGAAAAATCTACTCACAAATCTAAGAGAGGAGTTTTATTCTGTCCATCTCAAAGAGAGGGAATCCAGAGTGCCTGAGAAATACCCACTAGGATTGGGGCACATTTCAGACACGTGGCAGGGATCCATGGCTGGGATGCACAATTAGGGTGGTATTGTGCAGCTCAAGAAAAGGATTTGAGAAGAGATTTCTTAATTAGATAGGTCACTCTGCTCTCAATCATGAAACCCCACCACCTTGGCCACACTGCCAGGTTTTATGAAGCCCAGAATGGTATTCAGAAGCTGGAGCCACATTCAGGATATAAACAGTTCTCGTGCCTGTTTGACCTCACTGCTCCTCAGCTGCAGGGACTACTGTTTCCTATTGAAATGCTCAGTCACTGCAGTGACCCCACCACCTCTCAGCTTCTGCTGCCCCTGCTTCTGCCACTGCTGAACGACTGACTCCCCATATGCCTTGACCTGAAACTTAACACAGAGGATCCCTGCCATCTGTCCACTCACCATGCAGTACCAGGTATCTCTGTGGGGTGGCGCCCTTCAGCTGCTTGCCTCACAGCCTGCTTCCTAAACAATCACGGATGGCTGAATTTTGGCCAAGTCCTCATCCCTGAACATCTTGACAGGGCAGAGTACAGAAGTTTGTTGCTAAGAGACAGGAATTCCCAGACTCAGAGATGGCTAGACAAGAACTCTGGCTTTGATTACCAGCTTATAGAATTGATGGGAGGCAAATAGACAGGAAGCCTAAGCTTTTTAAGCAATTCGGTTCAACCCAAGAAACCCAAGCTTGGCTGACAATAGCCCATAATTACTCAGCTCCTAAGGCAATTCCCGCCCCCCCCCACACACACACCCAAATTTTCACCAAAAAGTAATGGACTCCGAAGAAATACAGATCCCAGAAAGGGCATGTGCAGCAATATCCATCTTAGATGAGCCAAGAAGGACAATGGACAAAGGGGAATCTTCCAGAAAACACAGCCAGAGTTTCCCAGATTGCCTGACCACGTGACTGCACTGCCTAAGCAGGCACTGTCCCTGTAAAGCAGGTTGTAATGTAGGCAATGAACCAGCAACCACTAGGTGTTTTCTCATTGTCTACTTCAAATAAAAGGTTTTCTTGCAGTTTTTATATTTTATATTTAATCCTCCACCATTTTATATTTAATCCGTTGTATTGGAAAGAAATCCAGGCTTAGCTATCTCAACAAAAAGACCTAAAATTCAGTGGCTCAAAGAAAACAGAAGTTCATTTCTCTTTCTTACAGCGGCCTAGAGCAGTATCATCCAATAGAAATATAATGCAAGTCACATTTGTAATTTAAAATTCTCTAGCAGCCACATTGAAAAAAAAAAAAAAAGAAACAGGTGAAATTAATTTTAAAAATATATTTCACTTAATCTAATATGTCCAAAATATTATTTCAACATGTAGTCAATATAAGACATTATTGAGGTATTTTTCATTTTTTGTACTTATTTATAGCCCATCCCAATTCAGATTAGCTGTATTTCAAGAGCTCAAGAGCCACATGTGGCTAGTGGCTACCATGTTGGACAGTGCAGAGGTAGAGATAGGAGGGCATCCAGAGCTAGTAGATAGTCCTGCTCTACAAAGTTACCCAGGGACCTACAGTTCTTCTATGTCATTATTCACCATCCTTAGAGTTTCTCAACCTCAGCACTATTGCCATCTGAGACCACATAAATCTTTGCTGTGGGGCTGTCTAATGCACTGTAAAATGTATTCCTACACAAAACCACTGTGTTCCTGCCCCCTACCCCCTGGATGCTAGTAACACCACCTCTCCTCTACCCGTTCTGTGACAATCAAAAATATTGCTAAATGTTGGAGGTTAAAGGGGACAAATCATCCCTGGCAGTGTACTCAAACTTAAGTGTATATCAGAATGACCTGGAGAGCTCGTTAAAACGGATATCTTGAGCCCTGGCTGCCTTAGTAACTCCCTGATGCTTTCATACAGATTTTTTTTGTTTTTTGTTTGGGTTTTTTTTTTTTTATCTTATCTAACTTTTCAAGTTTTTCTTGATAGCAATTTTGTTCTGCTACAAGCTCTTTCATCATAGCAGATTAAAACAAGTTTCTGTTACCTTTCCTTATTGGAATGCAAAATTCTTGCTCTAAGTGTGAATGAATTTGACAATGTCAGAAAATTATTTTAGGGGGCGCCTGGGTGACTCAGTCAATTAAGCGACTCTTGATTTCAGGTCAACTCATGATCTCACTGATCTCACAGTTTGTGAAATTGAGCCCTGCATCAGGCTCTGCGATGACAGTGCAGAGCCTACTTGGGATTCTCTCTCTCTCCCTCTCTCCTCTGTCCCTCCCCCACCTCAATAAATAAATACACTTAAAAAAAAAAAAAGATGATTTTGAGAGCAGGGTATTGTCTCTACCCATATTGACTGCTTCCCTATCTCACAAATAATTCTAATTATTAAAAATCACTGTCTTCCTTCCCCATCTAAGTTAAGAATATCTTTATAAAACTATTTATTAATATTTTTTAATCATGGATTTCTGGGCCTTGCCCATAGTTTCTGAATCTGTAGGTCTCAGTGGGAACCCCAAATATGCATTTCTAATTATCTCTTGAGTGATGCTGATGCTCTTTGAGAACAGTCCTTAGGTGGTCATGCTTCTCTGCGTGACTGGCTCACCATCACATGGCATTCTTGCTGTCAGGATGGGAGACTGAGAGGAAATAATGTATTTCTAGTATGCAATGGGGAAGTTGCACATGTGCAATGGGGAAGTTGCACGTGTGACTTTTGCTTACATTCCACTGTTGAGAATTTGGACCCTTGGCCACACAGAGGTGCAAAGAAGGCTGGGAAAGATAGCATCTAGCTGTATAGTCATTAGCCCAGTCAAAGCTTGGGAGTAAAAGGAGCACTGAGAGATTGGATAACAGGGACTATTTGCAGGTTCTTCCACAAGAGTGGACAATATTATTTACCCATAAGTTACCAGACTATGATGAGTTACATCCAAAAACTTACCTAGAAGAAGGCACATCAGCTGTACATCCCAGATTTGGAGCTCAAGATGCAACTTAGGGTGTTTCCTTTTGCAGAAGAGATGGGTGTGGTTCATTCACATGAACTTTTGAACTTTGAAGGCATGAACTTTTGAAGGTGTAGGTATGGAAAGAAAGGGGGAAAGTAAAGGAGTGGATTTGCCAATGGATTGTCTTCTCAATATCCATTACTCTCTCCCATTTTTTTTAAATGTTTATTTATTTTTGAGAGAGAGAGAGTATGAGCAGGGAAGGGGCAGAAGGAGAGGAAGACACAGAATCGGAAGCAGGCTCCAGGCTCTGAGCTGTTAGCACAGAGCCCGACTCAGGGCCCAAACTCGGAACGGTGAGATCATGACCTGAGTGAAAGTCAGACACTTAATTGACTGAGCCACCTAGGCACCCCAACTCTCTCCCATTCTTAAGAAGAAAAGAAAATCCCCAGCTTTGTGGTTTGAGAAGTTTAACTCCACTCCCAGCTCCAGAAGTGAGTCCTGACTGATCTAAGCCATTCACAGAATCGGCTTTCTCCAGTCACAGTGATAGATAGATAGGTTCAGCGATGGACCTATGATCTAAATTGGTCCAACCAGAGGGAGTTCATAACTATTGTTTGATGTTTGGGGCAGGAGAAGCTATCTTTCCCCCTGGATGTGAAGGAGGAAACTGTAGCCCTGGGGCAGCAGGCAGCCAAGTGACATGACAGAACCCAACCTAAGGATGAAGGAGAGTCATGGAAAAATAGCCCTGCAATCCTGATGACATTCTGAACCTCTGGATCAAACCATGCCTGATGTCCCACTTCTGGAATTTTCACATAAAAGAGCCAATACATTTATTATACTGCTTAAATCAGTTTGGTGTAAGTTCTCTGTCAACTGTAACCGAAAGCACTTCCAGTAATGGTTTAACCAGAATGTGTTTCTTCCTTGGCACCTAAAAGCACTGAATAAAGGCAAAGGCAAGTTTATCTCCTAAGGATCTACTATAAGCCTCTCACGATGTGAGTCCTTGGCATGCATTACCTCACGTAAGTCTCACAGTAACCCTGGAGGTAACTACAAATCAGGAAATTGAGACTCAAAAAGATTAGCTAACCTTCCCAATGTCACTCTGAGAATAAGTGGCTATACTGAGAACTGAGCTCGACCGATTCCCAAGTCCAATGCTCTTTCCACAACCTTGGCCTCATATATTATTTTTTGAACCATGTATATAAATAACAAAGGTTTATATGTTTACTCAAACTCCACGTGGAAAACTATTCTGACTTTTGAAAATCTGATTCAATGATCAAAAACACATGTCGAATATTAGTTAGAAGGTGGTGTGGACTGTAGTAGAGTTTTATAGGCATCTTGGGCAGGTCCGTCAGTGTAATTGGGATGTGGAATGTGGAAGTCATTTTTATGGGAAAGTTGGGACATGGCCTCCTGTAGGCAGCCTCAGGCAAAAGAGTGAGTATATCAAGAAAAAAAATCACATTGAGTCTGGTGATAAGGTTCATGAGAATGTTAATTAAAAGAAATCTCATATTTCAAGGCTGTTATTGGTGATGCACTTTCAAGCAATAGCATATGACTAGCACACAACAGAAATTTAAGGTTTTACCCCAAGATGTCAGTATTCTTTTGAAAATGGCATATACAGTTCAGAAACCATCTGTGGAATTCCTGTCATGCTCACCTACCTTCTCTCAGTGCCTGCTTATGCTTCTCTTCAAATTCTACAGCTCAGCCACAAAGTGGAGGAGGATGCCTGTCTGAACATTTTGTTTGAGGATGGTATGGTTTGGCTATCCGTGCTGTTTTAGTCAACTCTAAAGCCTTTCATTTGTATGTTATTCAAAAGGATTGTTCTCTCGTGGGGGTTAGAAATAAGAATTGTTCATTTTTATAGCCACCGTAACTGAGACTGAGTTTGTGCCTGAAAATTACCCGTTGGATTGAATACCTGATCTGTCCCCTAAAAAGGAGAAAAAAGCCACATGCTCTTACCCTTGCTCCATACTTTCCCATGATTAAGTTCCATTTTCCTTCAGAAGGTTTTTGCTGACAATGCCTTCAAAGCCTCCAAATTCAGCTTAAGGAACTACAGCTACCCCAGTGTTAGTCCAACAATAAAAGTGGTTTAGAATTTGGTTTGGTCCAAAAGCCTATTTAGAAGAGACTGCTTTTACCACCTAAACAGGCACACAATTATGTCTATAAATAAATGCTAAAATGTTAATGAAGGAGGCTTCATGGGATCCCTTAACATCAGGTGCTGAGCTATAAAGTAGATTTAATGCCCTTACCATCTCATTTGTGTTCTTAATTTGTCTCTTATGAAGTAAGATGAATTGAAATTTTTGTTCCTGCATCCAGGCTTTGACATGCTACTAGCTCCCTACACTGTATAATTATGTTATTTCCCCACTTCCGGCCTAGAGCAGGGATTATTTAAAATTTAGATGCTCACTAGCCCTAGTCCCTCTTCATAGGTAATCAGCTAAAGCACATTTTCCACCTTCCTTCCATCCAGGTGACACCACATGCCAAGTCTTCACTGTTGACATATGAGTGGAAGTGATGTGTCGCTACAGAATATGGGCAACTAAGATCAGGGGATCCCATATGCACTCTTTCTTTATTTGGTGGCCAGTCAGATGCAGAGGACTCTGAAGGGACAGAGGAGTCATAGAAAAAGAGGGTCTGGGTTTCTGAATGACAGGTGACAGGTGTGGTAGAGCACCTACTTTCCCAACTCCAGCTGGTCCACATTGGACTAGGAAATAAGTAAGAAGTGAATCTTTGTTACATTAAGTCACTGACATTTGGGGCTGCTTGTTACAGCATTACCAGCATTGACTAATTCATCTTTCTACCAAGAGTACAGGTTCTTCTATTCTTCTATTCTTCTATTAAGAGAGAATATTTGCAAGGCCAAAACAATACAGAGCATCAACTAGCCAAGCAATTCCACAGCTCTGGTAGCCTGAGCCATGCCACCTCACCTTTGAGTTCACCCTGCCTTGTGTTAGCTTCGCTCCCCCATCCCAACTACAAGCTCCTGGGAAACAAAGACCACGTCTTACCTTCTACTTATAGTGCCTACTGCAACTGGCACCATTGTCAGTAGTTAACCTGCTTAAAGTTGGTTACAGCTGAGATGGTGAAAGGAAAATAACCTTTGTATAGACTCTATCATATGCCTGGTGCCTTATAAATTGAAGCTCAGAAGTCCCTGGGTATTGCCATCTAGGTGAGACCACCTTAAGCCTCCCATTCCACCCTCTAGAGAAATCCAAAGCCTTCTCTGAAAACTGCCCTGCAATTTCCAGGGAGGTTAGCGCAGCCATAGTCATCCACAGCTCTGAATTCCTGCCACTACTCCTTTCTGGTTCATGGATTATCTTTCTATCTCAGACATCTTGCATATGGTCCACCGCACATTAACAGAAGCATGAAGTTCAACCCCTCCCTCAGTTTCTACCAAAAAAACAAAATCACACTCTTAAAAGGTATCAGTATGAGTGAAAGACTTAATCATGGATTTAGCCACAAGTGAGATGGTTTCATCCTCTCAATTCACTACCTAGTGTAAACATTACCAACCCAGTTCTTCAAGGCCCTTTGACCCTAATCATCAGGAAGTTTTTGGTGCTCTACAACCCCAGCCTCACATCATCCCAGTAGCCTCCTGCACTCATTCTGGTTTCATCCCAACTCCTCATTTCTTTCCTTCCAGGTCACCAAGTCTAACCCCCAGTGCAAATCCTTTTTAGTCCATAATGAAAAGTGTCCAGCTTACCTCAGATACTACTACCTAAGGCTCCAAGAATACTCCTGCATATATTAATCCAGATCCAGCTGACCCAAAGGGATATCCCTTCAATGAGAGACAGCTTTCCTAGAAGGTCACTATGGTTTAATTTTTTTTTCTTTCTCCGTTACATATATAAATGCATATAATAACAAAAACATTAGAATTCACACTGCTAACTCCTATGGTCAATTCTCAGATCTCATCCTATTTGACTTTTCAATAGCATTTGACCCCAATGGGCTACTTCCTCCCCCTTGAACACTTTCCTCGTTTTTGACTTCCAGGGTACCACACTCACTTGGTTTTCTCCCTATCTCCTTGGCTTACCAGACTCCTTTCCTGGCCTTCCTTACCATCTCAACCTCTAAATGTGAGTCCTTAGATCCAAGCTCTCTGTTTTTAAATACATTTATCAGCAGTAGACTGGATATTGTTCTTATCCAGTCTCATGGCTTTAAACATCATCTTTTTGCAGGCAATTCCCAAACTTATATCTCCATTCCAAACTTCTTTTGCAAACCCCAGGCTGACATATCCAACCGCCATTGTAGATCTATACTTGGCATCTTAAATTTAAGATGTCCAAAAACAAAGTCCTAGTTCCCACCCCATGTGCCAAACTAACTTCTCCTGAAATCTTTCCCATCTTAGTAAATAGCAACTCCATTCTTCTTCTTGTTCACAATTCACCTTTGAGTCTTCTCTTTCCTTACTACTCCACATCTAAGCCATTGGCAAATCAGCTTCACTTTAAAAATATATACAGGTCCCAACTACTCCTCACCACTTCTACTGCTACCTCTCTGATTCAAGGCACCAGTGTCTCTCATCTAACCGGTCTCCCTAGTTCTCCCTCTGCATCCCTACAATCTATGCTGAACATAGTAGCTAGAGTAACCCTGTTAAAATGCATGTCACTCCTTTATCTAAAACTGGGGAAACCCAGTTCAATCAGAACAAAGGTCCTCATGGTGACACGTAAAGCCATGCATGATCTGGCCCCTTTCATCCTTCAGACATCACATTACTATTCCCATCACCCTCTGCCTGCCCCCCACATTAGCTCCTCTTTAGTCAGCTAGGTGGGCCTACTCTCTATTCTTCAGTTATGCCAAACATACTCCTGCCTCAAGGCCTTTGAATTTATCTTCCCTCTGCCTAAAATGCTCTCTCATTTTCTTCATTTCTTCGCTTAAATATCACTTTCTCAAATTGCACACTTCCTATCCTCCTCTCTGCTGCATTTTTCTATTTAGCACTTAACACCATCTAACATATAAAAATCTTACTTATTTGCCTTGTTTATTTTCTATCTTCCCTACCAAAATATGAGCACCTACTTTTATCAGTGTTGTTCACTGCTGTATTTCCAGTGGCAAGAACAGAACCTGGCACACAGAAGGTACTCCATAAGTATCTGAATGAACATCCACAACAGCCCTATAAGGGATGATTGTCTCAGTCAGTAGATGAGGAAACTGAAGGTCAGAGAAGTTTCAAATTTGTCCAGTTAGTAAGCAAAGATCGCATTCAAATTCAGTTTCAGTGCAACTCTAAATGCCATGTAATTTCATAGTATAATATTGTCTTCCAGAGGGATCCAGAGCTTCGTAGCCACAGGAGATCTCTGACACATTTCTGAGAGCTACAAACCCAAGTGGAATTTATTAAGTGCTTGCAACTGCCTAGTAATTTTCATATATTATATCGTTCAGTCATTTAGTCAACAAGTATTGAGCGTCTACTATGAGACAGACAGTGTACCACTTACTAAGAATTCAAAGATAACAAAAACAGACAAGATTTCAACGTTCCCGGACATGTGCTGGAAATCACACAAAGCAGTGAGAAAATTTTACCTATAATAAGTGCAATGAGGGAGAAGTATGCAGAGGTCAACTTGGTCTAGAAATCAAGAATTAGGGACAAGTGAACTGAGTTCTAAAAGGTGAGCAGGAGTTAAATGGGTAAAGGAGGGGGAGGAGGGAACATTCTAGACAGAGGGAGCAGCACATGCAAAGGCTGTATGATAAGAAAGTACATGTCAAGGAGGGACAGAAAGAAAGCCAGTATGGCTGGTGCCAAGAGTATAAGAAATCCATGCTACAAGAGGAGGCTGAAGAGAAAGGTAGAGACTGGACCTCACAAGGCTTTTTAGCCCAGTGAAGATAAACTAGTTCTTAACCCAGAACAATGGAGAGCCAATGAAGGGTTTTAATCTCAATTAAGATGCAGCCAGTTTTTCTTGAGCATCCATTATTTGCCAAACATGAACAATTCTTTCCTTGGGGATATATTACTAGACCCATTCCCTGGGAAAGGAAACTGAGTCTTTTAGGAGTTAAGTGACATGCCCAAAGTCACATGAATGGTAAGTAGCAGAACCAGAATTTAAAACCGGACCAGCTGACTTATTTCACTTAGCATAATACCCTCCAGTTCAATCCATATTGTTGCAAATGGCAAGATTTTGTTCTTTCTCGTTGCCAAGTAGTATTCCATTGTATATATAAACCACGTCTCCTTTATCCATTCATCAGTATGTTAGCTAACTCGACAATAAATTATATTTTTAAAAAAATAAAAATATAAGTAAATAAATAAATAATTAAAAATATTTAAATAAGAGCTGACTAGAAGGAAAAAAGCTTAGTTAAGATTTACTTCTCCCCTGAATATCAATAATATTAGTTATCTGTTACTGTTATGTCTGGTTTTCAATTAGAGTAAGAATTTTGAAAGACATAACTAAAGATGGATTACAATCAACTTCTGACAGTAGAGGTTCTAGACTGTGAGGAAGAAATATTTCACAGCATTTTGCATATATTAAAAACATTAAAGCCTAAAAAGGTTTTGAAGCAAAAAATAAAAATAAAAATAAAACCAGACTAGCCCAACCTGAAAGCCCGTGCCCTCTCATCCAGTGAAGGAGGAATGGACAGAAATGCTAAAGAAACCTGCAAGAACCTGTGCTCCATCCTTCTCTGCTCACCTGCCCTGAGGAAGGGGGCCTATTCCTCAGCTCTGTGGCCCTTCAGGGCTGCTCTTCTAGGTCATCTGGACGCTGTGCCAGAGATCAGGTGCTGACAGAAATGTCCAGCCATTGGTGGGATTGAAGAGACTGATAAGTAGAGCATCAAAGCATCTCAACAGGTCATCTAATCTCAAGAATAGTAGAAAAAAGGTAGCTCAAAGCTACATTTCACCTGGCTTTAAAAAAAAAAAAAAACAGCTGGGGACAGTGAAAAGAGCTCTGGATTTGGAGCAGGAAAACGTGGCTTCAAGTTTTAGCTTTGCCATTTGAAAACCTGAGTTTCAGTTTACAATAACTGAGGAAGCCATTAGATGTTTGCTAGAAGCATTAAAATAGGTAATGCATGTGAAAGTGCTGTAAATAACACTTCATACATGAGACCATTCTTGTGGATTGGGGCCCAGCTTTCACAGTATTGCAGGATACGTCTATCACTGTATCTGTTCCTTGAACACGATTATTTTCTTGATTTCCCTTGCTGGCTCCTCTTCCACTGAGCTGACCCTTGAATGGTAGGTTCTTTAGAGTACTATCTTGATCTCCTCTCCTCCTTCTGCTCTCTGTGAGTGATTGTATCTGGTCTCATGACTTAGGCAATAATAATCTCAAAACTTCTCACAGGAGATCCAGAACCATTTCCCAACTAGATATCCCTCATGATCTCCTACAGGTGTCTCCAACTTGGTTCAGAATGGAACTTGCTGTCTTTCCTCCATCCCTTCAACATCATGCATACCATCTTGGTGAATGACACCAGAAACCATTCTCTCTCTCTCTCTCTCTTTGTCTCTCTGTCTCTGTCTCTCATCCTCACTGTTAACTCTTGAGTCATGTAGCATCTATTAAAGACTTACTAGCTGTCAGGCACTGTGTTAAGCATTTTCTATGCATTATCTGATTTAAACATTAAAACAGTTCAATGAGGTTTTAATGCATTAGCAGTCTGATTTCATAGAGAGGGAAAACGAAGTTTAGAGTGGCCAGTCACCTGCTCATGGGGCCCGGGCCTGTGTTCTTCAGAGGCTAGCTGTTCACCACCTGTTGTATATGCTTCCGGTTTCCTCATCTCCCACATCCAGGTGATCACCAAACCACTTAAATTGTACCATAGAAATAAATATTTTTCAATTTCAGCCAGTTCTTCCTTTCTATTCCTACTGCCAATTATTTAGTCTTGGCCTTCAGTACCTCTTCCTCAGATTTATTAATTTTTTTTCCTCAACAATTATCTCTAATACACTATGTACCAAGCATTTTTTTTTTTTAGTTTTTAGGTTTTTGTTTATTTTATTTTAATTTTTTTAATATGAAATTTATTGTCAAATTGGTTTCTATACCACACCCAGTGCTCATCCCAACACTTTAAAAATAATAGCTCACTTAATTCCCAGCAAAAATGAGAACGAATCTTTTATTCTGCAATTTACTGACTGGGAAGCTGAAGCACAGAGCAAATAATGAACTGCCCAAGATCACATACCAATAAATGATGGGGATGGGATTTGAACCCAAGCAGTGTCACTCCAGGCCATGCCCGTAAGTATTACACCACAGTTTCCTCCAACATAATCATAGTAGTGTCCTTGATGTCTTCGCTGCCACCTACCCTCTTCTCAGTCTCAAGAAATCCTGCACAATTTACTTCCTGAAAGTGTAACACTTATCCTTCTCCCCTCCCTCCCCGCCCCCCATTGGCTTTGGTTAGAAGCGCTACAATCTTTGGTGACCCAGAGGCAAAGTAACATCCAGGTCTCCTTTCCCCTTGCCCACTAGGCCTATCATTCCCAAATCATCACTGAGCCGCTTGCCCTTTCCCACCTCCATGCACCTACAAATTTTGTTCCCCGGTGTGAAATGCTCATCCACCAAGAAATAAGTCCACTTGTCCTTCAAAGTGCACATGTCATGTCTTCTTAACGAAATTCATTCCTTTTATTTTAGTAGTTGGTCACATTACAGTCTGATAATGTGCAACCGTTTCCTCTGCACTCCTTCCTGCCCTGCGTCCCCCACGCCTCAGACCGGGCTGCTAAACCCTCTAACCCCTACCCTACCTTGTGCATCATTTCAACCTTTTCAGCAATTGAAATGGGTTCAGGATTCATATTTGCTGGGTCAGGATATAGGCTTTATATGATTTATCCAGAGCCTCAAAGGAGGATTTTGGGAGAATAGTGTTCTGAAATTACAATTTGAGCAATGGCTAAGTAGTTTAAGTAAGGTCAGGAAAAGATTAAAAGCTTGCTTTACTTTCCATGGACAAAATCAGAGTTAAGTCCGGTATACATAGTTTGAGAAAATAATTAGAGCCATACTTCGGTAGTCAGAACACACGCAGGACCAGACTCCCCCACCTTCCTGGAGCTTCTGTTTGTCTGGAAAGTGGGACATCTGTATGGAATTCATGCTCACAAATATTCCACAAACATGAAGCGATGTCATTTCGTGGTTGGTTAGCTCTTCTGGCTTGTTGATCCCCTCCCCTTTTGTTATTGTTTTCTGTTTTTTGTTTTTTACTTTTTGTCTTAGCTCTAATTTTTCAGTAATAATAACAGCAAATATTTATTGTGTACTACAATGAACTTGCCTCTGTTCTCATGTTTCTGAAATCAATTTGTGGACTTCTCCCTTGTGAACATCAGAAATAAAATTACTGGATCTGAAGGTTGAATGGACAGTAAATATCTTCAAACATGTTTTTACACACTGATGCTTTTATGATATCAGCTAGAATTCTTTGCCACCAGTTAGTGTTGACAAACTTTTTTTTGTTGTTTAACGAGTAAGAAATGTAGTGAATTGTTTCCATTTGCATATCTATGACTCGAGAGTTGAGCATCTTTTCACATATGTTTGAACATCTTCAGTTCTTCCTTTGTGACTGTATTTATAAACTGTTCCCATTTTATTTTTATTTTATTTTACTGGACTTTATTTTTCTTAACAATTTGAGGATGTTTTTTATACTTAGAGCTTATAATCTCCACTCCATCTCCCCCCCAGAAATAATTAAATATACATCAATAGGGCAATACTCAAATGAATTAGACACTGCCATGTTACAGAATATTGTATTTAAAAAGAAGGGCTTGATCTGGGGTGCCTGGGTGGCCCAGTCGGTTAAGCGTCCAACCCCTCAGTTCATGAGGCTTTGGCTCAGGTCATGATCTCACGGTTCATGGGTTTGAACCCAATGTTGGCTCTGTGCTAACAGCTCAGAGCCTGGAGTCTGCTTCAGATTCTGTGTCTCCCTCTCTCTCTGCCTCTGTCTCTCTCTCTCTCTCCTTCAAAAGTAAATAAATATTTTTAAAAATGTCTGGGACCTATTATCAGTGAAAAAATGCAAGTGTAGGGAATTTATTTAGTATGATACCATTTTATAGATATTAGTAAACAAGCCCTACTATGTGCATTTATGTATGTGTGTATATATGCATATATGCATATACATACCTGTATGTACATTATATATACATTTTATTTATTACATACAAATTATTGTATACAGATGTACTCACAAATTTATTATATATATTTATATATTTATTTTACAAATATGTTTATAAGAACACCAGGAAAGTTGTGAAAGGAGGGGTGTCTGGGTGGCTCAGTCAGTTAAGCCTCCCACTCTTGATTTCAGCTCAGGTTCTATGATCTCATGGTTATGAGATCAAGCCCTGTGTCAGGCTCTGTGCTGACAGTGTGGAGTCTGCTTGGGATTCTCTCTCTCCCTATCTCTCTGCCCTTCCCTGCTCATTCTCCTCTCTTTCTCTCTCTCTCTCTCTCTCTCTCTCTCTCTCTCTCTCTCTCTCTCTCTCAAAAAAAAAAATATAGGAAAGTTGTGAAAGGGTACACCAAACTAAAATCTTCAGGAGAGTGCGGTTAGAGAGGAGGAGGAAGTAAACACGTTTTCCTTATAAGCCTCTGAATTCCATCCATGACTTGCTTTAATGAGCATGTATTTGTGATTTTTTTAATCTAATAAAAACAGTGAATTAAAAAAGAACACCGACAATCTTTACCCAAACCCCCAATAATAAATGTACACAATCCCAGAGAGTTTTTCTTAAGTGCTAGAAACTAGACAAGGTTTAGGTCATTTTACCTTACCTCACCTTCCCTTCAAAACATAGTTCGGTTCCCTTCAATTACAGTTTTGAGGACCTTGTGGTTTCCTTCCTCGGGTTATCAATGACCCGTACGTAAACTAAATTCCTCTTCTCCATTCAAACCTCAGGGCATATTTGTAAACCTGAAAATCTCAGAAGGTGAGTAAGCCAAAGGAGGGGGAACAGAGCAGTCTTCAGGAGGCGTGTTCTGCCACTGCCGAGCTGGCCTCTTCCCCTCCCCTCGCAGCAGCCACCTCGGAGGGTGTAGGAGGCTCTCCAGACACAGGAAAGTTTCCCAGGTGAAAATGTATCTCACTTGCCCCACTGCCCACTGATTGTAGAAGTTCTGTCATGAGAACTTTTCGTTCCTTCTCTCCTCTTAAAAACAGAAAATTCCTTTAAGAGAGGCTGTATACCAAGACGATGCGTAATTTGCACCTCAATGAGAATGAGTTTTATCTGTTTCTTTCCCTCCAGGAGGGGATAGGCTTTAATAAGTGGAAGGGGCCGGGAGGCACCTACAAATGTGGGAGAGCATGAAGACAGGCTGGAGGAAGAGAGTAAAAGCCTGGGGCGCAGAAATACGCACTTCACCCGAATCCCTCCTTTGCCTGAGGTTAAACAACTCTCTTTGACACTAACCTATTATGGCAGCAGTGGAGAAGCAGGATGCGATAGAATAGCGGGACTCGAGGGACTCAAATATGCTGATAGTTAATAGGCTTTGGTCCTGAGTGAATGAGTCACCTAAGACCATTCTGCCTTTCAGTGTGCTTTTTTATCCACCATTAGTTAACACTATCTTACATGCTTCATGGAAAGGGAAAAGGTGTTTAAAAATAAATAAATATAATCCAGGTTCAGCCAAGTTACTGAATATATCTCAGTGACAGTTCTTTTCAACAGGAAGATGAGACTGATAATTCTTACCTTTCAGAACTCTGAGGAAGACTGAGTGAGATAACACATGCCCGGCATGACGCCTGGCCCCCAGTGGAAGTAAGCACTATTCCCATTGATGGGGGTGGGGGTGGGGTCCAGGCAGTCTCAGGAAAGGTCAGTGCTGGGGACAACCACCCTCCTTCTTGAATAAGGCCAGAGTATTTTTGGATGCACCATCCATGTTAATTTGCGTAATCTCTTGCCTATTCTGTGCTTATTCTGGGGATAAATAGATGACTTCAGCCGTCAACACTGTCACTCCAATCCTCTCCATGAGTGCCAAGAACATGTATCAAAGAAAGAAAGAACTAGAAGAACGAATTAAAGACGGAGAGAGAGGAGAGGGGAAGGGAGGGAAAGAAAAATAAAACTAGTTTGTCAAACAGGCTACTACACAAGCTAATTCTGCTAGTAACTTGACTGGCATTTTCAGACACATCATACAGAGGAGCATGGGCCCTGGCAACCAGGAATATTGAGGATCTACAGAACATTAAAACAGGTTCTCTCTCCCTTTCTTGTCTTTTGCCTTCAAGCAGTGGGCTGACATCAGACCAAGAAAATCCTATTTCTTTTCCATTCAGGTAATCCCTTTGCTCTATCATATGGAGTATCACAAGACCTTTATGTTATGTAGAAGATATTATTCCACACCCAGCTGGAGTTATTTTTTTAAGATCCTCCGTCCAGGCATGAGTCAGACTAAGGATGAGTAACTCAGCCTTCTGGGCAAAAAATTACTCAAAACCCGAAAGAAGAAAGTACCACCACATCCTAAATAAATCTGGCAAAAATCAACTTTTAAAATCTTTTTTGGTTGAGGAGGGTAGTGGTGAAGAGAACAAAAGAATTTAAAAGTTTAAACTAATTTTTCTTTGTTTAATTTGCCTTATGTATTATCTCGATATCATCTTCTCTTGTTCTTTCTCTCTTGCTCGCTCACTCTTGTTCTTCTTGCATCTAAAGTCTCTCTCTCATTTCCAATGTAAAACCATCCTGAAACACACACACACACACACACACACATGTACACACACACACACACACACACACACACACTTTCCTCATTCCCACATTCCCCTTCAGCTACCATTGTATTTCCATTTCCCTTTGCAGCAAAAGTTCTGAAAGAGTTGCTACTTACCCTGTCTTTTCTTCCCCATTCCCCATCTACTCTCTTGTCCACTGTGGTTTCACCCATCATTCCCCAAAACCTCCCTTGTCAAAATCACCAATGATCTCCTTGAAGACAAATCCAAAGAACCCTTCTGTGTCTCAAGAGCTTTGGACACAGTTGGTCACTCTCTCCACTTATTCGTCCTGGGTGTCACCCTCACCTTGTTTTCTGCTCACTTCACAGAACCTCCTTTCTGCTATCTTAGCTGCCTCCTCCTCTGATGGATCTTTCTTTCCTTTTCTTCCTTTCTTCCCCTTCCTTTCATTTGGGTCTTTCGTTCCTTCTTTTGTTCCTTTTTTCTTTCCTTCTTTCTTTAATATGTGTTCTAGATACTCATGGGAAGGACTACGGTGACAGTGGTGATGGCTGGAGTCATCTATTTATTCCCAGAATGAAGTTAGCTTTCTCTGGGCTCTTTGCTTCTCCATCTACACCCTCTTTGGAGGATTACATTCATTCCCTGGCTTTAAAAACATATCTCTGTTAACGATTCCCAAATTCATAGATCTGTTTTCAAAGCCTCGAGGTCATATGTACCATGCCCTCCTGTTAATTGTATTTCATAGCCATTTCAGAGATACCACAGACAAAAAAGACACTCTTGATCCTCTCCAACACCCATCTCCTAATCCCCCACCCCAACCAAACCTTTCCAACTCACTGGTCTCCACTTGAGTAAAAGGCACCAACAGAAACTTGGGACTCATTCTTGATCTTGTCCTTACCTCCCACATGTTCCACATACACACAAAGAGTAATTTCCATCCATCAGCACATCTTGAAAGCTCCTCTTCCAAACTACAGCCCTCATGACCACCACTCTTCACCTTCACTGTCACCAGCTTGTACCTGGCACCATCCCCTCTTACCTTGGCTCTGAACTATTAAAATAACTAGTCTCCCTGCTCCACTCCTACTCTTTCTCTATCCAGTCTCCCGAAAGAGCCAGAAAGATTTTTTTTTTTTTTTTTTAATGCAGGTCATGCCAACGTCTCATTTAAAGCCTTTGAATAACTTCCTGGTGTTCTTAGGAAGAAAAAAAAAAAAGCAAACTGTTACCACGGCTACATGGCCTATGTGATCTGGCCCCTGCCTGACCCTCCAGTGGTATCTCAAGCCACACTCTCTCCCCTCGCCATTACTCATTCACAGTGTCCTTCTAACAGTCTCCAGAAAGCACTCACCTCTTGCACCTCCATGCCTTCATATCCACTGCTGCCTACAGTGCCCTGGCCCAGGCCTGAGTGCTCTTCCCTGGACCTTCCCATGGCTAGCGCCTTCTCTGCTGGAAGACCCTGGTTTAGGGGTCATCTTCTAAGAAAGGCTACCTAAATTAGGCCCACCCCCTACCATTCTTTATCACAGCACTCTTTTACTTTTGCAGCACTTTCTACTACACATATATGGTATTGTGATAGCCTGTAAGATGGCCCCCAGTGATTCTCACCTCCTGCTATTCACATCTCCTTCAGTTCCATCCCACCAGACAGCAGGGTTGATCCAAAGTGATGATGTGTCACTTCTCTGAGACTAGGTTGTAAAAGACAGTGCAGCTTCCAACCTGTGCCTTCTTTCTCTCTGTTCTTGGGTAGCTTGATCCAGAGGACAGCAGGTACCATGTGGTGAGCAATCCTATGGTGAGTCCCCTGTGCTAAAGTATCAAAACCTGCTGCCAATAGTCCATGAATGAGCTTGAGAGTTGATCACTGAGGCCAGTCAAGACTTGAGGTAACCAGAACCTGAACTGACACCTTGACCACAGTCTTCCTGAGAGACCCTGAGTCCGAATTGCCAGCTAAGCCCCTCCTGGGTTCCTGACCCTCAGAAGTTTTCTTCCCCACTAAAAGGACTAACTCATTCATTGTATCATCAGTGCCTAGAATACAGTAGTCCCTCAGTAAATATTTGCAGAACAAATAGTCCATTACTACTTTTGCCATCAATAAAATATTAATTTACTGCTTGATAGTTTTAAAATATCTGCATGGTAAACTAGATATTCTTGCCATTTCTTAATAAAAAACTAAGACCTCAGGCCATTTGTTCACAGCTCCCTTCCCACTGTATTCGAGAGCCAGTGCTCCAACTCTGAGCTTCTGGCTTCAGCCCTGATATTCATTTTCCTAACACCTTGGCTTCTTACCAGTCACCCATACAGCATGAACTCTGTCATTCTGACGTTCATGCTTCCACAGAAAACATCCAGCATTTTGGTATCCTGCAGCAGGTGTTCCTGCCCATCTAACCTGTGGCGTGGTTCATCAGGCCCACTTGAACCAGTCATGAAGACTGTGAAGAAAAATGCCTCAATTAGGAACACAGAATTGTTCATTCCTCCCTGAAAGGGTAAGGGGAATATATTACATGGCTTTTCTCCCCCCTCCTAAAACCATAAACAGAAGCAAAAACATGCTTTAAGTCCCCAGGACTCAATTTTAAATATACTACCAAGTTTCAAACCCTCTGAGGACTTCTACAAGTGGATATTTTCTTCAATTCCTTGGTAAATATTATTTGAAATGTAGCAAGTTCTTGAGTATCTGGGGTGATTTGTTACTAAAGAGATTACTTGAGAGTCTTCCTCTCTCCTACTTAAGTAAGTCCCAGGTTGGGGTAGGAAAAGCACGGGCTTGGCTGAACCTAAAAGTGATGCAGAATGTGTTTCTTCATGCCATTCATAAGCCAAATGCAATCTTATGTCAAGAGATGAAAAAGATCTCAAATACATGCATATATTAATTTGCCTTAAAAAGTAAGTTAAAAATTTTTGATACCACATTTTCCTGATAATTCCCATTATCATTTCTCACGTACCTATAAGAAAAATCTAGCCCTGAGATAGAATTATTTTGATCAAATTAGAATCTCAAATTTGCTTCAAGGGCATTCTTAATATATTGCCTCTGATTTATCATATGTAAAGTGGGGGTAATAATATCCCTACCTTGTAAGGTTTTATTGTGAGGATTAAATAAGTGGTTAGAAGAATACATGGCACACAGTACTTGCCATATAACTATCCACTATTAATATTCTAGTTGTCATTACTATTTGTTATAATAATAATTAATAATTATTACTAATGATTAATAATCATCCATGTATTGGCCTCCCTAGAACACTATATATGTATATATATAGTGTATGTAGTATATATATATGTGTGTATATATATGTGTGTGTGTGTATATATATATATATATATATAGTGTTCTAGGGAGGCCAATACATGGATGATTATTAATCATTTATATATAATTATATATATGTATATATATATATGTATATATATACATATCTCTGAAAATTTTAACATTCATTTCCTGCATGTGATATCTACTCAGGACACATAAACACATATATCCCCCTCCCAACTGTTTTATCCTTCAAGGCTATTTAAAATAAATCATTTTCTTCAACCATTCCCATCTTAAACAAAAACATCATTGAAGAAGGATCTTGGAGAGAGTCCTGCATACTATTCCAAGTTTTACACTGCCTTCCTATGTCATTTTGATCTTCCCCCAGGAAGCTTCATGAGCCCTGTCAGTGGAGGGAGAGTTGGATGGTGATTATAGGACTGAAGAAATCTATCAGATGATTTAAGTCTTTGTTTGAGAGATGTTGGGCATAAGACTTAGTATCA
This sequence comes from Acinonyx jubatus, assembly GCF_027475565.1. Classification (NCBI taxonomy): domain Eukaryota; kingdom Metazoa; phylum Chordata; class Mammalia; order Carnivora; family Felidae; genus Acinonyx; species Acinonyx jubatus. The sequence continues at coordinate 40,346,800 of NC_069394.1, read as the reverse complement.
TTCTTATTCTGTGCCTTCAGAGTAAAAAGGGGTAGGGGAGATAAGCATTCTTTGGCCAGATGTCTCCAATCAGGATTAACTTTCCTGAGTCATTTCTAAGATAAAATCTAGATTACCTTATCTCACACACCTTGAGATAAGAGGGAATATTTATAGAACAATAGATATTTTGAAACTAGTTCCAAGACCTGTTCATTTACATGACAGATTCCTCACCAGCAGAATTTTATCTCCATCATTTCCATTTAGGAAAGTAACACATTCAATTGTTCCAGAAAGATAGATAGATAGATAGACAGATAGATAGAATCTCATTAAAGAAGCAGTAATGATCTGTAAGGAAGTAAATCAATTTTCAGCCATTTTATAGAAGTCAAATAATTTCCTTTGCCCAATGAAAGGAAAATTTCTGAGAAGTTTTGTATATACATTTGTTGACGTATGACATGATGTCTGTATACCTCCAATCAAAATGATTTCACATAAAACCATAATTAAGACAATTAAAAAAGAGAAGCAAAGGGGCAGTTGGGTGGCTTGGTTGGTTAAGGATCCAAATCTTGATTTTGGCTCAGGTCATGATCTCAGAATTTGTGAGATTGAGGCCCTTGTTGGACTCTGCACACAGTGCAGAGCCTGCTTGGGATTCTCTCTTCCTCTCTTTCTGCCCCTCCTCTGCTTGCGTGTACACACATGCTCCCTCTTTCTCTCTCAAAATAAATAAATAAACTTTTAAAGAGAGAGAGGCTAAAAGCTCTTTTTAGTATCTTACCAAAACAGGATTTTACTCCAGAGCCTGCGTCTTTAAACTCTATGCTACACTGTATGCCACCTGGTAGACTCCAACTAGGACTTCTTTGCAAATGACAAAACCCTCCAGCTCTAGCTCCAGCCTCTTTCCTGAGCCCCAATATTCCTAACTGTCTACAAGGCATTTGTGCTTGAATATCTGACAGAATACCTCAGGTTTAACAGATAACCAATCATTCTTGCCTCAAAGTCTCCATAACCCTTTGGATAGACCACCATTATGATCCTTATCATACCACAATTTAATGATCTACCAATGTTTCAGTCTCAGTTTCTAGAATGTGAATTCCCAGAATACAGAGACCTTTTGAAAAAATCTATATGTTCCTAGTTTTAGCACATGACAAGTATTTGATAAATGTGTATTGAACTGACTTAGTAACTACAGTTATGACTGAGGTTAATAAGAACATACCACTAACAAGCAGACAAGAGTAGGGACAGCCTGGCTGACTGGGTGGGGGAAGGGAAGGGAAGGAGGAGAAGTGAGTACAAAAGGTCAGGGCACAAAGCAGTCATCATTACCGGTCTCTAAACTACCTTTACCACACACCTGATACTTGGAGTTGAAATCATATGAAGCTCTAAATTGTCATTACCGCCTTCGTCGCTTTTATGTCAGTTCTCTTGGCAATGGATTTTGCCAGAGTATGGTAGAATTTCATGTTCAAAGATTCAGAGAAACCTGAAACTTCTTTCTTTTCAAATGGGTCAAATGTCAGGCAGTGAACAGAGAGTGGCTCAGATTAATAAAAACTGCACCAAAATATTTTGGCCCCTTAGAGTCTCACTCAAGCCAAAAATGTCCTAGCATGTTGAGGCAACCAAAGATGTCATCTCCCAAACCTGTAAAATTTGACTCTCCCGTGGTTCTGAGACATTTTTATAGAATTGTACAGGAGAAGAGTTTACCAAGGTGGAAAAAGTCCTATTCTAAGATAATAGAATCTCCAATATTTGAAGGGCATATAGGTTCAGGAACACAGTGTTGTAAAAGTTGCTATCAATAGAATGACCATATAATTTATTTTCCAAATGAGACACTTTTGAAATGGGACACTATTAACAATTACACTGAGACAACAGCATGCCCTGGGAATGTCCCAGCATATTAGGACTTGAGTCTACCCAAGCTTCTTGGGTACAGAAAGGATCAAGGGACTTGGGAGTGTTCCTACAACTCTGTTCTCATGTAGTCCTGTGCTAATGAGTAACACAGAAAGTTCTAAGTTGGATCCTGCTGTCTCTGAGTTTGTGCTAAATACAGACATTTTAGATAATTTTCATACCTTATTTGATTACTTCATCCACCATCAGTTCGGAATATTTGGAGACAGAGGCATGATGGATTTTGACCAGTCTATATAAATCCTCTCTAGTTAACCATTCAGTCTTTCAACAAACTTTGGTTGAGCACCAACTCCAATTTGGGAACTAATCAGAGGTCTGGGCAGGATGGCCACAAAAATGAATGACACACACCTCCTTCAACGTCTGTGTGCTAATAGGTGAGATACATGAAACAAAGTAATTACAGTGCAAAATAGTCAAATGCCAAAAGCACCTATTTCCCAAGAGGGCATATATGACTCGTTAAAATTCTGGAGGCTGCTGTATCTCTCATTACACTATGGTCTCTTGTTTTATGACGTGAAACCCAGGTAAATTGTCATTCTTCCTTGCCCCACTTTTCTTACTGAGGTCTATTTGTATCTTACTCACAACATGTACTTAACGATTTATAAAATTACATGTATTTAAATATCTTCCATAATTCAGGTTGTTAACTAAAAAAGAATTCTCCTCTTTTCCTCCCTTTCTTCTAGCTTTAAATTACATGGTTCTGCGATTCTCCTTTGCCTTTTATTCCACATGAGTAAAGGTTTGCTTTGCAGGAGTACTTATTAAGAAAGTATGGCCACATTGCAAAATACACCACACAGGTTTGAGTGGGAAGCCTGATGAATGAACAATCTGAAATACTCCTTAACTTCAGTACTGCTAAAGCACCTCAGCTTACAAGGCGACATTTTTATGAGCTTCTCTTTTTAAGAATTTAGAATTCTATTCCATAGACCCGATCAATTCCCTTTTGAGAGTTGCTACATGTGCTTCTATTTTCTCTAATGACTTTAGAAGTAATTAACACCTCAGGTTTTTGTATTTACCCAGTCATCTAAGGATTGCAAGACATGTACCTGGCTTCATTCCCTTTGAAATCAAGAAAGCTTTCCAAACGGGATGTTTATTTGAGAAAAGTGAACAGTGAAATTAATTCATGCATTCCTGTATCTGATGTATTACATTATTTCCCCCGTTTTACATTATGATAGAGTAAAATTTGGTCAGCGTCTGTGACACTGTCTGTGCAGCAACCCCCTATATGTTCTGCTGAGATCTAATGCCTTGCTCCCTCCTCCCAAAACTCTAGCCCCATGGCTACTCTGGGTGTCATATAGTTTTACCTGATCCTACTCTAACCGTAATCAATGCCCAGAGTGGGCATCTACTCAAGCTAAGCCAATCATAGCACACTGCTAATTTACTCAAAATAGAATTTAAGGAAAAAATAACAATGAACAGGCAAAAGCAATATTATTTTGGCTTATTTTAATAAAAGTAACACTCCACAAAGAAAATGGAAAAATCAAGAATAGTAAGTCTTTATCATATCAATGGCCATCCACTTAACAGCATAGCTTTGACACATAGAGAACAGAAACTATGGGAAATGCAAATTACAGTCCTGCAAGGAAATGCTAAAACTCTTGGCTCTGAAATCAATAAACTATTCAGAGGTTCTGAACAACAAACTATCATGCAGTTTCTAAGTGATAACGGTGAAACTTTGCACACAACAAAGGAAGAAAATATATTTTTTCAAATACTTGAAAAATACTTGATCTACTTGAAAAAAATTCATCATCAAGCCATAGGACTAAATCCCATTGAATGTTTTACATAAGAAAGCACACAGGGTGGGGCACCTGGGTGGGTCAGTGGGTTAAGTGTCCAACTTCAGCTCAGGTCCTGATCTCCCGGTCTGTGGGTTCTATCCCCCCATAGGGCTCTGTGCTGACAGCTGAGAGCCTGGAGCCTGCTTTGGATCCTGTGTCTCCCTCTCTGCCCCTCCCCCATTCACACTGTCTCTCTCTGTCTCTCAAAAATGAATAAATGTTAAAAAAAAAATGTAGAAAACACAAAGGGTGCTGGTTCTGAGCACAATAAAAATAAACATAACAAAAAGATAAATAAAATAATATCTATCCATGTAATTTGGAAATTTTAAAAGACTATTCTGGATAATTATTGATGAAAAAAGTGAATCAAACTGGAGACTACAGATTATGTAGAAATATATGACAAAGAGGACAAGTTATCAAAATCCTTGTGATGCAGCTCTGTTTTCTATACATTTAGAATACTTATTTAAAAAATAAGAAAGAGGAAAAAATAAAAATAAAAGCCTAAACATTCAACACTAGAGTATACACAAATTAAGCTGAAAGAAAAAATGTAACAAAGAGAAAATAAATAAATAAATAAATAAATAAATAAATAAATAAAGCAAGCAAGCAAGCAAGCAAGCAAGCCAAGGCTTCTAAAAGGTCAATGTAATAAACAAGCTTTTGTAGGCAAAGCATGGAAAAGATTCAAGCATCATTAGAAATAAAAAGATAGCAGTCTCCATAGAAGGACTCTAAACTTCATACTAGGTCCAGGTGATTTTATACACAAATTTTACAAAACATCTAATGAAAAGACTATTTTATAAATGTTTATAGGGCATAGAAAAAAGGTAGAAAACTCCTCCCCAATTTATTTGATGAGACAAGTATAATCTTGATATAAAAACTGAATAATTATAAACTAAACAGAAAACTATCAATTATTCTCCCTTAAGGAAAAAAAAAGCAAAAACATAAATGAAACAATAACAATATCAACTCAAAATCAGCAAAATATGAAAAATATTCACCGAGACTAATGAGAGTTTAGTCCAGGATCACAATTATGGCTAAACATTCATTTAAATCTAAATTAATATTAACAGAATTAAGGAGAAAAATCCTGTATATGTTGAGCCGTTAGTAGGCACCAAGGACTCCTAGAGAATGGGGATGCAGTAATGTAATAAACAAAACAGAAGAAAGCCTTGTCCTCAAGGAGCTTACATTTTAGTGTGGTAAGATAGACAACAAACAAATAAATAGAATATAGATTATGTCAGATGGCAACAAGAACTATAGAGAAAAACGAAGCAGAGAAGTAGGATAGGGAGGAATAGGATGTTGTGAACATTTTAATGAGGTAGCCAAAGAAGGGTTTATTGAAAGGCTGATAGTAAGCAAAAGCCCAAAAAGGATGAGGGAGGCAGGGACAGTAAAAGTAAGAAACACAAATCAGAGGTGAGGAGACAGGCTAACCATATAAGACCTTAGAGGATGCGGTATGGACTTGGGCTTTTGCTCTGAATGAGCTGGGAGATCTTACAAACTTGAAGAATTTTTCTGGATGCTTTGTTAAGACAAAGGCAAAATGAAGGATACCAGATAGGAAGCTAATGCAACAATCCAGGCAAGAGATGGTGATGGCTTAAATCAATGTGCAGATGCTAGAAGTGATGGAGGCACTGAAATGCTTCTGCGTATATTTTGAAGGTAGAGTCAGCAGGATTTTTAGATGGATTTGGGTGTAAGATTTGAGAGAAAGACTAGAGCCAAGGACAATACCCAAAGTTTTTAGCCAGAATTAGAAATTTTGAGATGCCATTTACTGAGATGGGGAAGACTGCAGGATGAGTGGGGAGATAAGCAATGAACACATCCAGTAATTAAACACTTAATTTTCAAAAGTAAAGAAAGTAATATTTCCAGTTGTTGTTACTTAACATTGTTCTCAATCTCCTAGCCAATGCAATAAGATAAATATATATAGAAAGAAAGCATAAATTTTGGAAATTAAGAAATATCATTGGCATTATTTGAAGACAGTGTCACTGATTACTGAGAAAATCAAACATAATAAAGATAAAAACTAAGACAGTCCAGCAAAGTAGATAGATACGAGATTCATGTGCAAAAATCTATCTTTCTTATACTCCAAGATTTAATGTAAAAAATAGACTATTTTGCATTGGCAACAAAAGCTATAAAATAGCTAGGAATGATCTAACAAAAAATAAACATAGGAGTAGCATTATAGACTAAAAATAAAATAGCTAGATGAAAAGCTTAATATCATTCATATGTCAATAATTTTCCAAATAGATCTATAAATTCATTGAAATCCACAACAAAATTCAAAAGGACTATTTCATAGAAATTGGCAAGCCAATTCTAAACTTCACCTGGAAAAGAAAATATGCAAGAGGTGCCAATAAATTTTGAAAAAGAAAAAAAAATGACAAAGGAACTGCCTTACCAGCTAGATAAAGAGTACTTTAAAACATGATATATTGGCTCAAGGATGGACAAATGGATAAATAAAATAAATCAGAGTCCAGAAATATATCTATATCTGAATGAGAATTTGACATCAATTCCCATGGATTGATTGATTTGAAATAAGAATGATTCAATAAATAGTGTTAGAATAATTAGACATTCATATAGGAAAAACTCTCTACCCCACAGTGCACATAAAAACAAATTTCAGGTAAAGGGGTCTCTGCATTGTTCAATATGTAGCCTCTACCCATATGGGAGTATTTACATTTAAATTTTCATTAATTGAAATTAAATAAAATTTAAACTTCAGTTTTTCACTTCCCATAGCCACATCTTAAGTGTTCAGTAGCCACATGTTCCCAGTACCATCATACTGGATGGGCAAATACACAGCATTTCTATCACTGAAGAGAGTTTTTGGGCACTGAAATATTTTAAACACTGCCTTATATAATTGTTAGAGAAAATATAGAAAAATATCTTATAATCTTGGGGAGCAGACTTTTCTAAAGTACAGACCCTCACAGTCATAGGAAGGAAGACTGTCAGTTTGACTACTCAAAAATAAAAACTTATGTTTCCAGAAAGATACTATGAAGTTAAAAGACAAATGACAGATCAAATGAAAATATTTGCAACATGTGTAATAGAAAGGAATGAACTGCAAAAAAAAAAAGTGACAAAAAGACCAACAATCCAATAAAGACATAGGTAAAGAATATGAATAGGCAATGTACAGAAAAAAAGACTACAAGATAAAAAGATGTTCCACAGCTTTACTAGGTAAAAGAAAAATACAAATAAAACACCAACGAAATGGCCAAGTTTGCTCATCACACAAGACACTCTGAGAGTATCTACAGGAAATTAAAGTATCTGAGAAATTATGTGGAACATAAAAAATCTTTCCATTTATTGAATTCAGTGTGTCCCAAATTGATTAATTAGATTCTCCCTGACCCCAGCTACATCAGCTGTAGTGTAAACAGGATGGCCAAGCAGAGGTCCATAGTAGTTCTATTTTAATGAAATAGCATTCTCCCTATGTAAATGATAGTACCAATGTGTTTGTAAATGATTGAGGCTCTTAAGTAGGTTAAATAAAATACTTTCTCTAAAATTCTTACTGTAGTTTGTTACTTAATAAACCTTTTTCTTCACAGATAATGCAGAGATGATTTTTAACTCTTCACTAAATTATTACAAGTTTTGAGTGTGATTTAAATTAAAGGTTATTACAATAAAAAAGAAAAAACAAAAGCATTGGTTACCTTCCTTTGTCCAGTCTCAAATGTGGAGGAGGCCCTTACTCACCACCTACCAGGAAGACATTTGAAAATCTTCATGGGCAGGGTAGGTTGGAAGAGGCACAGAGGGCTTATAATGTGAGAGAGCCTCAATGAAATTGTATTTATCTCTTTAGGAACATGCCTCCCCCTCTAGCTGGGATTCACTGGTTAAGAGGACCTACTTTCAGTCAAAACAGTTTTTTATCTTCTGTTTTCTACTAAATTTTATCTTCCATGTTGTACTAATTTACCCAGAAGTCTTCCATCAGCTTATTTGTTCAGCCTGGTTACACATACAGCATTCCGATGTTTTAAAGTTGAAATTTGTCTGTCATTCACATATCTACTCCAAAATAGTAAAAAGCAGTGTTCTCTGAAATTCAGCCTATCTGCAAAAAAAAAAAAATGGTTTTACAAAACTTTATTTTGATGTATTAAAAACTATGTTCTTTAGTTTCTAGAACAATTTACAAAATCTCCATTCAAACATTCTCCAAACATCATCTTCATAAAGAAATTTGAAAAGTGGATATTTTAAACTCCATCTGCCTTTCATCAGGATTAAAGCTTAAAATGCCTTAACTTTAATTATAAAATTTGTTAATGATTCATGCCTTCAGTGGAATAGAAACATACTCTTTATTTGTAGATTGCTTCACAGAAGTACTAAAGGAACATTCTGTTACGTTAACACTGCAATCATTAATATTTGTTAGGTATAACTGGATATATTTATGAATGAGAAATGCAACATGGCTATTCTTAATCCATCCCCCGTCCTACACCAATCTTTTTAAAAATGATTATCTCATGTGCTGGAGATCACTGAACTGTATACTTTAAAATGGTGAATTTTATGGTATGTGAATTGCATTTCAATTTTTAAAAAATGATTACTTCATTATCAGTCAGATCTTTTAAAATTAGCTTAAGATGCTAGGACAAATCACCCCTCCCTAATAACTGGGTTTTGAAAAACAGACGATCCCTTTGAAGTATGAAAGCTCCACCTCATAAGCCTATATATGTAGGCTTCACGTAGCTCTGTAAATTACAGGTTTATTTATTTTTGCATTGTACTCTTCCTCCAAACTCCCTATTTTGGATATGTGGTACTGGAAAACAAGCATTCTTCACTGCTGATGGTAAAGCCACTGTCCTAATCTGCCCGTTGAGTTTAAAATCTGATAATAATGGTTACTTTACCTCAAGAGAAATCCTACAGGCAAACATGTCAGAGTGGCCCAGTTTGACTGAGAACAGATCCAAGCCACTGGTCATAAAGGGTAAACACTTAAGACATTTAACCCAGTCCAACAGTACTAAATGGAAGGGGATGGTCATCTGGATTATGAATCACCTAATTGACATGTCAGAAAATAAGCATTTTATTGACAGAAGGTGATTGTAGGGGAGAGTCATTTTTCACGTAAATAGCCAGATACCTTCTCTCCCTCTCTTTGTATTCATACTTCTGGGGGGTTGGGGGAGAGTGAAGGGGTGCGGTGAGAAAACAAGTAATCCTCTGCTACATTTTACTATTGCTCGATACATAATAGTGTATGTATTTCTTGCTTTGACTTTTGTTTCAACAGCTCTTCAGATATCTGTAATTGTTTATGGTTTCTAAGCAAATTTCAATTTTTTATGAGAGATCTTTAATTTTCTCTGTCTCTCCTATTAGTAGTTCAGAGGAGGAATTTACAAGGAAAGGTTGGTATTACCCCCTTGTCCACCTCTTTCTCAATTGGACCCGTTTCACTGGTTAGTGACACAATGGCATTGTAAAAACACACACCCTACGTGCGCGCGCGCGCACACACACGCGCACACGCGCGCACACACACACGCACACACACCCTAGTTTACAATAATGGGAATGAATTAACTTCAAAATGTCCTGACCTGTAGGATACTTAAGTCTAGGAGCCTCTTGCTCCCCATCTGTACATCTCCTCCTAACCCCAGTCTGCCCCAATTGTGTTTACAACAGTTGCTCACGCATAGTAGCTATTCAAATATCTGTTGATTTTAGTTTGTTAATTAAACATTTGTTAATTTATTGATGTATTGATCCAAGAAAATGTTATCAGGCACCCTCATGACAGGGTTATTAAATTTTAACTGAATTTTTAAATAGAGCCAAATCACTGCACTGATTTTTTGTTAAAATCATATTTTAATTCTAGTATATGTTATAGGCACTTAAATATTTGAGGAGTTCAGCTTAACTGAATTATCTTACATGATCAGGTTTTCAAACTAACTCCCTGATCTCCAAAATGTCTCATTCCTTACTTCATATCAATATATTTTCCACCTTTAAAACCCTTTTCTGGGAAAAGAATGGCTTTAGCCTAACTTACTGCTTTATTCATGAGATCTTGGCTGAATAAGGCCTTCAATATACTACAATTTACCTTGTAGAAATAATAGCTGTCATCATTCTTATGAGTAAATTAGTCACAATCAAAGGTTAAACTTCAGACTTCTCACATGGCTGATAATACAAAGGGGAGAAGTTCACTGCATAAACTTAAATAAACAGTAAACAAAATAACACATATATAGAAATCAGAGAGAGGTATTATATTTGTAGGAAAAACCACATACAGTTCTGAAATACTAAGATGTCACTTAGTATTATATTAATTTTGAAACTAAATTATATTTTTCTTATTTCTTTTACAATTTATAAAAATTGTCAGGTTATGAATTTATCTTTCGTCTCCCACCTCACTCCCCAGGTGAGGGTGCCTAACAGTTTCTGCTATTGTGTGTGCATATGGAGTTGAAGAGTAGTATAAATACATAGTGAAAAATCATAATTGGCAAATAATGGTCCCCAGGAATGTTTGACCTCCTCCAACCCTGCCTTTCTCCTTTAAAGAAAACAAGATTCAGAAATAACACTCTTAAAGCAGGTCTTCCGTAAGAAAGAAGTCAATCATTAGTCTCTCAAGGGAGAAAACAATGAACAAAATGTAGTTGAGAGATGAAAATGATCCCACTAAGAAATCAAAGAAGAATGCAATCTGAGAATCATGCACAATTAATACCAAGCTGTTTTTAGGTCCCATGATGTGTTAGGTTAAGAGGGTTATAAATGTCTTGATGTCCCAAATATTTGTCACAAACCTGGAGAATGACTTTCTAAGTCTGGGAATAATCCAGGAGGAGATTGAAGTCTGCCTGATCATGGTGGGAAGCCAATGCCCATTGTCCCAAATCCTCAAGTTCCTTTCTGAAAGGACTTTGTAAAGACAATGACAGCTCAGAATTCCCAACTGAGGCTTTAATCATTTCTGAGAAGGGACATCTCAAATTTCTTTGTCTCCCCAGTGCATAGTTCCATTCATAGGACTAGTTTAAGCTCGATAAATATTTGGTATTAATGACTTGGAGAATGGAGGGAGCCAGGGAGATTTCTCTGATTTAGGAATAGGAGAAGCACATTACCTAATACTGGAACAAGGAAATGTTACTGGAGCAAGGAAACCCAGAACATCCAAAGGTAGCACTGGAAGGAAAACCTCCTAGAAGTTGGGAGTAGCCGGGCCACATGCCACCAACTCTGTTCCCCTGAGATTCGCCTTTATTTGGGGGCAGGGTTGATTAGTCTTGGCACTGTGGACCTTTTAAGCTGTATAATTCTTTGCAGTAGAGATTGTTCCGTGCATTGCAGGATATTCAGCAGATCTAATAGTCACTAGATGCCTGTAGCACCCACCACCAGCACCAACTGTGATCATCAAAAAACAAAAAACAAGAGCACACTGTACACACTATATGTTAGCCAACTTGACAATAACTTATATTTTAAAAAAAGAAAAGAAAAAAATGTGTGAATAAATGGAAAAAATACAAAAAACAAACAAAAAAAATGTCTGCAGACATTGTGAAATGTCACGAGGGAAGCAAAATTTTCCCTAGACGGAACCACTACTTCATGATCTCTCCTTGATTATCTCTGGACTCAGAAGAAAACTGTTCACTCATTTAAAACTGGCCAAGTGTGCCCAATATACCTTGCTTCTGGAGTATAACAAAGAGAAAACAAATTCAGAGAGCAGCAAGCATCATATAATCTGATTTTCAAGCTGCTGCTGACCAAAGCACAGGAAGACACAGTATTTGAGATCTCTTTGAACCTCCTGATTGCTTTCTGATGATGGATGCTACCTTTAACCTATGTCAAAGGAAAATCTTCCCAGACACATGGAATCCTTACAGACTACACCAAGAGTTCTTTCTCCAGCTTACATTCCCAGAGTCTTCCTTCTCAGTTCCTGTTACTTGTCTAAGGATATTCCTCTTTCTAGGTAACTGAAACAGGAATGATTTCATCAGGATAACCATATCTGATTAGAATAAAATAACCATAGCGTTCACTCAATAAGAGGAACATGCTATAGTTTCAAGGGAGTTGTTTCCTATTGCAGGGTCATACGCTACATCCTATTTTAATTATCTTACAAGTCAAACAGGCACTCACATTATTTTTCTGAGCACATCCACTGTTTCCTTATGATCTCTGGGAATCACCGTGGAGGACATAGTGAAGAAGGGAATGGGGAGAATTAGTTGTTTGCATGCTTAACTGCCTGTGGCCTGTACGACACATCGGCACTGGCATGCAGTGATGGACGTGGTAGATGACTACAGACTGACATTTCTGCTGTAAAGGCTTTCATTTGTTTTTCATCACAGTGACGCACAATTTCCTGCGTTCTCTGCCCCTGGGGTGTTTCCTGCAAAGAGAAAACATTACTTTCAACTTTAGCCTATCTGCCCTAAATTAGCTTCAGAAGTTCTCTGTGTTCTCCAAGACCAAGGAATAAAGAGTAGCAGAACAAAACCTAAAATTAGTAGTAGAACCAACAAGTGCTGTGTTTCCTGGAGAAAGTTTTGCAGGACAGGGTGCAATCCTTGAAGCAGAAAGCAGTAAGCCCAATTCTAACAGGTGTTTGAGAATAAATTTGTGGGGAGTTTAAGAACCATGCTTAAGTCTCCAGTAAAATTTGGAAATACACTGAGGCTCAAAGAGGTACATATTCAAGTGATCAAAACAAACGAACAAAAAGCCAAGCTAAAACAAAAAGTGTATTTGTTCTTAAAGCACTCAAAACGGCTTTGGCTTGAATGTCCGTGATATTGGGTCCTCACACAGCCTCTCCTTTGCTTTTGGGTGCTTGAACGAGTCACTGAATCTTTTCAGGTCTCAGTTCCCTCATCTGTCAAATGAGATCTAGATCAAAAAACTTTTTTTAATTCCAAGATCTTATGTGCACATTTCAGGTTGAAGGTTCTCCTAAGTGTTTTTCAATAGGAATGTATAGGGTGAGGATTTTGTCATGCAAACTCCTTCCCAAAACGTTCCCTGATTTTAATTCTCTTACATTCTGTTAGATATGATGTCCATCAATGTGACACAATCTAATAAATAAATAATTAAATAATGAATAGTATGTAAATAAATAGCCAGACAAAAGTCAATACACATGGACTTGCCCAAATTATCTAGATACTTCCTAGTGGTTTATATATCTGGCCAAAACCTGAACTCAGGCCTGAGTATCCAACTGCCTACCTGACATCTCCACCTGGATGGCAACTAGGCATCTCAAACTTATTAGGTCTAAAGACCTTTTTCCACAAACTTGTTCCTCCCGTGGTCTTCCCCATCTCAGTATGCAGATAGTGTCAGCACCATCCAGCCAGTTGCTCAAGCCAAAACCAGGCAGTCACTTGGAGCAGAGATAATGCCACAAACCTCTTCCATTTTCTTCCTGAACGGGCAACCAGGTTATATTCCCTAGCACCCCCGAACCCCTGCAGTTAAGACTGATTCTGTTACTGGGGCGCCTGGGTGGCTCAGTTGGTTAAGCATCCAACTTCTGCTCAGGTCATGATCTCACAGTTTGAGGGTTTCAGCCCTGTGTCTGGCTCTTGGCCGACAGCTGGGAGCCTGGAACCTGCTTCAGATTCTGTGTCTCCCTCTCTCTCTCTCTCTCTGCCCCTCCCCAATTCATGCACACGCTCTCTCTCTCTCGCTCGCTCTCTCTCAAGTAAATAAACATTTAAAAATTTTTTTAAATAATGATTCTGTTACTGAGCTCTGGCCAATAGAATGTGGGTAGAAGTGGGGCACTCCACATCTGGACTGGCCCCTGAAATGTTCCACATGGTTTCTGTGCTCTCTCTGTTCCTGGTGATTTGGGAGGCCACCTGTTGACAGTGGAAGCTCCACAAGATGTAAGAACCTAAATGCAGGAGGCAGACTTCCCTCACTCTCCTGCTGACACAAACTGGACTGTGATGTGAGCAAGAAAGTAGCTTTTACTGTTTAAGTCACTGAGACTTGGAAGGGGCTGTCTGTCATAGCAGTTACCACCCTGACAAATAGATAATTCTGTTACCTCCTTTTCCATGCCATATCCAGTCCCTTATCCAAATTCCAAGAATTCTTTTATCACAATACGTCTTCAGTTCTTTCTCTCTTTCCCATCTTCGTTACCAACACCTTAGCCCAAAGGTTTACCATTTCTTGTCAGACATCTGCAGTAGCCCATCCATTTTCATTCTTGTTGCTCTCAGGTTTATTCTCCAAACAGTGATCTTCACTAGTTTCCCACTGCGCTTGTAATTAAATCCCCTACGCTCTCATGACCTGTACCTCAGCCTCACCTGCCTCACTCTCCTTTTCAATAGCTACACTCCAGCCTCTTTGGACTTTTCTCTATCACCTCAGGGTCCTTACAGGTTCTGCCGTTCCACTACCTGAAATGTGCTCACAGTAACTTCTAGTATGGCTTGTCCCTTCTCATCCTTCAAGTCGTATCTTAAGCCTTATCTTGTCAGGGAGTCTAAAGTAGATCCCCAGATTATTGTCACAACACACTGCTTTTTCCTTCATAGCACTCAACAATTAGTAATTATATGCTTAATTTACTTGTTGAAATCTGTTTCCACTACTAATTATATGGTAAAACTACTTGTATTGGGACTTTGTCCACGGTGATCACCCCCGAATACCCAGAACCTAGCACAGTGCCTGGAAAATGGTATATACTTGATAAATATTTGTTGAATAGATGAATGGATTGATATGGATTGATCACTGACTCTGTCTGGAATCCCTGGAATCCATCATTTCCTTTTTCTCCTAATACAACTTGTTCCTCCAAATATCACCTCATTCATAACTGTGAAAGGTTTTTGTTTTTTACTTGTAGGTTCCCACCCAGTTTTACCTTATTTGCAACAGGTATTAATAAAACAGATCAAAGTAGGTTTTTTATTATTTTATTTTAATTTTTGTCTCCTGATTTTTTTATTCTAAAAGTATATTGACAATGTTGTATTAGTTTCAGATATATATAACATATTGATTTGACAATTCTATGCATTAGTCAATGCTTACCATCAAGGTAGGTTTTTTAAAGAAATAAATTTCTATATCCCAATCATTCTTACAGCTAGGTTCAAAGAATTTTATTCTTATTTCTAATAAGGGAAAATGATCAACATAATCTCATTAGCAAACCACAAAAACTATTCTCATTATTGTTGGTCATGGTATGGGAGGGCTATGCAAGGGCAGAGACTGGGGAATATGTGATGAGTATCAGCCATGCTAAAGTGAATTAGTGTGTGATCCAAGCAGCCAAAGAGAGTTGGACCCCAGACACCAACAAAAGATTTCCCTAAGAATCCTCCCAGACTCTGCAAAAAGTCAGGGACATATCTGAGTTTGGGAAACAGATTTGGATTAAGAACAGGGTTCTCAGCAGCAGTGCACCAATTCTACTATAATTTGTGCTACAATTTGTGCTACAAATTCCACTACACACAAAGTACAAATTCTACTACACACACACTGCAAATTCTGCTGTATACACACTACGAATTCTTTCATGGCTTTTCTTGCCATATTTTGTTTTTGTGATTTTTAAAAAAAATTTTTTTAATGTTCACTTATTTTTGAGAGACAGAAACAGAGACAGAATGTGGGTTGGGGAGGGGCAGAAAGAGAGGGAGACACAGAAGCCAAAGCAAGCTCTAGGCTCCAAGTTGTCACCACCGAGCCTGACGCCGGGCTCTAACTCACAAACCATAAGATCATGACCTGAGCTGAAGTCAGACACTTAACAGACTAAGCCACTAAGGCGCCCCTTGTGATTTTTAAAAAAATTTTGGCCATCTGGTGTCCTTGGCCTCTGACAGTCTTTACCTACACTGCATATATCCACAGGGTCATGAAATTTATATTTCATCTTTATGTTGCTCTGCAGACTTTATACCATTTTAAAGGCTAAATAATAATTCACCAAATGATTATACTATTCTTTTATTTTTTTTATGTTTATTTATTTTTGAGAGAGAGAGTGAGCAGGGGAGGGTCAGAGAGAGAGGGAGACAGGATCTGAAGTAGGCTGTATGCTGACAGCAGCAAGCCCGACATGGGGCTCAAACTCACGAACGGTGAAATCATGACCTGAGCCAAAGTCAAACGCTTAACCACTGCATGCCACTGAGGTGCCCCTATACTATTCTTTTATATGTCAGACAGCATAGCATAGAGGTTCAAGGCCTGTACTTTGTAGCCACACTGTCTCGGTTCAAATACCAGTTCTGCAACTTACTAGAGGCTTGAAAAATTATTCATCTATCAAATGGACTAATAATAATAATACCTATTTCATAGGGTCACAATGAAGATTAAGTGAAGTATCTGAAACAACATGTCTAGATCAATACTATACCAATGTGTCTACCTTTACTGTTGGATATTTATGTTTCTGGTATCGGTTTAGACTTATACGTGAAAGCTATAATAAATATCTTAATGCATAAGGCTCTCTTCTTCATTGTTAACTACTCCCCAAGAAAGGTCCTTCCCATGTTTTAGCTGAAAGCTAAATGGTGTCCCTTAGTAAGTATCCCTTAGTAACCGCATTTCCTCCAAACAGCTGATAATTGCAAAGCAGGCTGTGAACAAGCTTCCGCTGGGCCAGCGTGAAGTAGCAAAAAAGCACCCGTTTCTGCTGGGCCTTGAATTCTGTGGTTGGACTCAAAGTAAACAGGCAGGTGAAGAGGTTGGGATGATGAAAGACAATAGACCAGTACCCAAGACTAATGGCGTTGTAAAGGAGATAAATGTCTTTGAAGTAGCACCCTTAAAACCTGTGACCTTTAGGTTGACCTTCCCTTTCAGATAATGGTATGCAGATTTTTTGGAGTCTGTGCAAAGTCAGCAATTAAAAAGACGGACCTTGAGAGAAACAGGTCTTTGAGGAAGGTGCCTACCCAGAAGTATGACTCCATGTCTTCTACCAACTACCCACTGGCTTCCAAGTTCCCGATCACTTTCAATACCTTGGAACCCTGTAGCTCCTACCCTCACAGGTGCACAGTCTCCTAGACAGACAATGTGTTTAGTCCCATCCCCACTGTTGCAGTTCAAGCTGTGAACACAGGAAAAAAACAACAGTGGAATTTGGACAAATTGCCCCTCTCTTGTGAAGAGTAAGGTAAATTGAACAGATGGAAACACTAGTCCATAAGAATTACTCATTTTGCTAAGAACATTGAAGAAAACAAAGGATGGATGACTTTTTAGGAGTCAATATACCTTTGATCAGAATTAATGATTTAACAGGTAATAAAGTACTATGGAGATTATTTGAAGCAACTTACATTTATACAGTATGTTTTCAAAAAGCTTTCCCTTGTGACAATAGTTCATCTGCATGCGGTATTTTAAGATAAGAAAGCAGACATGATTGTTGTTCTTCCCATACCTGGAACACTTATTATCTGTTAAACAGTCCCATGCCGAGCCATATTGGAGCCTAGCACAAAGAAAAAATATGTAATAACAGACTTGCCTTTTTAAGAAAATTGTTATTTTGTGGGAATGCAAGCTGGTGCAGCCACTCTGGAAAACAGTATGGAGGTTCCTTAAAAAACTAAAAATAGAATTACCCTATGACCCAGCAATTGCACTACTAGGCATTTATCCAAGGGATACAGGTGTGCTGTTTCAAAGGGACACATGCACCCCCATGTTTATAGCAGCACTATTAACAATAGCCAAAGTATGGAAAGAACCCAAATGTCCATCAATGGATGAATGGATAAAGAAGATGCGGTACATATATGCAATGGAGTATTACTCAGCAATCAAAAAGAATGAAATCTTGACATTTGCAACTATGTGGATGGAAGTGGAGGGTATTATGCTAAATGAGATTAGTCAGACAAAGACAAAAATCATATGACTTCACTCATATGAGCACTTTAAGAGACAAAACAGATGAACATAAGGGAAGGGAAACAAAAATAATATAAAAACAGGGAGGGGGACAAAACAGAAGAGACTCGTAAATATGGAGAACAAACTGAGGGTTACTGGAGGGGTTGGGGAGGGGGATGGGCTAAATGGGTAAGGGGCACTAAGGAATCTACTCCTGAAATCATTGTTGTGCTGTATGCTAACTAATTTGGATGTAAATTTAAAAAAATAAAAAATAAAACAAGTTAATAAAAAAAAGAAAGAAAATTGTTATTTTGCTCATCATAGCTTTTTCACATTAATCTTGATTTTTTAAATATTACGTTAAACTGTTATTTTGATTACTGAGGTTTTTTGGTGCACCCCCCATAATCCATTAATTTTTCGTTGCAATGTCATTACCTTTTAAATGTCATTACCCTTACAACTTAATGTTACTAGCTAGTATACTTGGTTAAACACTATAAAAGTATGTCTAAATTTTACACTTTGGGCAGATTTATCTTCTATAGCTCAGATGCCAGTGAGCAACTCTAAGAAATTTTCCTTATTCTTCCCTCCAAGTAGAGAGCAATCAGAGAGATGGCTATTTCCTGCTTAATTGCTTTAATTGCTTGGTTTAAATATTTTACCAAAAAATACCTCTATAGAATTTTGTCTTAGCCAAAGAATGAGGAGAGCATCTAGTGGAGAATATCAATCCCCTGAGCCATTCTTTCCTGTTCTACTTTCCTAGCATAACACCCAGAAGCAAGTTTTAGCTTTTGAAAACTGTTTATTCTGATATGAACCTCCATTATTTTAAATATGATACTGTGCTCCTACCTCTTGATTTATCAAAAAATGCATTATTTACTGATGTTATGATAGATATTAAATTCTCCTACACTAACATACCTTTAGCCTCCCAATACAGCTGTCACATTTTTTTTGTTTTGTTTTTTAATTTATTTATTTTTTAATTTACATCCAAGTTAGTTAGCATATAGTACTATAATGGTTTCAGGAGTAGATTCCAGTGATTCATTCCCCATGTATAACACCCAGTGCTCATCCCAACAAGTGTCGTCCCTAATGCCCCTTACCCATTTAGCCCATCCCCCCATCCACAGCCCCTCCATCAACCCTCAGTTTATTCTCTCTATTTAAGAGATTCTTATGTTCTGTCCCCCTCCTTGTTTTTATATTATTTTTCCTTCCCTTCCTTTATGTTCATCTGTTTTGTATCTTAAATTCCTCATATGAGTGAAGTCATATGATATTTGTCTTACTCTGACTGGCTAATTTCACTTAGCATAAAACCCTCTAGTTCCATCCACGTAGCTACAAATGGCAAGATTTCATTATTTTTGATTGCCGGGTAATACTCCATTATGTATATATACCACATCTTTTTTATCTGTTCATCTGTCGATGGACATTTGGGCTCTTTCCATACTTTGGCTATTGTCGAGCTATCACATATTTTTTAATAAAACCAATAACCACCACTACCATTATTATAACAACATAAAATATTGTTCTCTGCACAGCCAAATAGTATAATTATTCTTCTTACATAACTTTTTATTTTTGCTGGTGCTACCTTATTACCTCCCTTTCAGCTCATATCCTTATATCCTTATATCCTTATATCCTAAGGATATAAACATATCCTTAGATATTTCAAACCTCTCCATCTATTATGTGCCTATGTTTAAACATACCAGATGATTTTACTTTTTTCCTCAGGAAATTAATTCTCCCTCATCTTTCCTAATTTCACTCTGGATAGCTGTTGTTCTGAATTTCCTTTTGACAAGACTTTGTGTACGATTTCCTGTATCCTGAAGCAGTTTTTTCCCTTCCTTGTTTTATTCTCGAGTTTCTCTGGAGTGTATGCTTTTAGCCTCCTCCAAAAAGGTGAATGAAAAGTAAACATTTTAGTGCATTGTGTGACTCCCATTCGTTTGTGAACTTCTCAGATGTCCTTGTGTTGTTGATTTCTAATTTAGTTCCATTATGGTCCAAAAATATACTTTGTATGACTTGAATTCTTTCAAATTTATAGAAGCCTATTTTATGGTCTATCTAGGGAGACTGTGTGTTGACTTGTTCCATACAAACTTGACACTTGACAGATTTGTTCTCTGTGTACCTGAAGAGAGTATGTATTCTGCTGTTGTTGAGTGGATGTTCTATAAATGACAACTGGGTCAAGTTGGTTGACTGTATTGTTCAAGTTGTCTTTACCTATTCTGATTTTCTGTCTCCTTGTTCCAGAAATTGAAAGAGTGATATTGAAACCTCTGACCAAAATCATGAATTTGTCTGTTTCTCATTGTAGTTATATCAGTTTTGCCTCATGTATTTTGAAGCTGTGTTATTAAGCACAGAAACACAGGATTGTTATGACTTCTTGACTTACTCCTTTATCATTAAGAAACGTCCTTCTTTATTTCTGATCATGCTTTTTGCTCTGAAGTTTACTTTTTCTGATACTAATATAGCCTGTGCAAATTTCCTTTGATTTATAGTACTACAATAGTAGATCTTCTCCCATCCTTTGACTTTTAATCAATTATGTCTTTACATTTACACAGGGTTTCTAATGGGCAGCATATTAATTGGGTTCTTGCTTTCTTATCCAACCTGATTACATCTGCTTTTTAATTAAAATGTTTACACTATTTACATTTACATAATTATTGATATGGCTGCGTTTAAATTTACTATCTTGCTATTGTTTTGTTTATCCTAGCGAACAAATAAATTATTTTCTATTCTGTTCACTTTTTCCTCTTTTTCTACCTTTTTGTGGGGGGTGGAGGGGAGCTGAATATTTTTTATGATTCCATTTTATCTTTTTTGTTCACTGATTAGCTACAAATTTTGGTTTTGTTATCTCAGTGGCTACTTTTGGTTTACAGTATACATCTTAAAGTTATAACAGTCTATCTTCTAGTAATATTATACCACTTTACATATGGTATAAGAACCTTACAAGAATATGCTTCTGTTTCTCTCTTCCCTGCCTTTATTCTGTTGTTGTCATACTTTTCACTTTATACATGCATTATAGATCCTACACTACACTACATAGTTATCATTTTGTTTAAGTAGTAAATTATCTTTTAAAGAGATGTAAATAATTCTTAAGTCATATATTTACCCATGTAGTTGCCATTTCTGGTACTCATCATTCCTGTATTTAGATTCATATTTCCATCTGGTATAATTTTCCTTCTGCCTAAAGGGCTTCCTTTAACATGTCTTATAATGTGGGTCTGTGACTGATAGATTATTTCAGCTTTTATATGTCTAAAAAGTTCTGTAATTCAACTTCAGTTGCCATTTACGTATTTTTGTGTCTTATTCTGCTCAGGTTGTTGTATAACAGAATATAACAAAGTGGGTGGCTTATAAACAACAGAAACTATAGTTCTCACAGTTCTGGAGGCTGGAAAGTCCGAGATCAAGGCACCTGCAGATTCAGTGTCTGGTGAGGACTTATATACTAGTTTTATAGCTGGCTGTCTTCTTACTGTGTCCTCACATGGAACAAGGACAAGGAGGCTCTCTGGGGTCTCTTTCTACAAAGGCATTAATCTCATCATGAAGGCCCTGCCTTCATGACCAAATTACCTCCCAAAGGCCCCACATTCTAATATTGTCACATTGGGGTGAGGATTTCAACATACAAATTTGGAGGGGACACGTTCAGTTTGTAGCACTTTTGGGTATTAAAGTCTGGGTTGAAACTTTTTCTTTCAGTACTCTTTTTGTTGGATACTAGATACTTTTACATCCTTATAAATATTCTTGAACTTCATTCTAGAAGTGACTTAGAAATAGCTTGATCCTTGGAGCACCTGAGTGGCTCAGTCAGTTAAGCATCTGACTCTTGATTTCAGCTCAGGTCATGATTTCATAGTTTGTGAGACTGAGCCCTGCGTTGGACTCTGTACTGACAGCGTGGAGCCTGCTTGGGATTCTCTCTCTCCCTCTCTCACTGCCCTCCCCTGCTCCTGCTCGCTCGCTCTCTCTCTCTCTCTCAAAATAAATGAATAAACATTTTTAAAAAGAGAAATAGTTTGATCCTTTTGGATGTTGCTTTAAAAAAATTTTTTTTACATGTATTTATTTTTGAGAGACAGAGAGGGACAGAGCACAGATGGGGGAAGGGCAGAGAGAAAAGGAGACACAGAATCAGAAGCAGGCTCCAGGCTCTGAGCTGTCAGCACAGAGCCTGCTGTGGGGCTCGAACTAATGGACCATGAGATCATGACCTGAGCGAAGTCAGTTGCTCAACTGACTGAGCCACCCAGGCATCCCTGGATGTTGCTTTTAAAATATTATAAGCAAAAACAGTAGCATTTTATTTAGGACTAATTCTTTTCTACTAACAAAGAGAGATCCTTCTAACTATGCTAACTAATGAGGTTTTCCAGGCTAGATGGTGGAGAGAGTAACTATTCCCAGACCTATGTGAGCTCAAGGTACTGTTCCCACTAATTTTTTTATGTGCTGGCTTTTTGCTCAGCCTCAGTGAGAGCACTGATCAGTGTTTTGCTGAATACTTGGGGGGGCTCATCCACAGGTGTCTGGATGCGTCTCTGCACAGCTCTGTTCATTCCCAGGATCTGCCTGTGAACTCCAGTGACCACACTCTTTGTTTAATGTCCTTAACCCTTAACTTAATCTCCCTAAATTCAGTTCCATGTCCTGAAAACTCTCAAGGCAGCAAGCTGAGGCAACCTTGTTTGCCCCCCATCCCTCAGGGATCACTGTATTTTGTTGCCTACTGTCTAATGTCTGGAAAACACTGTTTTTCGTATTGTGCCTCAATTTTCAGTTGTCTAAGGCCCAATTCTGCCATTTCAGATGGAAGCTGAATTCCTTCCATGGTATTTTAGTGTTTAATGTTGAAAAGTCTAAAGTTTTACTCATTTTTATTTCTCTGTATGCAATTAGTTTTAGGGGATCTCTTTGTTTCTGGTGTTCTGAAACCTCATGAAATTTCATGATGTTATATTTAATATGGGTCAATGTTCATTCATTGCCTTTGGTTCTCAGCGGGCCCTCTCAGTGTTAAGATTCATAGTTTTAACCTTGGGAAAATTTGAAGGAGGAGAACAGAGTTGGTTTTGTTTTGTGTTTGTTTGCTTTGGGGTTTGGGGTTTTGGGCTTTGGGGTTTTTTCCCAGTAATTTTCTTTCTTTGATTTTTCCCTGTTCTTTTCTTCTGGTCTTACAACTATTTAAATGTTGGGCCTCAATGTGATCATTTTCATTTATTTCCTTTTTTATTCTTCTTTGTCCCCTAGGAAATTTCTGTTGCTGTATCTTCTATCATGGTGACCTCTGAGCTATTTTTGAAGATTCCTTTGGTTTTCTGCACTACCTTTGCTTCTTCAGGTTTCTCTCTTGGTGTCTCTTTTTCACATTATATACAATCTTCTCTAATGACTGTGACTGAAAGAAAAAAATATCAAAGTGAGTCTGGATCATCATGTCATTCCATTCTACTGATAGCAAAGAAATTATCAATGATTACTAATGCTATATCAGAAGGATTCAATAGCCAAACTCACTGGCCAAAAATGAAACCATTTAAGCTTCAATAGGATAATAATATCAACAGATTGCAACATATTAAGTGTGTTTAAATCCACAAGTTCATAAGAATAGTTAGGCAAAAGAAAATTTAATTGGTCATCATTGGAGGAGTATTAGTGAATCATCTCATTATTTAGCAAAAAGCAAATAAAGAGGAAAAAATCAAGCACTTATTATACCTTTGCTGCATGTAAACAAATATCAAACAAGGGGAAGTTTCTCTTTATGGAAGTATTCTAACTAATAAATGGACTGATAGAACATCATCACTTTGCATCCCTTAATAAATTAATGGATAACCATTAATAACTGCTAACATCCAAAAAGAGAAAGACAGTCAGATATTATGTGTCTCCAAATGGAAGAATACAATACCACCTTGAAATTTTTCTTTACAAAAAATTTTAACCTAAATCTGATCAGGCCTTTAGATCCAATTTATAGAAAATAAAGACAACAAAGGAACATACGAAACTACCACATAGATGCAACCAGCAAATCTTACTATCTGGAAACTCCAGAAAGAAAACCCTGGTTTCTTTAACAAATAAATTGCAAACAAAAAGAGAAAGACAGCTAAGGACCCCAAGGATGTAAAGAGATTAAAAGACATATCAACTAATTACAATGAGTGAAACTAATTTGAGGACTATTTCAAACGAACTATAAAATAAAATTATGACACTTATAAGCAAGTTGAAAATTTGAACACTGACTTGATATTGGATGATATTAAGGAATTACTGTCAATGTATTTCAGTGCTGATAATAGTATAGTGAGTTTTTTTGAAGTCAGTATCTTTTAGAAAAACATGAGGTATGACCTAAAATATCTGAGGCTAAAATGACATAATATCTGGGACTTGCTTCAAAATAATACAGAAAGGTGAAAGTGGGTAACAGTATGGATAATACAAGATTGGCCATATAAGCTGCTAATTGTGGACACTGAGCAATGGGTGTATGAGGGTTTATTATACTATTCTCTCTACTTTTATGTATGTTTGACATTTTCTATAATAAAAAATTTTTAATTAAGCTGTTTGGAAATTCCATGAGTAATCAGGACTTATAAATTGGCCATTGGTAAGAAAATAATAATAATGATCATAATAAATTTTTATGTAATTCCCGGCTCCAGTTCAATATGCTCCAGGCCTCTCTGTTCCTGGTACCCCTGAATGATTCCAAAGAATAGATTTCTAGTGTCATTCTTGGGGATAGCACCTCCTGTTTAAACAGCATCAGGGAGTATTTCTGCTTTTTGTTTGTTTGTTCATTTGTTTTGTTTTTTAGATTCCACATATGAGTGAAATCATATGGTATTTGTCTTTCTCTGTCTGACTTATTTCACTTAGCATTATACCCTCTAAGTCAATCCATGTTGTTGTAAATGGCAAGATCTCATTTTTTACAGCTAAATAATACTCCATTTTATATATTTGTATATATCATATATTCTTTATCCATCTGTTGATGGACACTTGGGTTGCTTCTGTATCTTGGCTATTGTAAATAATACTGCAATAAATACAGCATAATGGACAGACTTATCTAATCACTATGTTTTACACCTGGTACCAATGTAACATTGTGTGTCAACTCTACTTCAGTTGTTTTTGGGTTTTTTTTTTTAAGCATCAAGGAGGAGATCTTGGAGTCCAATTGTTTTCTTTGCAGAATTTCAAATCAACATGTCTCCTGTTTTAAGTTCTATATCCCTGCTCACCTCAAGAGTTTCCTGACACCTCTATATTCTTAAGCATTACAGGAAGAAAGCTACAGGGAGCAAATAATTTGCCAGCCATCAATATCCTTCTTTATCCCTCATCAGCAGCCCTCTCAGTAATAATTTAGGTTGTATCCTCTTTCCTACTAGATCAGGTACAATTCCTTGTTTTGTTTTCAATCTTTTAGACTTGGTTTAAATTTCTCATCCTGTAATATTTTCTCCTTCCTTTTTGGGGTCTCAGGGGGTAGAGGCAGAGGAGGAAAACACATGAAGTCCATGTATCAATTTAACTAGAAGACTAGTTACAACTTTGATTTAAAATAAAAGCTGCTTCATGGGAGATACTGTATCTGTTTATCTTGTTTACCATCGCACCTAACACCGTGCTGTGTGCAGGCGTAATTCTGAATCCTATTTACAACATTAGCATTTTTCTTTAAGATTGTGATGTGTGGCAGGAGGTCAAAGGTACAAGAGCAGATGAAAAGTCTTCTGCTCTACAAAGAAAACAGGAAAATGTCCAGAGCTCAGAAACTGACCAGTAATGTATGTGCCTTCATTCTTTCTAAAGCTACATTTGAAATATTTTTCGCTTTAACTTTCCTTCCCTTATACCAATCATCTTAGTTGTTAAGTTTGTTTAGAAAGTAATTTTTAAAAGATTACAGTGATAACCCCAAGCCAGTTTGAGACAGGGTAAGTCTGCTGATGTGGGACTCTTAAAATGTCCATTAGTACACTTCTCTTGTCACTTATCACCCAGGGGGTCAAGCCTTTGGTATGAAAGTTGTTTATAAACTGGTAGCTTTATTTTTAAAACAGAAAGGAAGGGCTGAGGTACAGCTGGGCAGAAGATTGTACACTTAAAGTTTTTAGCAATTTGTACACATTATGAACCAGTCCTGGGTTTGTGAGTATTTTATAACTCAACCATTAATCACTAATCTTCTGTTGGAACTTGAGCAAAAGGTCTCAATCTCTTTCTAAAACCATGAGGTATTGTTGAGAAGCCAAGTTTTTTTTCTATATAATCCCACAGCCAAAGGAGATAATAATAATTTTTAATAAAGTGACACAATTTTATGAAGCTTGTGATTCTTTATTTCACAATTCTTTTGGCATTGCTGAAACCTTCTGTGATTTTTTTTTTCATGTTTTGGGGATATGGTTAAAGAGACATGATTGACCTAATTAAACTGGCCATCCAAAATCACACCTTCTTTCAAATAATAACAATTTCCCTCAAGCCATGTGTTATTTGTGAACCCAATATCCATTCATCCCTCTAAGATTTTCATTATTGTCATTTCCTCTTCCCACTCCAGTATCCATGCTAGAAGCTAAACTTGCCTCCTTTGTCCTACCAATTCCAGCCTGATTGGCTTAAGCAGTCTGTATATTCCATTTCCCTGGCCATCCTTCCTGATTCAGGGGGTGGCCGTGTGGCATATGTGACATTCGCAGAACCAGAGCGAGTCTGGGGGCACTTCCTTTGGAATATTGAAGTCCTGAAGTGCTTCAGTCACTTATGCCACCATGGGGTCAGTCAGCCTGAGAATTGCACGGATATAATGATGGGGAGCAGAAGCAACAAAATCAGAGAGAAACAAAGCCGGGGCCATGATTATTCATCCATTTTTGAAACATGACCTACTCTGGACCTTTTCTGAGATAAAAATTCCCCTTTATTGTTTAAGCCAATTAGGGTTAGGTTTCCTGTCACATGTAATAAAAAGTGTCTGGATACATATGGTGGTTCCCTCAGAGCCTACGCTTGAGGAAGCACCATTCAAATTAAATTTCACTTATTCCGTGTGTGTGACAAAAGTGAGGAAAGGTACGTCGAAGTTTAGAGATGGACACGGAGAGGTTGGGTAATTGCCCAAGCATGCAGAATGAGTCAGAAAAATGAACTTGATTTCTAGATGAGCATATGGCACAGCACCACCCAGGACCGTTTGCAGCACCTTCCAGAGAAGCAGAGGTCTTGCAAGAGGAAGAAATTAAATATTTTTGACCTAATTCCACTGTGCCGCATGGCCTTCGTGGGTCACCTGATGGGTCTCTAAAATGAACAGAAAGTTCTTGTCTATTCTAGGAACAGAGACTCTGTGAGCCACACCAGTGGCGACCACCCATCAGTGAGAGTGACCGTGTCGTCCCAGTGACACATCGCCCCCACAAGCCCATCCTTCACTCTTTGGCTATGATTCCCAGCCTACAGTCAGAACATGGCTTCTCTGCAGTGAGTCCTCTGCACTTTCAGTGATAAGAACGAGGCTCACCTGCCACTGAGCTTCTTTCATTTGCCGGTTCTGGACTAGGCACTTTACCTACATGTCCTCAGTCCCCACAGAAATCCTGCAAGGAAATATTAGTGTCCCTGCTTTGTAGATGAGGTAGCTGAGGCTCAGAAAAATTAACTTTTCTTAATTCAGTCCACAAATATGTGTTGGGAGCTTAGTACTCTGCTAGGCATTTTGCTAGGCCCCGAGGCCCAGAGATGAAATGTCACGGTCCTCAAGGTACTCAAGGTCTAGTGGGAGTTAGAGGCACATAAACAGATAATTACAGTATGTCACAGGATGCCCAATGATAGCGCAACAAACAGAGCTACAAATGTGGGAGCTGAGGGGAAGTGCAGGGGGTGGGTTAGGGTAGGAAACAAAAGTTTAGGGAAAGCTTCTTGGGAGAGGTGACACAAGAGCTGAGTCTTCACATCTGCATAGCAATCACCTGGTGAAGAGGTTGAGGGAAGGAAAAGAGAATTCTGGGAGGGAGCAAGGCACATTGGGGTACATGTTGTGTGTGGGAACCTGATGGAGTTCACTGAAGCTGGAGCCTAAAGGAAAGGAGGGCAAAGGTGAGAAATGAGGCCAGAGATACAGATAGAGCCAGATTCTGGTGGACTTCACACCCTATGTTAGGGAAACACGATTTTTCTCTGGGAATTTTAAAGCATTTTAAGCTAGGTGTTAAGAATACAAGGCATCAAGTTAAGGACAACTTATCTTCTAGATGGTAAAGTGTTATGTAAACTGTAGACGTGCAAACAACCCAAATGGCCATTGCCAAAGAATTGTGGGATATACATACAATGGAACGTTATTCAGACTTAAAGAAGGAAATTCTGCCATATGCAATAACATGGATGACCCTTGAGGATTCATGCTGAGTGAAATAAGCCAAATCCTTATTAAGGACAAATGCTGCAGGATTCCACTCAGAATCTAAAGTAGTCAAACTCATAAAAGCAGAGAGTAGAATGACGGTTGACAGGGACATGGAGGAGGGAAAAATGTGAAGCTGCTATTGAACAGGTAGGAAGTTTCAGTTATACAGATGAATAAGTTCTAGAGATCTGCTGTACAACACTGCCTGTAGTTAACAATACTGTATTGTGCATTTATAGATTGTTAAGAAGATAAATCTCATATTAAATGTTCTTACTACAATAAATGTGTGTGTCTGTGTATATATGTGTATGTGTGTATATGTGTGTATACATATGTGTATGTGTGCGTATATATATGTGTGTATATGTGTGTATACACATACACGTAGAAATCTTTGGAATAGGTTTTTATACTTTCTGACTCCTTCAGATGCACAGGGAATCTAAGAGAGAACTTGACTTGGTGTCTGTTAAAAGGTCGGCATGTTCCTTTGTGAAATACTATTGAAACGCTATTCATGCATTCATGTGTTTGCTGCTGTCCAAAAGCTTGCTTGAAGGGTTATTCTGGATCTTGGTAGCACTTCGTCTAGTCTTGCTTTTGGTCACTACAACCTCTGCATCTTTGTACAACCCACAAAAAAAGACTCCAACAGGCACCCTGACAATACATGAGTCCGGGAAATGTACCCAGTGTGACACCTCCATTCTTCAAAGAGAAAATAGCTAGAAATAAAGAAAGTCAGAAAAGCAGGGCCCCACCAACACACTTTTCTGAATCACTTTGGCAGAATAAGGGACAAAATGATGCCAGTGGGGCAAATCACCATGGCATAAGGAAGCTGACATTAAAACTATCAGTGGTTAGGAGGCAACTCGTAATAATAAAATCCAGATATGACTGTGCTTTAAGAGACAAAGCTCTATTTATGAGCATCCTCTGTGCAGAATATATTCTGAATGGGCAAGATACATATCTTAGTTTTTTTCTTCTTCCAGTGTCCCCCACATAGCTTCAGAGTGGAATGAAACAAATAGTAGCAAGTGAATGAATGAAAGAATATTACAAAGGATATGGATGCAAAAACAAGCAAAACTGTATGGAATTCCTGGGATCTGAGAGATACATTTATGAAACCCCCTCCTTTACTGGCTTAGGAAATAGAGGTCATTAAAGGGTGTGGTTTTTTTTTTTTATTCTTACCTATGAAAATCATCCCAAGGCATACAGAAGTCAGTTGAACTAGAGAAAGTGTCCTTGCCAAGACTCAAAAGAAAAGGACCCTGTGAGCAAAGTGAGTCACAACATCTCCTTCTAATTGTGGGAACCAAACAGTGGCAGGTTGTAAAAGGATATGCAGGGTGTTCTCATAAACCAAGGGGTAAGTCCTGGAGATAGTGTGTAACAGGCTTGAAAGTATTCTCTGTCTAATCAACCACAGTACCTATCTGTGGGAGGCTGTAATCTTGTTAATAGAACAAAATATACAGTCTTTGCAATGACTTTAAATCACTCAGAGAGCCGCTGTGCATCAAGATCAAATTAATAAACAATAAGCCACGAAGAGAGAGGCATCCAAGGAATAAAACAATTTTGTGCTACCCTTTGATACATAAACAAGCAGGACCCCTCTAACTGCTCATCTATTAAAGATTCATTTTGCCTTGTTTTCCCAGCGAGGGTGATGGGCCATACAAAACCATCCCTACCCTCTTATTTCTGCCTTGTGAGTATTGGCTTTTACCTTGACCAATGTTAGAGGTACAGCCCAGAGCCAACCACATTTGTCTTTCTTCAAATCTATCTGAACTTTTAAAAGATCAAGCCTAGTCATGGCCAAAATACCACACTCCCTCCAGCTAGCTTCCCAAAATAGATTAGAAGATAAACGTAAAAGTTACACCAATAACCACACACTTTCACTTGATATTTCCTTGGCCAGTGCTGTCCCAGAAAGAATCATCAGGGTTGTAACAATTATCAAAGGTACAGTTCCAAAGAATCATTTCTCACCTCGTTTGTTTACACACAGGGTTGACTTCTACTTGTCAGAAATAACTGCCCTCATTCATGCACACTGCTTTGTGCTGGGCTCTTTGTTATACCCTAGTGTGAGCAAGAAAGTCTTGGTTGCAAGACTCACTGGGCTTTCTAGAATGATCCATCATAAGGTGTGGGCCAGGGAGACTCAGCAGAAGAAGCATCCTCTGGTCCCCACTTCCCTCTGCCCATGGGATTAGGTTCTTAAAAGAGAAATGCCACAGGCTTGGGATGCTATAATTATCTCAGCCATTTAAGGATTATGCTCCTGGGAGACTATAATTATCCAAATATTGTTGTATTCAGGAATATTTTACTTACAAGGGAGTGCCTTCATTTTTTCAGGATCTTTCAAGGGGGCCCAAAGGGTGTGTCCCCTCTAATGTGGTTCCTAAAAGAAGCCAGAAATAAACAACTACATCTGGCATGAGGGTGAGGCCCAGCTGAATCCAGCCCAATCAAGGACTTACGAGGTGGGCAGAGAGGAACCAGCTTCCTTTTGTCGCCTTTAAAAGTAGTTATCAGTCGCTGTAGGCCCAAACCTGAGGACCTCGTTCTTTCTTAATCCCATCCTCTTCCTCCTTCCCACCCATCCACAAATACCTCTTCAGTCTGAAGTCCATCTGTTTTGAGAAATTGTTAAAGGCATTTAAGATACCAACCCTTCCAAAGGTTTGTGTATCATATTATTTGCACCAGGATATCCTCCCACCCTGAGGGTTGACCTTTTCTTACTCCCTCCAAATCCAGTAAGATGCTATGTGCTGTAGAAAATTATATAGCCTGACAGGGTGAGGGCCTAGAGAAAAAGAAAAGGGTACAAAGTATGGAAAAGAATTGTTTAATTCAATTCAGTGAACTTCCTTGATTAAAATGCGGTTTTTTTTACTATGTAGGAAGCATTATTCCAAGCTATGCATCTCATTAACTCTGACAGCATCCTTATGAGGCAGATGCTGCTACCATCCCCATTTGACAGATGATGAAATCAAGAAACAGAGAGGCTGGGAAATTCCTCGGTATCACACAGCTGGTAGGCAGCAGGTGTGGGACTGACACCTGGCAATCTGACTCCAAACCCACTCTTAGCCACCAGACCATACCTCTTCCTAGTCTTGGGTGTCTGTCCCATGCCAAGCATTGTAAGCAGTGCAGTGAGAGGAACAGAGCAATGAGAAGTCACGGCTCCTGCTCTCCAGGACTTGAACTGTGGAGAAAGAGATGTGTCAAAGTCACTGCAGCACACACAGAATGTGACAGATATGACAGAAGAAGTATAGACAAACTATTGCAGCAGTGTAGAGAAAGACCAGCAGAGTGGCTCCAGAGAGGGCGGCATTGATGTGTGGGTAGATGCAGAGAAGACGTCTATAGAGGAGAAGAGCACCATCAGATACTCTGGGAAGTCTGGGATGGGCATGGACATGGTGTGCAGGGAGGCAGCTGTGAAGATTGAGTTTGCAAAAGCCTGCTGAGGTCAAGGTGTGAAGAGCAAAGAGATGGGTGAGAAAGAGGCAGGAAAGAATCCCTTGTGGTTGAGTGGAGAGGCAAGGATTAAGACATCCATTGATTTTAGGGTTGGCCAAGTTTTGATTCACTGTGATCTAGGAGAAAATCATAAAGTACCTACTAATTCAGTCAGAATGCTTCATTTTTCTGTATTTTCTTACCTCTTTTCTCATATTGCCTCTGTTCAGGATTTTATCCAGTCTAGTTCAACAAACAGATGTTGAGTACCTCCTTTGGTTATTGAGTACCAACTTCCCCCAAAGCTTGGTAGTTTAAAACAATATTCATTATTTGCCCACAGTTGTTCCACATGGCATCAGCTGAGGCAGCTCAATTGGGGCTGGAAGACCCACTGTCGGGATGGTCTCACTGGGCAGATGGTACAGTCCATTGTCTGGGGCTCAGCTAGAGCCTTGTTTCTCTTCCAGCTGGCCTCTCCATTTGACTAAATTGGGATTCTTATGGTAGTTGTCAGACTGATTATGTGGGGGCTGGCTTCCCCCACAAAAGTAAACCAAGAAGCTACCAGACCTTCTTAAGACTTGGTCTCAGAAGTTCCAGAACATCACGTCTATCACATCCTATTGGTCAAAGCAGTTGAAGGGCCAGTCCAGATTCAAGGAGAGGAATCTACCCAAGGGCAGCTACAGAAACAGCAATCTGCAATTATACCTATTGGTCAGGTTCAAGACTGGAGATAAAAGTGTTAAGATACGGTTCTTGCTTCAAAAAGCAAGTGACCTGAGGCACCTGGGTGGTTCCATCCTTAAAGCTTATGACTCTTGATCTCAACTCAGGTCATGATCTCATGGTTTGTGAAATGGAGCCCCACATCAGGCACTGTGCTGATTGCGCACAGCCTGCTTGGGATTCTCTCTCCCTCTCTCTCTGTTCTTCTCCCACTCACACACTCTCCCTCTATCTCCCTCAAAATAAATAAATAAACTTAAAAAAACAAGCTAGTGATGCATATCATGGAGATTTGTTGGGTTATAAGAGAATGAAGAGATACAACAGCTGAAAATAATGCCTAGCCTTTCATTGGATCCTGATTTTTTTTTTTAATTCAACTAAAAAGACATTTTAGGAGCAGTGGAAATTTAAATGCAAAGTTGATATTAAATGAAATCAGAAGTTAATGTTAATTTTCTTAAGTATAATAGTGGTATTGTTGTTATGCAGGAAATTGTCCATAATTTTGAGAGATGAATTATGAATTATTTTCAGGATGAGATATCATGATATCTCCAACTTTCAAATGAGTCAGAAAAAAAAATTATCAAATTATAGATAAAGCAAATATTGGCCAAATGTTAACAACTATTTAGTCTAGGTGGTAATAATATGGTTGATGATTATACTCTTCTTTTGAGTTTTCGGAAATATTTTTTGCAGTAAAATGTTGGAGATAAAAAAATAATAGCCTAGTTCTGACCTCTTCATAGGAGAGGTTCCCCTAAGAGAAACCAACAAGAAATACACATGAAAAGAGATCATAATTAAATGAGTCAGCTTCCTCATTGAATACCCTGACTTAGGAGGTTCCTATCAGGAAATACTGCCTTCCTACTTAAAACATTCCCTCAGGGCTAAAGTCTGAAAGAAGACTCTCCTAGAGAGATGGGGAAGCTGCATCAAACATTGCTGCTGCCCTGCTGGCTACCATGTGCTTCATTTTCTGAATCAGAAGAATAAAATGCTTTTCCTTCCTCCTTTCTGCAGCTGAGAGACTACAACTATCAAAAGAGACTTCCCTTTATGACAAGAGAAAAACACACAGAACTTATAAGAGATACACAATCGGGGAAATAGGGCAGGGTACTGATCCCACCATAGCTTCCCACCTTCCCTGATCATGATGCCATCCTAAGTTCCTTCAAAATGGCTTGAATTCAGGAACATCAAGGGATGCTGAGTGCCTTCTTGTACCTACCTAGGGTCTTGCTTTTAGGTTCTAGTTTGGGGTCTGAGGGCATGCCTCTTTCCCAAACAGTGCTACACCTGTCCAGTGTAGCACCTGCCCAGTGTCCATGCCTGAAGCCATGCAATTTAATATGATGCTAGAGCCATTGTGTTCTTATAAAAACAATACACACATCGTTCTTTCCAGAGCCTCCTTGCCAGTGCTCCTGTGCCTTCTTCTCTCCAGACACCATACCAATGCTGCTCTTCCCTTCTTCCACATCTCCCTATTAACATTAGCGATAAGTTCACATTATTGTTCACCCACCCCCTACACACACACACACACACACACACACACACACACACATGCATACGCACACACACATGCACACACAGTATTATGGAAAATCTCTCTTCTCCTGGCTTCCATGATGCTATCCTCTGTGAACCACCTTCTCTCTTGCTGATCGCCTTCTACTCTGTCTTTCTATGGCTCTCCTTAAATGAGCTGTTCACCAAGGACGTGTTTTTTACTCCTTTGGCAGCTTTCAACTCTGTCCGAACGTAAGAATTACATGTGGAGCTTTGAAAAGAAATATGTGCCAAGCCCAGCCCTTGGAATTTCTGATTCAGTATGTCTGGGGTGGAGAGCAGCCATTCAATTTTTTTTAAGCTCCCAGGTGATTCTGTATACAC
The DNA here is from genome assembly GCF_027475565.1 of Acinonyx jubatus. Taxonomy (NCBI): domain Eukaryota; kingdom Metazoa; phylum Chordata; class Mammalia; order Carnivora; family Felidae; genus Acinonyx; species Acinonyx jubatus. The sequence goes on along the minus strand of NC_069394.1, from coordinate 40,312,300 downwards.
AGAATGTTATCTTCCTCAATGTTAACACAGTCATGTTATCTTCCTCAACTGATGATGGAGTTAAGTCCTGATAAACCCATTATAAATTGAAAATATCATAAGTTAAGAAATGCATTCAATACACCTAATCTACCAAACATCACAGCTTAGCCTAGCCTACCTTAAATGTGCTGAAAACATTTACATTAGCCTACAGTTGGGCAAAACCATCTGTCATAAAACCTATTTTATGATAAAGTGTTGACTCTCTCATATAATTTATTGAATGGCGAGAGTGAAAAATAGAATGGTTGTGAGTGTATCAGTTGTTTACTCTCATGATCACCTGGCTGAACAGGAGCTGTGGCTGCCACTGCCCAGTATCATGAGAGAGGATGTTACCATATATTGGTAGCTCAGAAAAAGATCCAAATTCAAAATTCGAAGTACAACTTCTACTGAATGTGCACCACTTTGGTGGTATCATAAAGTCAAAAAATCACAAGTCAAACCATTTTGAGTTTGGTACCATCTGTATATCTAAGATGAAAACCACTATTCTGTTCTTTCTCTTCCTGAAAAATCTCATCAATAAATGAATAAATCAGTCAGTGAAGGAATGATAGCTTCAAATATTAATATTTAGTATTGATATTTAAATTATTTAATTTAAATTAATTGATATTAATATGCTAATGACATTCCTGTCAGATAAATTACAACTTTTCCCCACATATAAATTTAGCATCCTAATATGGCCTTCGGTAATTTTCTGGTGCCACAAAGCTGAGCCTCAGCTCCAGCTTTAAGCACACTATTGGTTTCCAATAAATAATTATTGAATGACTAGTGGAGTCATGTTCTATCCAGCCTTCACATCTCTCATAACCTCTAGCTTGATGTTTCCAACTGCCTACTAGACGATCTACATGCATCTCAAACTGAATTGGTCTAAAACTGAATTCATTGTCTTTCATGCAAAAATTGAGTTTCTAGCATTATCATTATCTCAGTCTCTCAGACTTGAAACTCCAGTATCCTCTTTGTCTCTATGTTTATGCAAATAGTAGATCTGACCAACTTCCAAATCCTTCCAACCCTTTTAACAGTGTTTGCATCAAGGATATAGAATACCTAAGTGTCAGATATGCTACATCCGAGTGCTAGATGCAGCAAGTTGTCCTTTATTTTGAAGGGGATATCTTAGCATGTTCTAGAACATTGGACCTCTGAAGATTTCACTGGTAGGGGTAGGCCCTTGAATTCTCTAGGGTTTACCTCTTACCTTCTGGAACCCATGTATCTTATCAATAATATACTTGCCACTTCTTAATCATCTGGTTCGATTAGCATGTTGTCAGCAGTGGAATATATCAATGTTATGTTCTGAAGGTCTAGATGGCCCAGGTTTCTTTCAACTCTATTGTGACAGAAGATAGGATAGTTACCATAGCCCTGGGTAAGACTATGAATGTGTCATGTTGTCCACTCCACGTGAATGACACCTGTTTTCAGTCCTCCTTTCCAATATGAGTGGGGAAAAATTATTTCATACCATGTACCTGTGGCAAAGTCAATCTACCTTAGCAAAGATACCACATGTAGAAAAACAGCCTTGATGGGGACTTCCAATTGGTTGGGCATGTGGGAATCTATCATCTTCCCTGATCATCTGGTTTTTGTAAGGGTTAGACTGATTGAATTAAATGCAGATATAATAGGGACCACCACCCTTACATGTGTCAGACCTTGAAAGATGAAAGTGCTCTCCTGATTCCCCTGGGAGGCAATATAGTTTCTGATTTACTGTCTTGGCTGGAGGGTGTGAGCAGTTTCATGGTCTTCCACTTGGTTTTCTCCACTACAAGAGCTCTTACCCCAGAAGCCAAGGAACTAATGTGTAGGTTGTGCCAAATACTAAGTTTGTCCAGGTGTTTTCATGGTCCCAGTAGACCCATTGTGAACCAGATCTAGGCCAGGACCCCACTTATTACTGAGCCCTTGTGTGTCCTTACTCTAATAGCAGGCTATCATGACATTTTGGGTCCCCAGGTACCAAGTCAGTCAGGACGTGAAATGTCTGGCTATTTCCCTTTTCCCAGTATACGGTTCCAGCATCCATGACAGAAGGAAAGTTCTTCATGGAAGACTTCCAGCTAATAAAGCACCATTTTGTAGCCTCTTGATGAAAGAATGAATGCAGGCAACAATTTAAAACAATTAATTAGGGGCACCTGGGTGGCTCAGTTGGTTAAGAACCCAACTCTTGATTTCGGCTCAGGTCATGATGAGATCAAGCCCTGTGTCGGGTTCTGCTCTGACAGCATGGAACCTGCTTGGGATTCTCTCTCTCCTTCTTTCTCAGCCCCTCCCCTGCTTGCGTTTCCTCTCTCTCAAATAAATAAACATTAAAAATTTTTTTTGAATAAAACAATTAATTAAATGGATGATGGTGAATGTTATAATGAATGGATACAGCTGACACAAACCCATTGCTCAATCTTAGTACCACTAAAAGAAAACAACCGCACATTATGTGCCTCCTGACAGAATAGGACTACCTTTTGGTCTCGCCTAAATAAAATGAACATGAATCTAATTAATCCTAGACCTAACTACCAGTTTATAGGAAAATAAAAGAAATAAAATAATAAATTAAAGGATACCAAAAGTAAGCAACCAGTCAAATTTAGAATGTGAGACATTCTATAGGCCAAACGACCCAGATCCTTCAACAAATAAACAACGTGGGGGATGAGGGGGGTCGAGAAAAGAGCGTGGACTGGTATAGAAGAAATAAGACATGGGACATAACTAAATGCAAAGTATGGACCTTGTTTGGATCCTTATTGAATGACTCAACTGTAAAATGACATTTCTGAGACAAGGAAATTTTAAAAGAAATTGTGTATTTAGAGAACATTGTTAATTGTGTTAGATATAATGCTGATATTGTGGTTAAGTTAAAAAAAGAGCATTTTGATAAAATAATATGGGGCTTGTTTTAAAATGTATAAGCAAACGACGGCTAATGTATGCTTTTCATTCATCAGCTACGTTGTCCTACATTCCTGTTTCCTCCCTTTATGAAATATCAGCTAATGTGGCAAAATGTAACACAATGTGACAAAACATAACTAGAAAAAGTTCCATTGACTATAATAGGAAGCATTCTGCTTTGGGAAGAATTATATTACTTTTGGATGAGACACATGGTATCACTTTTGGATGAGATGGTCGGTTTAAGCAACAGGTATCCCGGACAAATCCATGGTCCAATTCAGCAAGCTGAGAGCACTCAGAAAGCAGATCACTTCCATGGCAGTGTCAGTGAGCCAGCATGAACTTACATGTCTCCCAAGCTTTGAATGATGCTCATGTGAGCAGATATGCCTGCCTGTCATTTTGGATTTTTTGAAAACCTAGTGGTTGTGAGTCAGTTTTGCACAGTATGGCAGGTCTCTCCTGAAGAGAGTTTCATGCACGTATCTTGCAAACCAACACAAGATATAGAAACCAAAATTCCCATAAATGGAGAATGTCTTTGGATATCACTCCGTCTCAAAATATCTGAATTTCCTCCAAATGATAATGTGAAACTTTCATGTGATATGATCTATTAAAAACCAAGACCTCAAAAGTCAAACTAATGTGCAAGTATTTAAAACAGCCACTAACAAAATGTCTCCGTGCATACCTATATAATTAATCTAAACTTTGTGACCCACAGAGCATCCACAGATTGGAGGCTGTCCCAGGTTAAGCCACTGTACAAAAGGACCTTTTAAAGATCCAAACAAGTATAGACTAAATACAACTATAGGTCAGAATCACCCATTTCATATAAATATATTTCTGTTTACACACCTATTTTATCCCAGTCATATTGTTGTGCTTTATGCATTTGCCTATCAAGTATTTTTTGAATGAATGAATGTTCAGGGTATTGTATTAGTTCAGACTTTCTCAGTATCTGGTGATTTATAAAGAAAAACTCAAACTGGCTCACGAGTTAAGAAAAAAAAAGAAGTGGGGATTTATTTCCTTGGGTAACTAAAAAATTTCAGGGCTAGTCTGGTTTCAGGCCCCGATGAATCAAGTAATACAAACAATGTCATCAGGATGTGGTTTCTTTCCATCTCTGATGGTGGCTTTCCTCTGAAAATCTCTATTTCCAAGCGTGCTCTGTCCATGGCTACCAGCAGTCCAGAAATACATGCTCCTCCCCATTATCCCAGCAGAACAAAGTAATACACTGAAGTATTGGAGTTCACTCTGACTAAATAGACTTGCAACCTGTTCTCATCCCTCCACCAATCAATCACCAAGAGGAGAGAATTTGGTGCTCTGGTTCACTAGCCCAAGCCAATTATAGAGATGGAAGGCACTTGGTTCTCTGATTGGCCAGCCTGTGTCTTGTGCCTACTCCTGGATTGTAGAGTGCACCCCTACCAGAATCATGTGACAGAGGAGAAGAAGTGTATATCCCCCCAAAGAAACTGGCATGTTGTTACTTAGAGTGAGGAGGAAAAAATGCAAAGCATCAAATTTATTTTTTGTTGCATACATAGTTTCATCGTTTTGCTATGGAGGAAAAAGCTGCTATTAATATTAAGTTACTCTGCTTCCGCATCATCTAAGGTGATTGCATATGACTGAAGAGTTAGGGCACAAGGCAGTGACAGCACACTTAAGGAAGTTGGCCCCTGAAAGCACACGGCAAATCATTTTCACTGCCTGAGGCACAAAAAAATGTTCTCTGGGTCTTAGTTAGGTGTAAACCCAATCCTGCTGCCTCCCCCTCCTGCTTGGAAGCACAAACCTAAAACATCATAATACAGAGGAGAAAGCAAACAAGGCACCATAGGAGTCTCACTGAAAGTAACAAACTTTCAGGAACTTAAGCCTTTGAATGAGTGGCCTCTTCAAAGCTGTCATAGTGAGTGGCAACCTGACCCCAGCAGACCTGCCATCAGGAACGCCTTTTAAAGTTGCCTTCAGAATCCATTTTCAAATCTTGTGGACCATAGGGACCTTGTCCATCTCGTTGACTATGGGAGCCCCAGAAATAGGCACAATGCCTGGTGTATATTGAGTGTTCAATACTTCGGAATGAATAAATAAGAAACTTCAAATTTCCTTAGATTGACTTTTTTTAAAAATGTTCATTTATTTATTTTGAGAGAGCAAGCAAGCAGGGGAAGGGCAGAGAGAGAGGCAGACTCCCAAGCAGAGTTTGTGCTGTCAGCACAGAGCTCAGTGAGGGTCTTGATCTCAGGAACCAGGAGATCATGACCTGAGCCATTATCAAGAGTTGGACATATAACCAACTGAGCCATCCAGGTGCCCCTCCTTAGATTGACTTTTAATTGTGACACCACCCTCACTGCACAAGGACATAGCTTTAAGTAGCTTTTGTCTGTTTGCATCATAGTAACAGGAGAAACGGTCCTGAATTTTAATAAGGGTATCCGACATACTGTACATTGTGTAGTGTTTCTAGTATGCTAGCACATATATTCTCATTCAGAATGACTCTCAGCTGAGAACTGGACATTAATGTTATGACATGGAAACAACAGAGGCTTCTGGAAGTTAGGTGCCAAGGACACATGGCTACTTAAGTGGTCTGGCCAAGATCAAGAGCCATTCCTGCTCTATCACATGCTCTCTGATCCTCACATTACTATAATCTATCTGTGTGACCTACAACAAATCTCTAAAAAGTGGGTCCATCTCTAAAACAGTTGAATCAGTTACAGTGATTTTCAAATATTTTGTAGCAGCAAAATCCATTTTTCAAACAAAATATTAACCAGAACCCCAATTAAAAATAAGCAAATAATGGGGCACCTGGGTGGCTCAATCAGTTGAGCATCTGACTTCAGTTCAGGTCATAATTCCCCAGTTCATGGGTTCAAGCCCCACGTGGGGCTCTGTGCTGACAGCTCAGAGCCTGGAGCCTGCTTCAGATTCTGTGTGTGTGTGTGTGTGTGTGTGTGTGTGTGTGTGTGTGTGTCTGTCCCTCCCCCAGTCACACTCTGTCTTTCTTTTTCAAAACTAAATAAACATTAAAAAAAATTTTTTAGGGGCGCCTGGGTGGCTCAGTCGGTTGGGCGGCCGACTTCAGCTCAGGTCATGATCTCACAGTCTGTGCGTTCGAGCCCCACATCAGGCTCTGTGTTGACAGCTCAGAGCCTGGAGCCTGCTTCAGATTCTGTGTCTCCCTTTCTCTCTGCCCCTTCCCTGATTGCTCTCTGTCTCTCTGTCTCAAAAAATAATAAACATTAAAAATTTTTTTAAATTTTTTTAAATAAGCAAATAAATACAAAAAGACACAAATAAGTATGGGTCTTCTGGAGGAGGAGAGAGTGTGCCTGGAGTTCTGAGGCTCCTCTGCTAAGTTCTACAACTACTGAACAAAACTTGATGATCCTTAAGTTTCTTTCCAGCTCCTGGTGGAAAACAAAGAGAAGGAAGAGAGATTTATTATGATGGAAAATATTAATGACCATTAGTAGCCAGTACTAATGACCCTTTCCTCTGGGTTTTTGATAATGTCCCATGGATTCCAAAAACTCTGCAAACTGATAAGTTTATCAAACTTGTCTGCACAACAGAATCACTGGAGCAGTATTTATAAATAGTGATGCCCACTATTGGTCCACTAATGGTCTATATCGGACCCATTAGATGTGAATATGTAGGGGATGGAGCCAGGGTGTGTGTGTGTGTGTGTGTGTGTGTGTGTGTGTGTGTGTGTGTGTTAAGTGCCCCAAGTGATTCTATTCTGCCTCAGGGATTGAGAACCCCTGCCTTAAGCTTGACATGAGAATCCCTCCTACTATCTCTAACTCCTTCTTCTCAGCCTGATTTCTCAACACTCTCTAGGCCATCCAGCTGAGCCAACTGTCTTGTTGATCCTTCAGATGGCTTGTTGAATTATAGTGATGGGTGACTCTCTCCCTATGTGTCTAATAAAATCTGGTGATGCCTCTTGGAGCAGGAAAGTCTTGAATTAAGGGATGAAGGACAGAAGTGAACATAAAGGGGCAGATTTTCCATACATGGAGCTCAGCATGAGTGAAGGTTGAGAATGCCTAGCTAATGCACGAGATCACCAAATAACTGTGGGAAAGGAGACAGACCTAAATGAGAAGAACAATGGAGGCAGATTGTTCTTCAAAGTACTGGATAAAATGATACAATGAGCACTGAAAATCAGGGAAGTAAAAAAAAAAAAAAAGACTCCAACAGAAAATGAAGTGAAAACAAACCAGTCTTTAAAGTATATTCCTTCCTGTATAGGCACCTGTTTCATCCCAACTATGCACATTAAACCAAACTGTGAACTCCCCCAGTCCTGTGACCCTCAGTCAAATGCCAACCCAGGCCCCCAAAATCCTTACCGGTTTTAAAGAGAACAAACCCATCTCATTATTTTTGATATGGGTAGAGTCAGTGTGTATATTCAACTTAAATGCAGTCACCCAACAAATACATCCAGAGGGCCTGCATTCAGTGCTGAGTACAATGTTAGGTCTGATGATTCAGAGCTGAGGAGAACATGGCATCTTCCCTAGGTCAGGGTCAGATTAAATGGGAGAGAGTGACTCATAAACAGCAACAATTGCATGAGAAGGGACCTTATAGGAGGTTCCAAGGAAGCTCAAAGGAAGCTCAAAGGAAGAGGCCCCTAAAGATGCTGAGTTGCCCTTCAAAGACTTCGAAAGGGAAGACTGAGCAGGAATTTTTTCAGAGATGAAGAACATTCCAGGTTCAAGGAATCACACAGGCAAAGGCATCCAGGCAGGACAAATCAGAGCCTTTATGAGCATCTGAGGGACTGCTGAAGGGCTGGGAGTCAGGGGACAAATTCTGGAGGGCCTCTGTGACTTTTAAAGAGCTGGGACTTTATCCTATAGATAATGACTCAGGAAGTGTGATGTGATTTACCTTTTCTTTTTTTTTTTTTAACTATAGGAACTAGATTGGAATGAGTAAGAATGGAACCAGGGAAACGAGTTTGGGTATGTTGAGCCATGTAGTAGACACTACTTGAGATCTCCCACACACAATTTCCTTTCCTTCCTCCATCCATATGACAGCTACTCAGCCCCCTTGCAAATGAAAAAATAAGACATGCTATAAGTCACTTTCAAAATGAGGCCTTTAAGAGCTGCCCACCACCTGAGCCTTCTTGCAATGATCTTGGTAGGTCCCAGTTGAGAAGGTGCTGTCACAATATGGAGGAAGCTTAAATCCTGAGGAAAACCCTCCAGTACCTCCCAACCTGCCCTTGCACACAACATTAGCATTTACATGAAGAAAAAATAAACTTTTGTGCTAATATTAAGTAAAAGACTTCATTCTTACCACCAAGAACCTTGTCTGTTAGGAAGATGGGAAAGATTCCAATGGGTCAATCAGAGAATAATACAAGCCAATACAGAGCTGAGGATGAAATGAGATGGATAGGTTGTCATGTGAGGAGTAGTCTGGAAGGCTTCATGGAACAGGTAGACTCTGTAAGAGCCTTGAGGAATATCAAGTAGAATTTGAAGAGTTCACAGAGGTCATTGGGCAAGTGGTTGAAAGGAACATCACAAATATGCATGCTTTAATTGGGAAACGCTTGACTTCTCCTGGTGCAGGAATCTGTAAAAGGATGGTGATAGCTCAAGTTCCATCTGATTGTTTTTCCAAGTGAGGAAGATCGAGCCTGGTTTGTTTTTTTAACAAACCATATTTTTAGTGGAGTCCATTATGAATCTTACATTTTTCAAGCTGTCTCAAAGCTTATTTTATGTTGACATATTTCAAAGCTTGCAAAATTCTTGCTCAGGCCGAGATGGGGAGTTCAAAATGAAAGGAAAGTGCATAGACAAGAGCATTACTTCATAAGCCATTTACGAAGAGAAAACTTGAGAGAGAAATGATCACTTGTGAAATCCTTCACGTTATCATCCTGCTATTTTAAAGCACTCCTGTTTATAGTAGGCCCTACTTGGTGAGAATTCATTGCAGACCAGGTGGCCACCTCCTGCTCAGTCCCCTTCTCAGAGTCTACTTCAAAACAAGTCATCCATTCTTACTGCTCCTCAGCAGATCCGGAACCATGATACACAGGGAGTCCTTAGGATTCCTTTATCCCCGTGACCTATGGCCTCACGAACTACAGGCAAAAATACCTACTCCTCAACTTGGCACAAGATATGGCTCTTTTAATATACTTCACCTTCTAATACCGGATCCCAATTGATTTGTCGGATGATTCATTCAACAAATGCTCAGTGACCGAATACCATATACAAAGCATGCTGCAAAGAGCCAAGGGACAGATAAAGGTGAAGAGAATGTGGCTCTTATCTTCAAAGAACCCAGGCTTCTGTCTTCTCTTGGCTTCGTGGTTAAGCCCAGAGGTTGCTCCACATAGTTTTTCAGATAAATTGGGGTTTTGTTGCTACTATAGGAAATCAAATTCTGCCTCTTGACTAGTTATTTCCTGGGCAAAAACCAAACTGAAGTGTCGGCCACAGCCAAGTCACCACACTCTCTTCCAGCCAGAGTTGGAGTGCCAGTTGTGGGACCTCTCAGAGACCCAGAGGCCTACTCTGAATATCATACCATCTCACTGGGTGTAAAATCCATTTGGTCAGCCTGGATTTTCATACAAAAGTAACTCAAGAGAGGGGTCCCTGGGTGGCTCAGTCAGTTAAGCGTCTGACTTCAGCTCAGGTCATGATCTCACGCTTCGTGAGTTCAAGCCCCACATGTGGCTCTGTGCTGTCAGCATGAAGTCTGCTTCGGATCCTCTGAACCCCCTCTCTCTTTGCCCCATCCCCACTCACTCATGCTCTCTTTCTCTCTCAAAAATAAACATTAAAAAAAAGGTAACTCAAGAGAGAAGCTGTTCTCTCCTGGCTGGCCTGATGGAGGAGATTTTACCAAACCATCAACCAAGTTCATTAACAAAATTCATAACTAGGCTCGGTGGCCCAGACAGGACTTACACAAAAGGAGTTCTGGGGTATTCAGAGGGAAGAAAAGGTCCTCCCCAAAATCTGATAAGCAATGGTCTTAACTTAATAATCCGGAACAGCAAGAGCAATAACCCATTTCTATCCCTCCATTCAGCTTCCAAATACACCTGGCTCTGATATAACAGGAAGAGAGGGTGAGGTTGAACTCAATAGTAGGAACATGCTACTAGTTAAAAGCATCAGCTAAGCAAATAAAAATATTGACAATCTTATCACATGAAAACATGGGATTTTACTTTAAGTTTTATTTAAATTCCAGTTAACATACAATGTGATATTGGTTTCAGGTGTACAATGTAGTGATTTCAACAATTCCATGCACCACTCAGTGTTCATCACAGCAAGTGCCCTCCTTAATCCCCATTACTTATTCCCCCCATCCCCTCACCCACCTTTCCTCTGGTGACCATCAGTTCATTGTCTGTAGTTAAGAGTCTGTTTCTTAGCTTGCCTCTCTCTGTTTTTCCCTTTGCTCATTTGTTTTGTTTCTTAAATTCCACATAGGCATGAAATCGTATGATATTTGTCTTTCTCTGACTGACTTATTTCACTTAACATAATACTATCTAGTTCCATCCATGTTGTTACAAATGGCAGGATTTCGTTCTTTTTTATGGCTGAGTAATATTCCTCTGTGTGTGTGTGTGTGTGTGTGTGTGTGTGTGTGTGTGTAGATATATATGCCACATCTTCTTTACCCACTCATCAGTTGATCAACACTTGAGCTATTGTAGATAATGCTTCTATAAACATTGGGTTGCATGTATCCCTTTGAATTAGTATTTTCATACTCTTTGGATAAATACCTAGTGGTGCAACTGCAGGATTGTAGGATAGTTCTATTTTTAACTTTTGGAGGAAACTCCCTGCTGTTTTCCAGAGTGGCTGCACCAGTTTGCATTATGGGCTTTTATTTTCAGCTATTACTTTTTTGAGTTCCATAAATCCATACATAATTATTAACATAACAGCAAAACACATTAATTCCACACACGCCCAAAAGTTGGCTATTGCAGCTAAGGGACTAAAAGGTTATTAGTGATACCTTTATCCAGAGACTTCTCTCTTGGCTTTTCTAATACATTTTATATTGTGGCTGGTGTGTTTTATGTAGTATCTCTGGCTTATTTGTAGGCATTGTTTTCAAAAGTGGAAAACACTTGTTTTGTTTGTCAAAGAACTGCCTTGCAACAACAACACACTGTTGTTCTGGGTCATTTGATTGAACTGGCATCAACCTGTTTTAAAACATCACAGTGTTAAATAAACTTGACCTGTGGTACCAAAGCATGCCTTCCTCTCGGGCTGTGTCATGCTGCTGAAACATATTTGCACGTATGTCATACCCTAACTTCTCCAGAAGAGCAAAAGTAAACCTCTTTATAAAAAATAATTAGGACCTTCTCCTCACCTACCGAACCCTGAGACTCTTTGCTCTTTTTGAAGGCAAAACTCTTGCTCCAAAATAAAGCATTCTTATTTACTAGTCCCTGGGCAAAGTATTTTCCCTGGAATTAGCCGCCAGAGGTGAGATTCCACCAATTCGACTGGACTCCTCTGATGTACGATGGGGTAGTGTTAAAAACTGAGCCATCTCCAAGAATTCTAAGAATCAGGCAAAGATTTATTTATGCACAAACATGCTTACTGCAACATTCTTCATGATTGGAAAGGAAAAGAAAAGAAAAACAAAATGCCCAATATTTGGAAATGATTGAGTAAATTATGGTATAATCCTGTGATGAAATATTATACATCCTTTAAAATTATGTTAATAGTTCAGCTGGCAGGGGGAAATGAGAATTATATAACAAGCAAATCAATCAGGATGCAAAGTATGTGTAAAGTAGAGAATAACAACTACTCAAAGAAATAGGTGAGGGGCGTCTGGGTGGCTCAGTTGGTTGGACCTCCGGCTCTTGATTTTGGCTCAGGTCATGATCTCATGGTTTGTAAGATCTAGCCCTGCATGGGGCTCTGTACTGATAGTGTGGGGCTTGCTTGGGATTCATTCTCTCCCTCTGTCTCTGCCCCTCCCCTACTCACACATTCTCTCTCTCTCTCTCTCTCTCTCTCTCAAACAAATAAACCTTAAAAAAAAGAGAAATAGGTGAAAATGCTATCTATCATTGTGACGGGTTGGCGAGGGGAGTGGAGATTGGAAGTTGAGAGTGATTACCCTATTCTATATTCTGTATATTTTCCAACATTTCCCCAATTTTACTAATTACCTCCATGCTTGGTTGTTGCTGTCTCATATATATTAAAACAAAGGAAAAGGACCAGCCATCCCTGAAACACAACCTACTTATCACTATGACCGATTTCTAACTGATTTTAAGATGTTTTTATGATCCTGGAATTCCATAGTAACTTATGTGTTAGGAAAGATTGAGTTTGGGGGGGGGGGGCGGAATTTAAAGACACAAAGTACTTTAACTTCCATTTTAAAATACATGGAGAGTTGGAGGAGAAAGATCTAAACAGCAAATGGCACCAAGAAGAAATAGGCATCAGAGTTATAAAGGCACCGCAGCATAGCTTTGTGTGAGGTCAGGAGCAAAGAGGCAAGTTCTGAATTCACAACTAACACCTATGTGTCTAAGGGAGGAATACATGAAATGCATAAGCTTCACTTACACTCACCCAGTTGTAAAGACTTTTTTTTTTCCTTTTTTGGTTACCCAATTTCAAGATCTCCAAATGTTGGTCCTCCTTACTCAATGCTTAAAGCAATCAAATAAACCTTGGGGGAAAAAAAAGCCCGTACTATAAATAACCCCTCCTGCCTCTCCCCTGTTTAGGTGGGCAAATCAACACCATCTAGCAGAGAAAATGAGCCTTGCCAGGCCTCTTTAGCTAAGGCAATGAGAAAGCTGGGAATAGAATCACACAATTGAGTTCCAACCTTGTTCAAAATACGCCAAGATATGTGAGAATTACCGAAAAGCAGAAAGAATGAATGAAGAGGAGTAGATAATGATTTAAAGAGAAATGCTGTGTTCTTAAATTTGGGGCATCTCTGGGCTGTTAGGTTATTTTTTCAAGGGAAAAAAAAAGAAAGAAAAACACAGCAAAGAGCCCCTTGTGGTTACAAAAATCACATAGCTATGTTATGAGGACCAATAAAACTATTAGCTATTGGCCCAAAGCCAAGAATCCATTAATGACAGACTGGTATCTATCCAGGAATGTAAAATGTTTTACTAAATAAACACTAGAGCAGGAAACAGTCAACTTCTGTCATTATGTAAAACTTAAGTGTGATTCTATTCTGAGTGGAACAGCAAACAGGCCAGTTCAAAAGGGATTGTTGGGGGGGGGGGGGGAGAGAAGAAGAAAAAGAAGCAGCAGCTCTCTGGTACCAGGAAGAAGCAACAAAATTTCAAATAGTCTACAATGTAACTTACAATACCTGCTATATAAAGGGTAATACTGGTTAGAGAATACCAGTAGAGGCATTTAAAAACGAAATGAAAGAAGGAGCTTGTTTAGAAGGAAGTAGAGTTAGCCACCCGGGATAATGGTTAGTAATTAAACTGTAATGACTGACTTTTACAGCTTTTCAAGGCTATTCAAACACAAGATTAAGGCTAATTGAAATATGAGATTAAAATAACGATTACTATTTGTCACTTGAGGCTAACTACCACTTTCTCACACATATTTACATATTTCTCCAGTGTAGTGAAATGTTGTGAAAAATTACCAACAAATATAGAACAAATTGCCTGAAAGCATAGAATTTCCAATAATAAATTAAAACAGAATAATGCCTCACCACTCCTAGAACACTTAGGACCTTGTATGCATCCTGGAACATTTAGGATTTTTCATGTGAACTTTATCTGCTTTCTTGTAGACTATAGGGAATAGTTTTCAATCTGATTATGTTTGAATCAGAATTAGCTTTCATCAGGACTTAAAACGTTATCTAACTAAAAGAATCAAGAAAGGAGATCTACACGGTTATACAAAATTAAGTGTCATTCAAACATTTTAAGACACACAAGGGTAGCACCAGACAAGACATTTGGACTAAAACAACCACATTTAACTAAATACCCAACTTGATATTGCTTCCTAACATACTCTTCCTATCTGCTGACATGAATCTGTTGTGTAACTTCTTACCCTCTGGATGTCTTTCATACTTGGGAAGCCAAAATAAATATTAAAAAAAAAAAAAGACAAGACTCAAATTATATTCCTGAAAGTAACTCAGACAGTCGATGATGAACCAGCTCAGACTTCTCCATTTGCAAGATAAGACCATTTTCAGGATATAGTTTTTCACCCTTCGCTGTCAGATGAAAGCAAGGTCATATGGTAGGGCTCAGGAAAAAAGAAATGTGAATTTAGATACAGCTTTCAAATCTAAGGATATGAAATAGAATCAGAACACAGGGTACCAGCTACTGCTACAACCCGACAGCCAAGTATGAGCCCCATTAAGGACCTAGGAATTTAAGGGGTAGCTCTTCAGAATGCCAGGGTCAAGTTAGTGAAGTTAGACCCTTGATCTTTTAAATATCGTTACCACCTGTTGATAACACAGAGGTAGGAAAATCTGTGTCAGGACACCAACAAAAGTTGCCATGGCAACAGCACTCATTCAAACACCTCTGCAACACTGTATTTCTATTATAAAGCCCAGTTTTAATGTTATTTTTTTCTAAAGAAGACACAAAAGAAATACTGTAGCAAAGCTCACTTTTGAAATACACCTACTAAAAATGCTTTTCTAGTGCAGTAATAGTTCAGACAACTACTTTAATAGGAAAAATAAATTCTGAATTAGTGAAAAGTCTGAAATGATAGAATGTTAAAATAAAATCTATTTCAAATACATGAACTTCTTGCTATAGTAAATAATCTGTTAGAAATTAGAGAATCTCTGGGCGCCTGGATGGCTCAGTTGGTTAAGCATTCCACTCTTGATTTTGGCTTAGGTCATGATCTCAGGGTTGTGAGATTGAATCCCACACCAGTCTCCACACTGAGCGTTGGAGCCTGCTTAAGATTCTCTCTCTCTCCCTCTATTGCTCATGCTCACTTGCTTTTCAATTTCTCTCAAAATAACAAAAAAAAAAAAAGGAAATTAGAGAATCTCTACTATCTTAAAGAAAATCTTCTATTTCTCTAGATACTGTTGATGTTTTACTACAACCAACATTTAAAGAATGTATTAACTCACAAAACCATAAATCTGCATCAAAAATATGTTTTAAAACATCCACAGACCCAGAGGTGCCTAGCTAGCTCAGTCGGTGGATCGTGCCACTTATGATCTCCGGGTTGTAAATTTGAGCCCCACGTTGGGTGTAGAGATTACTTAAAAATAAAACCTTTTTAAATAAACAAACAAACAAGCAAATAAAACATAGAACCAATATCTTAATTTTTAACATCTACTGACTTATGCAAACTTGTGACTATTGTCCAGAGTAATATCCCCGAGGAAATACAACACCCATAAATTGAATTCAATTACCACATTAGCCAAAACAGAAGGGGATATATTTTTACAATGTTTAACAACAACAAAACTTTGTTATGCAAAAAATTAAAGGAACCTACCAAGATTTGACTGTACTATGCTAATGTTCTCAAAAGAGTTTGTTCTCTTCCATCTGGTTTACACAATTATTTGCTTAGCAAACCCCTCATTCCACAGCAAGGGCATATTGTCAGTTCAGGATGAATTATCAGTCAAAATTAGGAAACTCTTAATTAACAGGTTTTTACCATTTTTGTAACTCTCTGCCCACAACCTGTGTTATCATACCTATTGCTGATAACAGTCATACCTGATTTGACCCCAAAGTTTTAAGAAAAACATTTCACCTAGTCCTGTAACATCAGTTTGACAATAATTTTTAAAAAGATACTTCCATAGTTTGAATCAGTGAGGGTGAGCTTTTAAAAAATAAACCCAGGAGTGGAGGAGATTTTTTTGGCAACAATACAACATTGACAGTAATTACTAAAAGAGGAAAGATTAGGCAAAATCTGGAAAACCTCAGAACAAAAGTATCCAAGATCAGGAGTGGAAACAGCTTTACTATTTGAAACAGCAAAAAAATAAAAATAAAAATGAAATAAAATAAAATATAAAATAGACTACATGTTATAGATAAAGCTTGGTAACCCAAATGCATAGAATCTTTTACATTCTGTAATATTTGCGATTGAATTATTGGATAAAAAACAAATGTTAACTAATTAAGCAATTAGTTTGTTATATATACCAAGAAGCCACTAAAAAATAACATTATCTGAAAGGACTACAGTCTGCAGATTTTTTAAAATTATGCAAACTAAAACATACATGAAACATTTATATTAGTGGCAATGTCCTTCTCAGGTCTTGGCATTGCTATGGATATGGGTGTGTGCGTGAGCAGAAGCACATGCACGTGCACACCAACAACTGGCCACAAGTATTCCACAAACAGATAGATGCTTAGGGTAGGAAACGTGAAGGTGGAAAAGTGATAAAGTCCTTATGACTCTCTTAAATGAAGTTAAGACCTATTAGGTCAAACCCTGCTGGGTACATAAACTGCTCCCTGGTGTAAATTAGAAACTTTTGGAGGTGCATTAACTTTTTTAAGCCCCTAAGGTACTGTTTGGTAAATTACTGTTCCACTGAACTAAATGTTACCCTAGGGGCCTGAAAGAGTTAATGCACCTTCAAAATGAACAATTTACTCTCTTCTCACCAGTAGGATATCACACACCTGCACACCTGTGTGTCTCACGGGCCAAGTGCTTCAATAAAATGTATTTATTCATTCATCCATCCGTTCATTCGTTCATTCATCCACTCACTCAACAACTGTTCATTGAGCTCCTGTGCAAACTTGGCAATGTTCTAGGCTCTAGGTATTTAGCAGTGAGAAGACAAAAAAAGGCCAGGCAGACTTTCACGAAGTTGACATTCTGGTAGGGAAAGAGCAACACTAAACAAGTAAAGAAATAGGACACATCAGAAGTGGTACCTGCAAGGAAGACAATAAAATAGGGCAGGTGCTAGAAAGAGACTGGAGAGCTGCTCTGTCCTGGGCCTTAGAAAACTTCCTAGGAGTCGATCTGTAAGCCAGAGCCCTAATGTGGAGAGGAAAACAGAGGGGGATATGTATTTCACAGGATATTATTTCAGGCACCACAAGCCTCGAATGCAAAGCCCAGAAGGAGCCCTGTCAAAGCATAAGAAGAAGGGCGGGGCACCTGGAGTAAGAGTGGACCGAAAAGGTGGGGAGCCCACTGTGGACCAGAAACTCTCAACCCCACCAAGTTCACTGTTAGAAAGCAATCTTAATAGGATGCCTGGGTGGTTCAGTCAGTTGAGCATCCAGCTCTTGATTTCAGTTCAGGTCATGATCACATAGTTCATGAAATCAAGCCCTGTGCCTCAGGCTCTGTGCTGACAACACGGAGTCTTCTTGGGATTCTCTCTCTCCCTCTCTCTCTGCCCCTCCCCAGCTCGTGCTCTCTCTCAAAATAAATAAACATTTAAAAAAAAGCAATCTGATGAGAAAAAGGTAAGTAGGGAAATAGTTGTAATTTTTAAAAATTAGAAGAGAACATGTCTTTGGGATGCTCATTACCATTTGGACAGAGCTTTCCAGGAGTAAAGAAGTAATAAGCTGCAGGAAATCCTAAAGGAAGAGTTATCTAACTTTTCACTACCAGTTTTGAAGGGATTCTGACCTAAATTAGACACATTATGTATTGGTTAGGGTTCTCTAGAGAAACAGCACCAATAGGATTTGTGTATGTGTGTGTGTGTGTGTGTGTGTGTGTGTGTAGTGCGTATGTGTGTATATGCACAACACACACACACACACACACACACACACACACACACAAACATACATACAGGAAGAGAGAGAAAGATTTTAAGGAATTGGCTCATATAATGATGTAGCCTTGGTGAGTCCAAAATCCTCAGGGCAGGACAACAGGCTGGAGGCCCAGGAAAGAGCAGCAGTTTGAGTCCAAATGTAGTCTGCAGATAGACTTCTGAGAGGAAGGCTTCTGAGAGGAAAGTCAGTCTTTGTTCTCTTAAGGCCTTCAACTGATTAGACACGGTCCACCTATGTCATGGCAGGCAACTGGCTTAACTCAAAGTCTACCAATTTAAATGTTCCTGAAGCTCATCCAAAAAAACACCCTCACAAAAGCATCCAGAGTAATGCATGAACAAATATCTGGGCACTGTAGCTTAGCCAAGTTGACACATATAATTAACCATAACAGGTTCACAGGAGGAAATGAGAGCAGATGATCCATGTTAAGGGGATGAGCCCACCACATCAGCACCTTCCAGGGCCTTCAGTGCCCACTTCCTGTCCTCACAGACCCCACACCAGGTGAGAGACTGAAGGTCCTGAGGTAATTCTGCACTGCTCCCAGGTCAGATCTCTAAGAAGTCTAGAGCCCACAGGCTCTCACATTCTGATGTGGATCTGGCTTCAGAGTCAGCCAGACCTGGATTTGAATTCTGGCTCCGTCACGGAATAGCCGTGTGAGCATGAGCAAGTAATGTAACTGCTTTGAGCCCCACTTTTCTCATCTGCAACTGGCCCACCTCAGGGGACAGTTTTTGAATGACAATAAAATAAGGTATAAAATGAGATATCACAAACTGTGCCCAATTCATAGTAAGCGTCCAATAAATACTATTCTAATTGTTCACTGAAGAGTCTTTCCAATCATGTCTGCTCTCCAAAATCCTTGAATCTTGAATGCAAATATGTACATACACTTGAATACTTGAAGACAAGTAGGAACGCACATGAGTGTATGCGTATGCATGTGTGTGTGAATGTGTGTGTTTGTGTGCATATGTACACATAGGTGGCAAGAGGAGGGAAGTGTCCACAGCAAAATTCCCCTGAGTAGGTAAGGAAACCATGACTCCCCCAGTGACCCAACCTATTTCAACAACCAAGGTGAGAAGAAAACATTTCCATAGGGGACACATCCTAAGACTCAGAGAGCAAAGTAACCTCCTATCACACTCTCCTCCTCTAAATCTTCTCAAAGGCCTCTTTTCTCTAAAGGTTTCAAGAAATTCTAAAGCACCCAAACATTTGTTTTTATATTTAAGAAACTAAAGTGAAGCAACGCTAAATTGATTTTCTCAACGGTACTAAGGGAATTGGCTGCAGAGTCTTCCTGAGTCATTTGTAGAAAAATTGGGAACGTTTTCTAAATGAGTTTTTAAAAATATTTGCTAAACAATAATTCAGTCTTTTTCCTAAGCATCCAGATCAATCAATATTTTAGAAGTAGCACAATAATAGATCTTAATAATAACATACCTTTAAAAACTACATCTTGCTGCTAAAATATTGCCAATAAACACGATGGGTTAAACCCCTACTATTACCTGAGATTCGCCTGAATGAGGATGGGACCCTGGGTCTCTCCCCTCAGGTAACTCGCATATTTTCCAGTAGCCAGAGCCTCAAAAGTGCGAATCTCTTTGAATGAGGAGGGTAAATGCAACATGCAAGTTAGGTCAAGTTGGGTCAGACAGCTCACATAATACACTGAGGCTCACAGCTGAAAGCCTCTCCACAATTGCCAGGCAAACCCTGGCCGGGTTTTGTCATAATCGCTTTGCTGAATGTAAGGCAGCCTATTTAGAAGCTGCTCCACTTACTGGGACAGCTTTTTAAACAGACCACTCCTGTATAAAAGTGAGAGGAAGTGGCAATTACTCCCGAGAACTGAGTATTTAGCAGTCGCCTGTGGTAGAGCCAAATGACGAAAGCCGATCGGCAGCCAACTCATCACTAAGCAGAAGATAATCTGATAAGATAAAAAAGTATTCTTTTCTAGTCTAGTTCTTAAAAAAAAAAAAAAAAGGTATGTAGATCTAGTGGTCACCCTATACTGGTGGTCCTACATCTCACAGGCTCTTTGGTACATTGACTGGGTAGGGACAAAGCCCTGAGATGCCAAATCGGAAATGATGTTTTAGGCTCCAAGTCTCAGCGAATTAGTTGGGTATTGTGACTTGATTTTATTTTTAATTTTTTAAATGTTTTATTTTTGAGAGAGAGAGACAGAGTGGGAGCAGGGGAAGGAGACACCGAATCCGAAGCAGGCTCCAGGCTCTGAGCTGTCAGCACAGAGCTCGATGCAGGGCTCCAACTCATGAACTGTATGATCGTGACCTGAGCCAAAGTCAGACACTTCACCGTCTGAGCCACCCAGGCGCCCCGGGTTTTGTGACTTTAAGTATCAAGTTTTGTGGAGACACACTATGTGAGTCAAAGATGTCAGACTTATGACATTTCCTATTCATTTTTAAAATTTTATTTATTTATTTTGAGTGAGAGAAAACATGAGCAGGGTAGGGGCAGATACAGGGGAAGAGAGAGAATCCCAGGCAGGCTCCGCTCTGTCACTGCAGAGCACGATGTTGGGCTCAAACTCAAGAACCGTGAAATCATGACCTGAGCCAAATCAAGAGTCAAATGCTCAACTGATGTAGCCACTCAGGCCCCCCTCCTACTCATTTTTTATTCACACTCTCGGTAAACCCCTAAGACAAAGGTAGGCAAAGCGTGGTGATACTTGGTCAAAGTCTCATGACTGCTAAACTATGGAATCAAACTCAAAGTCCTTATTTTCTGACATCAGTGCTCATTCTACTACACTATGCTGCAAACTATCATATATTTTGAGTGCCAGAATCACATGCCAGCATCCACGTGAAATAGGTGTGTGTGTCTGTTTGTGTATGTATATCCCCATTTCATCATGTCAACAGCAAGCTATTATTGAGTGTTTTGTATTTAAGGCAGGTTTAGGACGTTAATAATAGTGTAAATTACTGTTTTAGAAGAATATTTTATGATATTGGAAAATATAGCTTTGCTAAATAAAAAATGACATATACAATAATTCTAACTTTGTAAGCAGCAAAACAGAGGCACATATGATTGCATGTGATACATGCATACTCCTAGAGGGATGAGGAGATCTACACCAGCATGTGGGCAGTGGCCATTTTCAAGTATGAGATTATTAGTTATTTTTTTGTATTTTTCTGTATTTTCCAAATTTTCTAAAATGAACATATTTTGCTTTTTTAATCAGAGAAAAGTGACATATATTATTTATAAACCAGTGAAATCTCTTCTTCAAGTATAAAATAGTCATTTGATGCTGATCTACTGTTGAATTCTAACAATGAACTCTTATAGATGACTCATGAGAGTACACATTTCTTTTTTTTTTATTTTTTTAAGTTTATTTATTTATTTTGAGAGAGAGAGAGAGCCCAAACAGGGGAAGGGCAGAGAGAAGGAGAGACAGAATCCCAAGCAGGCTCCACACCGTCGGTGCAGAACCCAATGTGGGGCTCAAACTCACCAACTGTGAGATCATGACCTGAGCTGAGATCAAGAGTCGGATGCTTAACCAACTGCACCACCCAGGCCCCCTGACAGTACACATTTCTACAAAACTTTCACAAAAGCAGTTTTGCGGGGCACCTGGGTGGCCCAGCAGGTTGGGCGTCTGACTTCAGCTCAGGTCACAATCTCGCAGGTTGAGAGTTCAAGCCCCACATGGGGCTGGCTGCTGTCAGCGCAGAGCCCACTTCAGATGGTCTGTCCCCCTCTGTCTGCCCCTCCTTCTCTTGTGCTCTCTCAAAAATAAACCTTTAAAAAAAAGCAGTTTGGCACTATGTATTTTGGGAATTAAAATTGTTCACACCTTTTGACCAATAACCCCACTTCTGGAATTTATTTTAAACCCCTCACCCTGGGTGCTTGTGTCTAATGATATACACATGATTAATTAAAATTGCAAAAAATTGGAAATAACCAAAATGTTTAACAATTAGGAATTGGTTAAAAAATTATGACATCCACTGAGTAAAATATTAAGCCAGTATTAAAAATTATGTTCAGATAGAAGTCTTGAAAATAATGGGGAAAAAATCAGGATATAAAATAAATCTATAGAATAGTTAACAAGTACAGATTTTAGTCCACAAACCCAAGGGTGAACAAATACTTTTTATAACAATTTAATTTCCCCTCTAGTCTAGAGGACTAGAAACTGAACCTCGGAATCCATGTTTCTTCCTTTCTCCGAGCTGCTTTTCAGTATCAACAAAGCACTTGGGCATCTATGGAAAAGCCCATCCCCCAACCTGGCCATGGTCCTCATTTCCAACCAAGGTCAACTTCCAGTGGGGTCGTCTTGCTGCTTCCAAACCACAGTGAGGTACAGGACATTCTGTGACACTGATTAGGCTTTGTTGTCTAGACTCTCCCACAGCCATTTCTTTTCTTCTGTGCAATTTTACCACTTTCCCAGGTCCCACCTGGAAACTGGGAACAAGTTCCTCTGCTTTCAGATCCGACCATCTGTGCTGAGTTGTTGCCATTTTCCTGGAGGTAAACATGGAGAACAGGGCCTAGGACTCCAATGTTTTGTTCCTTCTCCCATGGGAAGTGTGTGTGTGTGTGTGTGTGTGTGTGTGTGTGTGTGTGTATCGAGGATGTGGGGAGAAAGAGAAGGTCCTATACTCCTCAAATCCTGTTCTATGGTCTATGGTCTCTATACACCTGAGCATGTTGGCTTTTCTTTTCTTTTCTTTTTTTTTAATTTTTTTAACATTTATTTATTTTTGAGACAGAGAGAGACAGAGCATGAACAGGGGAGGGTCAGAGAGAGGGAGACACAGAATCTGAAACAGGCTCCAAGCGCTGAGCTGTCAGCACAGAGCCCGACGCGGGGCTCGAACTCACATACCGCAAGATCGTGACCTGGCTGAGTCGGACGTTTAACCGACTGAGCCACCCAGGCGCCCCGCATGTTGGCTTTTCAAACCCTAAAGCCAGAGAGAGATATTTATTTTCTCCACTCTCTACTCAGTCACACAGATTTCTCCAGAAGCAACGAACCCAGAATAGTCTGGCTGGTTGGGAAGTGTGAATAACCTAAAGTATTATGCTTATGTAATCATTAATAAGGGGGAAGAAATCCACTGGAAGTAAACATGTTAAAATGTTAGTAGTGGCTATTGATTCTAGAAAGTGATCATATGGGTGATTTGACTTTTTTCTTTTCTTCCCTCTTCTAAGTTTTTCTGAAAATCTGCACCTATAAAGGATGAGATATGGGACTGCCATTAGGGAAAGAAGGAAACAATAAAAAGTACCTGTACTGTGGGAAAAAAATATGATTGAGATGTTATTGAAAGTATATACAATGTCAATTTAAAAAATCTTTTTGAAGACAAATCAGGCAAGGTATAATATGCAGTGTGTTAAGAGTGCCATTGAAGTGATAATGTAGGAAAAACATTTTTTTTAAGTTTATTTAGAGAGAGAGAACATGCACGCATGAGTAGGGAAGGGACAGGGAGAAAGAGGGAGAGAGAGAATCCCAAACAGAGCTGAATCCCATTGCAGAGCTGAAGCCCACAAACAATGAGATCACGACCTGAGCCAAAATCAAAAATGGGACGCTTAGCTAACTGAGCCACCCAGGCACCCCAGGAAAAACTTTTAAAGCACAGCCATGTTATATGTTGCACTGACTGTCCCAAAATACACAATTCACATCTCTTCAGACTTCATTTTACAGATAACATCTGGTTGCAAAACTCTGTTTATTCTACCTGGTGAACTTTGAGAAAATGTCTACAACACAGGTGTCCAAAACATTTCCAGGTATTCTGATGGGTCTAGTGATTTTTAAAAGTTTTGACAAAATGAGAAGTTTTTAATAGGGCGGAGTGACGAATGTCTCAGAGGAAGCAGATTGGAAAGTTAAATTTGTGACAGTGTTAGTGCTGCC
Source organism: Acinonyx jubatus (assembly GCF_027475565.1). Lineage (NCBI taxonomy): Eukaryota > Metazoa > Chordata > Mammalia > Carnivora > Felidae > Acinonyx > Acinonyx jubatus. The sequence goes on along the minus strand of NC_069394.1, from coordinate 40,288,439 downwards.
ATCTTATTAACTGTGCAACCCCCAAGAAGTCACCAGGATCCACCGTTAAGTGTTCTTCCCTTTAGCTTTGCTTATTGTATCGTCAGTTTTCTAGTGTCTGTATTGTACTGATTACATGCTGGTCTAGATGAGCTTCAAAAAAAGAAATTTTCTTCTTTACTGAAGGATTGGTCTGCACCCCCTTAAAATTAGGCGTTTTGTTTCTGACTCCTCAATAGGCAGGTTCCCATGAGAAGTACTTACTTTCAGCCTGTCATTGTCTAGCTGTGTGACTTGAGCATGTCACTTCTTCCTTCTGGGACTCCATTTCTCCTTACCTCCGACATGCCCATGTGCGTGCTCCATTTTGGAGATTCTCTGCAGTTACTGTGGGCCCTGAACAGTAGCTTCTGTCTGTCCTTCTCAGTCTCCTGCTCTGGTTCCTCCTTTTCTCTAAACCTAAAAACATTAGGTCCTCCTTGGAGCATGTTAGAGCCTCCTCCCTTCTCTACCTACACTCTGGAGACCTCCTCCAGACCCATGGCTTTCAACCTACACCATTTACATACTGATGGCTTCCCGGTCGACTTCTCCAGCGGGGAGCTTCCCCCTGGACTCCAGACCCATATATCCACAGATGTCCTTGTTGAATGTGTGATCATCATCTCCGACTTAGCATGTCTAAATCAAACCCAGCTCTTCCTCCCCAAACCTGTTCCCCCTGCCGCTCTCCCCATTGCAGTTCACACTAATTCCATTCTTCCAGTTGCTCAGGGCAAAAGTCTTGAGATCATCCTTGACTCATTTTTTTTTCTTTCACAAACAATTTCCAATTCAGCAAGAAACTCAGTGGACTTTACCTTTACGTTTAGAATCCAGCCACTTCTCAACGCTTCTGCTGCTCCCGCTGGGGTCCAAACCACCATAATTTATTCATTTGAGTTGGTGCAGTAGCTTCCACCTGGTCTCCAGACTTCCTTTGTGCCTTCCGCAGTCCTCTCTCACAGCAGATGGAGTGATCCCATTAAAACATCAGGCAGCTCCTTGCTCTTTTCTATTCAGTCCTCCAGTGACTTCACCCTTACTCAGGATAAAAGCCAGATCCTTACAATGGCTTCCAAGGCCCAGCACAATCTGCTGCCTCTCTCTCCCTTACTCACCTGGCTCAATCCTCGCTGGGCTCCTGTCCCTCAAACATGCCAACCTACCTAAAGCCTTGGTCCTAGCAGCACCCCCTGCCTAGATCCATATGGCTCACTCCCTCACCAATTACAAGCCTTTGCTCCGATGTCACTCTCTCAGGGAGGCTTACCTAAAAGCTTCAGTGTTTAAGTTGCAACACCAACTTCATCCACTCCCTGTCACATTGCTTTATTTCCATGTTTCCATGACACTCACCTTATTTTTTTTTAATTGTGGTAAAATACACATCATGAAGTTTATCATCTTAACCATTTTTTAGTGTACAGTGTAGTCATGTTAAGTACATTCACACTGCTGTGCAATCCATCTCCAGGACACGTGTCATCTGTCCCCATTAAACAACAACTCTCCATCCCCAACCCCCGATCCCACTGCCAGCAACCACCATTCTAATTTCCGTCTCCATAAATTTGACTGCTTACTCCAGGTACCTCATGTAAGAGGAACCATGCAGTATTTGTGGTTTTTTGTGGCTGCCTTATTTTGCTTAGCATACTGCCCTCAACTTTCATCCATATTGTGGCATGTGTCAGAATTCCTTTCCTTTTTAAGGCTGAATAATATGTCGCGAATATACGCCACTTTGTTTATCCATCAGTGGACACTTGGGTAGCTTCCACCTTTTGGCTGCTGTGCATAAGGCTTCTATGAACATGGGTGTATAAATATCTCTTTGGGACACTGCCTGCAATTCTTTGGGGCATATTATATACTCAGAAGTGGAATTGCTGAATGCTATGTTAATTTTATTTTTACATTTTTAAGGACCTGCCATACTGTTTTCCACAGCAGCTGCACCGTTTTACATTCCCACCGCAGTGCACCAGGGGTCCCAATTGCTCTACGTTTCTGGCCAATACTTGTTATTTTCTGTTTGTGTGTTTGTGTGTGTTTTGTAGTAGCCATCTTAATGGATACGAAGTGTCCTCTTGTTGTGGCTTTAATTTGCATTTCTCTAGTGTCTAGTGCTGTTGAGCATCTTTTCGTGTGCTTGTTGGACATTTGTATATCTTTGGAGAAACGTCTGTTCAAGTTCTTTGCCCATCTTTTAATCCGGTCATTTGGTTTTTGTAGTTGTTGAGTTATAAAAGTTCTTTATATAGTCTAGATATTAACCCCTTATCAGATACATGATTTGCAAAAATTTGCTCCAATTCCACAGATTGCCTTTTCATTCTGTAGATTGTATCCTTTGATGCACAGAAGTCGCTTACTTATTTCTTGTATTTACTCTTTTATTGTCTCCCTCTAGAATGAGGGCATGGCCCCTAAGGGCAAGGTCATGTCTATTTTGCCCACACCTATATTCCCAATCCTTGGAATAGTGCTTGGCACTTAGTGGGATCTCAACAAATATTCACAGAATGAATGAATGAATGAATGAATGGACAGATCAGAGTTGGGGCCCAGGCCTTTTGCAGTTTCTAAAACCTACATGCATTGGGAAAAAAATTAAGTAAAATAAAAATCTGAAGCATAGCTAATACTTATTAAAAAGAAAAATGCTCTAAGACAGTAATTTACAAATAGGTTACCTGAATTAAGCGGTTTTTAAAAAGTTCTCCCATATGAAGCTGGTTTCCCAGGCTACCTGTAGAACATGTCTGCCTCCTTCTTTGGAATCCATTAAAGTGACAACTCGGCGTATGTATGAACACAAACATGTGCTTGAGCTCCATTTCCCCCACTCTGGATTATTGGCTGTCCTCGTTCCTTTCCCACCCACCCCTTAATGCCTGGCCTCTCTCCCACATCCTCTTCCCTTTTCTGCACCGCTCCCTGTGGCCCTCTCTCAGATTGCAGGGCCCTGGCTGTGCCCCCATATCTGCTTTATGTCCAAGGTCCCAGCCTGCTCTGTCAGGGATTACTTTGCCTCCATTGTTCCATCGAGGACCACACACAGGGGCAGGGCTCAGGTACCCTTCACTCTAAGGAGGCCTGTGGGAATCTGGAGAAAGGAATGAAAAGGGACAATGATTGAACAGTACTTAGGAGAGGGTTGTTAAATGTCAACCCCGATTAATGATAATGGTAATTTAGAATCTGCTTATGGTTTCCATTGTTAGGCTTTGCCAAGAAGTTTCCAACGTGGTTATTTCAAAGGGTTCCAAGTCTGGCTGAGGCTGCAGACCTAGTTTCTGATGCAGGGATGTCAGCCAGTCAGGGTGAGTGTGGTTTAAGAGGAGTGGTGTGCTTGACACAGGGTGTCCTCTCATTCATGCAGGTCCTGTCTGGTCAGGTGCACCTCTTCTTTCATGTTCATCAGTACTCACCCACCCCAGTGCAGCTATTTAGAGACGGTAACCTCGATTATTTTCATTACAAAGACAAGTTGTTGAGATAGTCCCTTCTCCTCTATTCCCTCTTCTAGGTTTCCATAATCACCCAGCCATCAAACAAACAAACAAACAAACAAACAAAAAGAGTAACTACACTTCCCAACTGGGAACAATGGGCTTTAGTTTGCCAGAGGGGCACAATGAAGTGGTCAAGTGCAGGTGTGCTGGACTCAGGCTGTAGTGGTTCAGATCCTGACCCCGCTGTTTTCCAGCCTTAATTTCAGCAAAAGTCTTAATCTCTCCAGGATTCACTCTTCTCATCCAGAAAAACGGTGATGATTGTAGAACCTACGTAGTGATCAGTTGTGAGAAATAAATGAGATGCCACATATAAAACCCTAAGAAGAATTTCTGACATATGGCAAGTGTTTGGCAATGCTAGTTATCACTTGCATTGTATAGTAAGGGGTCCAGGGTCTCCTCCTTTAGGACAGGGTTTCTCGGCCTCAGCACTAATGACAATGTGGACCTGAGGAATCTTGGTTGTCGGAGGCTGTCTGTACTGAGGCATATTTACCTATCCCTGACCTCTACCTACTGGATGCCAGGAACAATCATCCTTCCTTCCCCCATCTCTGCTTCCTCACCCCAATTGTGACAATCAAAAATGCCTCCAGACATTAATAAATGTCCCTGAAAAGGGGAAGGGGGAGGGCGGGCAAGCTTCCCCTGATTGAGAACCACTGTTTTAGAATAAACAATGAAAATTATATAAATGTGTATCTCAATGGCTACGCCCCACTGGGCAAAGGTGATTTCCCTTAAACTGAAAATTTCAATATTCCAGTGGGGCTGTGAAGAGTTACGTATCACAGAAAATAATCCCAACACACTTCTCATCATTGCAGCCCTGGTCATCCACTTTTAGCACCTCCATCCAGCTTTCATCCCTGCCTTCCAGAGAGTAGCCATTCCTCAGCTCTCTTCTGGCTCAGCTCCCACCAGAGGGGAAGCAAGACTTGCTGCTGCCACCACCACCACCACCACCCGCCCCCACCGCCCCTGCCGGCCACACACACACACACACACACACACACACTGTATGGCACACACTAGCTGCTTAATGAAGGTGTGTTGAATGAAAGCAAAAGCGTTAAGTCTGAGCGCCTTAGCTCAGTTTTTTTTTTCCATTTTCTATTTGGTTTTGGCTCAGAGAACATCACCTTTTCAAAAACACAACAGATTCCACGCAAAACAAAAACTAAATGGCAGACCCGGAAAACAGGAGAAGCAGCCCAGCAATGGAAGAAAAAGAGAAAATGACAAAGGACTGATGGTGGGGTACCCTCTGACCCCCCATCCTGGGGAAAATGTTACTCTCTTTTTAGCTGACAATGTATTCCTTTTCCTATTTTATGGATGTAATGAGCAAGGGAAGAGGAGGAGGGGGATCCTCCCCAGGAGACTAGATATCAAGGCAGTTTCCCCAACTTTCTGGCTGCCCCCAAGAAAGGAGGTAAAATAACAGAGTGGAACAGTCTCTTCCAGAGGAAAATGAGGGCTCAGAGCAGAACTCGGAGGAGAACTCAACAACAAGAATAACACCACCAGCATCTAGCTCTGAAGCTGAGGTAGAAGAGAAAGGGAAGGGAAGGTAGGAAAGCCAAGAAAACATCTGGAGGTGGTACATGAGGGAGAAAGTCAGGATTGACCGTGTGGTTCTACTTGCTAAGAGTCAATAGTCTTAGTCTTCTTTTTCTCTTGGCCATAATCTGGGCTCGGATCAGGCCATCCAAACTATGGGCACTTAGTAGTAGACTCTGAGCAGGGGTGTGGTGGGGGAATCCTAGATGGAAATATTCCACTGGATTTAATGGGAGGGTAGGAAGAGATCCTCCTAATTCTGAAGGGGGGTGGGGAATGGGGCCACAGTGAAATCTGGGTAAACTGAGAAGACTAAGGGGTTGGTGTCCTCCTTCAGGCCTCCTTCTTGGCTTCTTCCATGAAATCTCTCTCTTTCTTGTAGCATCCTGATACCACTGATTTCCTGAAACAAGGGTGTTCTTGTTCATCTCATCCTCCAGAAATTCTATTTCATCCACTCCTTTCCCTGTGCTCTAGCAGAGGAAGCTTTCTGACAGGACTTGGCACTGAACTGCTCAGACAAGGAGATTCCCACGAAGAGTTCTTAGATAGCAGATTTTGCCAATGGCTACCTTGAGCCCATGGAGTAGAATGTTGTAGACATTGTCTTGATATTTCTGGGGATATATTATTTTTAGGAGCTGCTGCTCTCATTCTTCAGTTGAGGATCTTTTTATCTACTTTCTTCATAGACTTTTGCCCTCAGAAAATGACGGAAATGGTGTTGCAGCATGACATGGGTCACATGCTGCCATTTTGCGTTGACATTCAGGTTTTGCTGGGTAAATTTTGGTTCAGTCAGAGCTCAGTACTACCAGTTGTCTAGGCTCGTAGGTGAGGTAAAACCCAGCATAGAAATGTGAGGTAATAAATAGGGACCAGGCAGACCACCAGCTTATAGAAGTTAGTGTTGAATTGCCCAGGGAAATGAAGACAGGCAGACCAAGATGAGGTGGCTCAGATGTCTTAGTCAGTTTGAGCTGGTCTAATGAAAATACTATGGACTAGGTGGCTTAGGCAATTAATATTTATTTCTAACAGTCTGGAGGCTGAAAAGTCCAAGGTCAAAGTGCTGGCCAACTCAATTCCTGCTAAGAGCCCACTTCCTGGTTTGTGGATGGATGCCTTCTTGCTGTATCCTCACATGGCAGAGAAGGATTGTGGGTCATGGTGAAGAAAGCAAGCTCTTTCATGCCTCTTCTTATAAGGGCACTAATCCCATCATGAGGACTCCACCTTCATAGCTAAATTACTTCCTAAAGGCCTTATCTCCAAATACCATCCCTTTGGAGACTAGGACTTCAGCGTAGCATATAGATTTAGGGGGTACACAAACGTGCATTCCCTAACACTTGGGCCACTGTCTATTAGAGTGGTTAGCTTGAAGTTTCAGGAGCAAATTATAGAGTACTCCATTATTAATGGTCTCCACCAACCAGTAGACAAAGAAGATGATACTTGGCCAAGGTGTCTGAAACTCAAGCTAAAGCTTACCAAGAGGTGCTCAGGGGCCTGGTCGTAGACCTTGAAAATGAGAACCGTGGCCATGCCAGAGCTCATGTCCCCCACACAGAGTCAGCAGGAAATCCTGAAGCCTGTAACACCTTTATGTGCCCTGGGTATCTTACCATGAGGAAGTCTGAGTGGTTATTCAGATAATCTTAGCTGTCTTATCATGATGGAGACTGTCATCTCTGCTTCCTCCTTTCTGTGGCCCTTGTCTGCTCCAAACTGACTAAAGACAAAGTTGTCTGACCTGAAGATCTAGCCAAAAGGACTTGAGCAAACGTATTTCACAGTCCTTGATTTATAATCATCCTAGATGACATGAGGAGCAAATAGACTACCTGAAGCTCCATTGCAACATCTGGAGATCTGCTCTCACTAGATTGCTGCTCCCTTGTGAGTAGTGGTGGGTGCAGTGCTGTGCTCATCACTGAACACCAGCCAGAACTCAGCACCCACGTGATCGCCATACTGCACAGTTTGGGTAGGCAAGGGTCCCGTCAGGGGTAGCATTTATTTTTATTTTTTACTCACCTCAAAGTAGGTGGAGAACAACAGACTCAGAATCATACCTTTTTTTCTGTTTATCACACACTTTAAGAATGGGACCTGGCCTGGGAAGCTGCAGCCACTGAATGTGAGTCCAGAGATCCCCAGACTCTGTAGCTCTTGTACTTCATTTATTTTTCTAATTGTTTTTGCCCTTTTCCGGTTAGAAGCTTCTGAAGGGCAAAAGAGAGCGTCTTCCCCTTCCAATAACTGTCACTTTACCCAGAAAATTGTTCGAGACTGGCCAATGACTTGGCAATCACTGGCTATTTAAAAGAAAAGAAAAATACTTTGCAGACTGTCAGCTTCACAGATATCTCTCCTGGGCTTCATTTCTCAAACATGACCCTTGGGTGGATTTGGCTTGAAAGGAGAAATTTCAGTGGTATGAGGACAGCAATTTTTCAGGGCTCCATTATGTTCCAAAGCTCACTTTTCTTGTTGTCAGAACTGAAGAAGCACCAGCTACACATACATCAAGATAAGAGCTGTGTTTCCATTCATGAAACGGGAGGGTTCTCGTGGGGAACCAAGGAGTGTTTTACATTGCAAATGGTAAAAGGGAATTTGCTTGAAGGTCTTGTCTGGCTTTTGATCATCCGGACAGGCTTACTGAAAGAGAAAATTTGTTTATTTTAAGGACAAAAATTGCTTTTTTCATTGCATCAAATATGTGTTGCAGCTGCTTAGACGCACTGTTCTGAGAGGCACATAGGGTGAGCCTGTTCAACCTAGGTGGACAAAATAGTCTCTATACTGATTTTAAAAAATAACAGCAACTATACTTACTGCAACCAGTTTGTGAAAGTCAAGAGGACTTTCAAAATCCACATCTGACTGCCTAAATGAACAGCATCCTACAATAACCAGAGGTCAATAACCAGAGTTAATAAGCAAGTGTCCATTTGCATTAAGAGAAATAGAACAGGAAAACAGAGAGAACCATGTTTATCTGGTTCCTCTTTTCCCACCATGGGACCAAGACTCCAAGAGAGAACAAAGCTCACCTAGACTGCCCATGCCAAAACTAGCAGCTTTCGGAGGCATCTGTTAGCTGCACAACTTTTATGAACTTATTATGGCCATGTAGATACCTCTCTCTGGCCCCCTCCAAGCTCAAACTCCTGGATTTATCGCCAGTCTGCAGAGTACCCAGCACTAGGATGGCATCTGTCTGCTGCCCTGTCTCATTAAAGCACTTTTAGGGAAGAGATCATGTCTTTTCCACCTTCTAATTCTTACAATATAGTGTTTTGCAGATGCTGATAAACTTTTACTGGGAGAATGAATGAATGAGCTTCTATCAGTATTCCAGAGCGTGATTAACATTACCACAAGCTGTTGTCTAAGTGTACATGAGAGGAAAAATTTGAATCCCAAGGGCAGCTTCAAATCCTAGGTCGATGTGTATATCCTTTATCGGTTGTAGCTCTTTCTATGGCAAATAAGAAAGCCCGATCCAAATGGCTTACCTGAAAAAGAATCTGTCTATTGCTCATAAAGCTGAAAATCTAGTGATGAGGCTAGCTTCAGACTTAGGACTCAGAGGATATCATGAAGACCCAGTTTCTCACTCTATTAATTGTGCACTCCACCACGTTGTCCATATTCTGTGATAGGCTCTCCCCTCAAGGCTGTAAAGTTGTCTCTTGCCACTCCAGCTTGTATCCTTCTAGGTTCAAGTCTAGCATTAAAAACAGGGCCCTGTCCCTCAACAGCTCAGCAATGAATCCCAGAGTTGAGCTTCCCTAGGTCTGACTGGAGCTAAGTGTATATGCCTGTACCAGCCACAATGCACAGGGGGTGAAATACAACGTTAGGACTGGACCTAGTCTCACATTCCAGTGCTGGGTTCAGTGAAGTCAGCTAAATGCTAAGCACTTGATCTGAACATTGAATAAGGGTGGTTTCCCCAAAAGACACTCAGGGCATTCTTGCTTCAAGAAGTAGGTATGGGGGCGCCTGGGCGGCTCAGTTGGTTGAGCATCCAACTTCAGCTCAGGTCATGACCTTGTGGTTCATGAGTTCAGGCCCCACATCAAGCTCACTGCTGTCAGTGTGGAGCCTGCTTTGGATCTTGTCCCCCTTTCTCTGCCCCTCCCCTGCTTGTGCGCGCTCTCTCTCTCTCTCAAAAATAAATAAAAGTATTTTTAAAAATTTTTTAAAAAGTAGGTATGAATGTCAGGTGGTAAAGACAACAAACACTCACTACCACCTTAAACTTGCTTTCTGGTTTTCTTATCTTTTCTTGTGTCTCTGCACCCACATGGCTGCATATTACATTCCCTTTCTTTCTCTTTCCTTCTCTACTGGTATCTCTATTGATATCTCGGTCCCTTTGTCAAACACGTATTAGTGCCATTTCATCCCTGGCTGCTCTCTGCCTCTTCAGCCATCTTTCTTCTCCTGCCTCCCCACCAATTTCCATCTAGATTTGAACTCACAACCATCATCTACAAGAATTAGAGTACCCGCTGGGGGTAAGCCTAGTACTAAAACTGTAACATCAGCTGGAACTATTTGCTTTCTCTAGTGACCACAGAATCTCCCTCATTTTTCATCAGCTTTTACCTTCTGTTTCTATAACCTCATCAAAACCAAATATACCCAGGCTTCCCGTATCCATCTCAGGAAACAAGATTAACCACTTTCCTTCAGCCTTGGCAGTGTGCCCACCCCCAGCACCCCTCCTCCCTGTTTCCCCATCACACTGTCACCCCATCTCAACCCCTCCAGCCTTCCACTCTCTCCCCACCCATCTCTGCTTTCTTTCACCAAACTCGCTTCTCACATCCCTGAAGCCCTGTTTCTGGAGCTGCTTCCTTTCACCACCCTCTCAGAGATTTCCTCATAGTCAAAATATTTGCGTCTCCTCTCTTCCTCACCTTCCACATCCAAATTGCCCTGCAGACCTTGCAAACAGACCCTACAGGTGTCCCCTAGTTCCCTCCCTCCCCTCCTCTCTGTTCCTTTCACCCTGCAAGAGTGCTGTCCCCCTCCCCCTCTCCCTTGTTCCAGTCTCACCTTCCTTCAATCTGCCCTTCCATCGTCCACTGCTCAAAGTTCACTTGTGGAACACTCCCCCTCTTTAACAATTTTGCATGGGGAGCTGCGGAACCAAAGTTATATGCTCTAGCTTTGAACTCCCAGTGCTCTTCATGTGCCCTCCTCTGTGGTCTTAATCCCACAGATACCCTGTGTGCCAGGTGCACCGTCCTGCACGTGCTCACCCCATGGATCCACCTGGAATAATGTTCTCATCTTCCCTCCTGCCACTCCCACAACTGGAAAATTCCTCTTCTTTCCTCGAGGCCCCCATCAGCCATCTCCAACAATCTGATACTCATATTGGCCCCTCACCCACAGGACCTTCATCCCACCTTAAAACAAGACGAAGCCCTTCCTACTGTACTCCTGTGTTAGAGGAGTTACACTTTGATTTGTAACTGCTTATTTGTGATGGTCTTAGATTCCAGACCATGAACACTGTGAGGGCTGCCTCCACACATCACTCGACTCTGTCCCTGATGCCTCATGTGGCATCTGAACTGTGCCTCTGTTCTTGAAGCTTCATCTTCTGTGCATCTATTTTATTCCCCAGACCATCGCCTCTCTATTTTCTCTTCTGCCCCCATTTCTGATCCACCAGGATCGAGAACCCACCATGCCCTCCACACGTCTTCCTAGATATCTTTTCTCTCGAAAATCACTTTTGCTTCCAAAAGCTCCCGCTGGGGCTCTGATCTTGCCTTCTTCACATCAGGCTCTGCTTCCTCCACCTGTGCATGACTTCATCCACCTCACAAGTATGTATTGTTTGCTCAACACTTTCCTATAATAAATATCAATTGTCCCTGGGGATCTTGCCACCACATGGAGCAATGCATTGCTCCCTCATGGTCCCCCTCATATCCCCTTGTGTCAGGAGATCACCATTTAGGTCCCTTTTTACTGTTCCCATCATCCTGCTTTGTCTGTTCGTTTGTTTTACAGCAACCTCTCCAAAAGCTATCCCTCCCCCTCCATATGTGATCTATCCCTTGACCATGAATCGTGTGTAAACTAAGGTTAAGGGGACTATATAATTTACCATCTAAGCCAAGACGCTTGGGCAATGAACAAGGGAGCTATGAATAGTTTCAGCAGGTATAAACTGGGACCCTCCCTGGCCAATCAGTACATGTGGCCTCCTTTCTTATTTGACCCGCCCAGCAGGATCCACTGCTTTAAATGCTTCCACTGGGGTCTAAGCATGCCCAGCATCATCTCCCTTCTCTTTATTCCAGCCTCAAGACTTCCAGCACTTCCCCTGCCTTTAGCATCAAATCCATCCTCCTCCTCTCCTCCTCCTGCAGTTTGCTGAAGAGTCTACCTGATCCAAACCCTTTGCTCCATCTTATGTCAAGCAGCCACGGGTGACTTTTATTCTTGATTCATTTTCCTCTCTGTTTCTTCTTCAGGCAGTGCTCACCTATAGGAATCACCTCCCCGTCGCCGTTCCAATTTACTTTTCTCCTCCTAATTGAAACCCAACATGAAGTTCACCTTCACCTGGAATGATGGTGAGGAATCAGGGGAGAAAATACTCCTATCAAAAGCCAAATATTGACACCCCCCCCCACTTATTTGCATACTACGTTATTTACAGGAGAGAAACACAGAGAAAATAAAGAGGGGAGGTAGAAATTACAGTGTTTATCCACACAATCTCTTTTGCATTTTACTCTATAAGCACCTTGCACTTAGGACTCCTTGTATCTTGATAATATCAGTATCAAGGACGTTAAGGGCTTTCTCAAGTGATTATTCATGAACATTTGGGGGCGGCTTCAGCTTTCTTCAAAATAAAGTTGCCCAAAATGGTACCTAGAGGCTCAGAGCTACAAGAAGAAATGTTGATAATTTTCTGTTCTCAGTGGCATTTTTCAATTTAACAAATGTTTTTAGTCCTAAAGGCATGAGCACATTTAAAGATGGGTGTCCATTCTGACACGTGCCTGCACATTTCTCACCTTCAGGCTGCTGCTGCTCCCTCTTCTGGTCAGCACTGAGGGAAAGTGCGGAGGCAGGGGTGCGGGAGGCGGAGAGTGAGAAAGACAGTTTGTCTTACTTTGACAGGACAAACACAAAGATGGGAGATAGGTTCCACTCAATTATCACATTTGGTTTAATCAGCTTTGTGAGGCTTTTCATTCTAATCAGAGAGACCGAAAATGCCCACCATCGTTCTCAGCAACTCCAGAGAGTGAGAACAATCGCTCCCTTTCTCATCAAAGCCAGCAACCCTGCCAGGCACCTACGGCTGGAGTGCACGGCCCACCCCTCTCCCTGTCAGCCTGACACCAGGGAGCCCTGCCAAACTGAAAAGGAAGGGGACGGCAGTTCGGGTCATTACAGAGCTTTGCCAAAAAGTGCTCAGAAAATGGACAATTAATTTCGGCTGTCAAAACAGATACTAGAAGAGCCCAGTTAGATTTCAAGCATTTTTTTCTCTCCCAGCAAATCCAAGGCTTTGTCGGTGATAAGGGATGGAGCAGATTCTGGGGATGTTTGTGAGACGATATTACACAGTGGTTAAAGACTGCTGTGGACTGTGAGATCAGATTGCCTGGTATGAGTCCCAGTTGTGCTTTTTTTCCGGCCTTTTTTCCTTTTTCACAGGCACTTTACCTAACCTCTCTGAGCCTCGGTTTTCTTGTCTGTACATTGGGAAGAGTACAAGTAGAGAGGAGGAAAGGGGAGAGGAGCAAGATGTGTGGACAGCACTAAGCTTTGCCAGGTCCCAGTGCAAGCAGTCTATAATGGTTGCTGGTTTTTATTATTATTATTGGTAGTGGTGATATTATCATGCCAAACCTTCTGCTTCTCTTGGAAGTTAATAGACTCAGTTTGTTTGCTCCCTCTTCCTGAATGATTACTGGGTTCGCCCAAATTTCAGAAAATTTTCTGAAGATCTCCGGGGCACCCTCGCTGGTAAGCAACGATTTATTGACTCAGTAAAAATGTTCCACGTGAATGTAAAACCTCAAAGAAAAGAGAAATATTTTTTGTTGTTGTTCTCCCCCAGTGAGGCCATAGTGTAGATGACACATACATAAGTAAAATGGAATTTGAAAAGCAAGAGGCAGAGTATTTTGAAAAATTAAAAGTTTCTTATAAATCTTTACGAAAATGCATCTGTGTCAACACAATAAAAATAATATCCCAGCCTACTGGTTTTCATCTTCCAGCCCCGGGCAAGCACTAACACATTAACCCTTCCACCACCGTCCAGTGCATGGAAAACCGATTGCCACCGCTCTTTAGGGCACATAAATGAACACCCTTGCCCTCATCTCCCATGACAAGAGCTTTCTCCCTCACAAAATCATCATTTTCCAGATAATTCAAGAAAGCAATATCTTAAATGCACATCAGACAATACCACTTAATGATATTAACGATAAGTCCTCTTCACAATTAAGAAAAATAGGCAACTTTTTCGTTTTTTTTTTAAATGTTTATTTATTTTCAGGAGACAGAGAAAGCATTAGCTGGGGGAGGGGCAAAGAGAGAGAGAGAGACACACACACACACAGAATCCAAAGCAGGCTCCAGGCTCCGAGCTGTCAACACAGAGCCCAATGTGGGACTCAATCCCACAAACTGTGAGATCATGACCTGAGCCAAAGTCAGGTGATTAACTGACTGAGTCACCCAGGCGCCCCTGTTTTGTTTTGTTTTTTTGTAATTTGAATGCTCACCCTATGTTGCTGACTCCTCTGCTTCTCTATTCCCATTGCCGTGTCCCATACTACTAGGGAGAATTTATGCAACACTCTTCCTTATTTTATTCTACTTATTATTTTTATTTTTTTAATTATTTTAAGTCAAGTGTAGTTATATTAGTTTCAGGTGTACAATATAGTAACTCAGCAATTCTATACATTGCTGAGTGCTCATCGTGATAAATGTACTTTTGATCCCCTCACCTATTTCATCACTGGCCCCACCCCACCCCCCTGCCCCACAGCTTCCCCTCCAGCAACCACCAGTTTGTGCTGTGTAGCTAAGAGTACGCTTTTTAGTTTGTCTCTTTCTTCTTTGCTCATGTATTTTGTTTCTTAAATTCCACATATGAGTGAAATCATATGGAATTTGTCTCTCTATTTCACTTAGCATTAAACCCTGTAGATCGGCCCATACAGTTGCAAATGGCAAGATTTCATTCTTTTTTATGGCTGAGTAATGATCCATTGCATAAATACCACATCTTCTTTATCTGTCCATCTATCGATGGGCCCTTGTGTTTTCCATAATTTAGCTATTGTAAATAATGCAGCAATAATATGCAGATGCATGTATCTTGTTGAGCTAACATTTTCGTATTCTTTGGGTATTCTTTGCTCCACATTCTCGCCAATACTTGCCGTTTCTTGTGTGTTTGATTTTAGATATTCTGACAGGTGTGAGGTGATATCTCATTGTGGTTTTGATTTGCAGTTCCCTGAGGATTAGTGATGTTGAGCATCTTTTCATGTGCCTATTGGCCACCTGAATGTCTGAATGTGGAGAAACGTATATTCATATCTTCTGCCTATTTTTACATTGGATTATTTGTGGAGTTTTTGGCGTTAAGTTGTATAAGTTCTTTATGTATGTATGTTATGTATGTTGGATACAAACCCTTTAGCAGATATGTCATTTGCAAACATCTTCTCCCATTCAGTATGTTGCCTTTTAGTTTTGTTGATTATTTCCTTTGCTGTGCAGAAGCTTTTTATTTTGATATAGTCCCAATCATTTATGCATGCTTTTGTTTCACTTACCTTCAAAGACATATCTACAAAAATGGTGCTCTGGCTGTTGCCAGAGAAATTACTGCCTTTGCTCTCTGCTAGGATTTTTATGGTTTCAGGTCTCACATTTAGGTCTTTAATCCATTTTGAGTTTATTTTGTGTATTGTGTAAGAAAGTGGTTCAGTTTCATTCTTCTCCATGCTGCTGTCCAGTTTTCCCAACGCCGTTTGTTGAGAAGACTGTCTTTTTCGCATTGCATATTCTTGCCTCCTTTGTCAAAGATTAATTCGCCATGTAATAATGGGTTTATTTCTGGGCTCACCATTCTGTTCTACTGACCTATGTGTCTATTTTCTGCCAGTATCATACTGTTTTGATTACTACAACTTTGTAATGTATCTTGAAATCTGGAATTGTGATAGCTGCAGTTTTGTTCTTCTTTTTCAAGATGGCTTTGGCTACTCAGGGTCTTTTGGAGTTCCATACAAAATTTTAGGATTGTTTGTTCTAGTTCTGTGAAAAAAGCCTTTGGTATTGTGGTAGGGATTGCATTAAATCTGTAGATTGATGTGGGTAGTATGGGCATTTTAATAATATTTGTTCTTCTAGTCCTAAGCATGGGATATCTTTCCATTTGTTGGTATTGTCTTCAATTTCTCTCATCAATGTTTTATACAAGTCTTTCACCTCCTTGGTTAAGTTTATTCCTAGGTATTTTATTATTTCTGGTGTAATTGTAAATGGCATTATTTTCTTAATTTCTCTTTCTGCTACTTCACTATTAGTGTATGGAAATGCAATGGATTTCTATGTGTGGATTTTATATCCTGTGACCCTACTGAATTCATTGATCACTTCTAGTAGTTTTTTGGTCGAATCTTTAGAGTTTTCTATATATAGTATTCTGTCATCTGCAAAGAGTGAAAGTTTTACTTCCTCCTTATTAATGCGGGTGTCTTTTATTTCTTTTTCTTGTCTGATGGCTGTGACTAGGACTTCCAGTACTACGTTAAGTAAAAGTGGTAAAAGTGGACATCCCTGTCTTATTCCTGACCTTAGGGGGAAAGCTCTCAGCTTTTCACCATTAAGTATTATGTTAACTGTGGGTTTTTCATATGTGGCTTGTATTATGTTATGTCAATACTCCTCTTAAAAACCTTGCAACCTGTCGTGCCTATTGTCTCACAGACTGCCAGTATCTTCCCAATATGCTTGTTCTTCCTCCTTCCATGATTACAGAACCTCAGTGTTATTTCCAGCAACAATGTATCCAAGCAAAAGACTACATTTCCACCCTCCCCTGTAGCCATGGTGAGGTCTTGTGACTAAGTTCTAGTCAATGAGATGCAAGCTAAAGTGTTATGTGAAACTTCATAAAGGCTCTATAAAGGTAATCGACACTGCTAGGATGAGAGTGCACCCTTCTTGCCTTTCCTTCTTTCTCTCTCTTGCCTACTGGAATAGGGATGAGATGCCAGGAGCTCCAACAGCTATCTTGGACTATGTGGCAAACTTGAAGATAAAAAGCACATTTAAATGATGAAAATTCCTTGATGTCTAAGAAATCGCCATATCAACCCTACAGTATCAAATTCCAAATTTATTTTATGGGAGAGAAATAAACTGTTTTGAGCCACTGTTATTTGGGGCTTTCTGTTTTATGCAGATGAACTTGACCCTATTGACACACCTTTCTGTTCCATTTTTTTTTTTTTTTTTGACTCCAGGATGAATTCTCTGCATTGGCTCATCTGAATATCTGTTCTCAGAGTTTGTTTTACCCAAGATACTATAACAAGGTTTATTACACTGCCCACCCTGTAACCTTTAAGTAGCCTAGTAAAATATATAGCCCAGGTGCATTTGCTCAGCGGGGTTAATAAGATGTATGTCAGAACTTTGATTTTCCAAAGGCATATTTCATTTTAGGTAGAGAGAAAAAATAATTTTGTAATCACATGCTGCACACTAAGTTAGCAACCCACCTCACCAATGTGAGAGATTACCAATCAGGGTGAATGGCTCACTAAAACTCAAGGGGATGTCACTTTTGTGTGAAGGGGTGCTGCTTTCTCCTCTTCAGCATGATGTTCAAATCCTCATAATGCTTCCCATATTGTGCTGCAATGATTTTAGCAAGTCTTCTCTTTTACAGAGACTCTCCTATTTAAGTCTGTATTCTGAGTGCCTAGCATAGCACCTGCAAATGATAGATGCCCCAAAAGTCACCACTCCTTAATGAATCAATGATGTCCCTTATTAGAGGCTTATTGGAACTATCAGAACTCTCATTTCTATCACCAGTCAAAGATTAATGTAGCTTTCAAAGATCTATCCAAAAAATATAATAATAATAATAATTACTGAATACTTTCTACATACTAGGTCATTTGCTAAGCTTGAAAAAGCTCTGTAAGAGAGCTGTGTGTGTGTGTGTGTGTGTGTGTGTGTGTGTGTGTATTTCTATATTTTATCTTTATCTATGGTCCATGCTTTCAGACCACACATACTCTTAAAAGAAGCCATGTAATTTGGTACAATGACCACTGACACGGACCACCTCACATTCACAGAGGCTGAACTGGCTTCTGAATGTCTTATTGAGCATACTTTTTGTAAGAAATTTTTGTTCTGTAATCTACCTTTAGGAAGCAAAATGACCTATGAGGTTATTGGACACTGAAGGTTGGTCCATGATAGGAACTCAACTTTTAACATTCATATAATTGACCATTTTGCCCATCTGTGGAATAAACATCAATGTTAAATCACTAACAACATAGGATGTTTTTGGCGTGAGGTAAAAGGTGCTGTTTGAATGGCAAGACCTCACAAACTGCCATCCCTTCCCACCCCCCAAAACATCCAAGTAGTGAAATATTGCTTTTGGTTTTGATTTTTATCACAGAAAATGTCACAAATATCATGACACTATTATTATCAGTGCCAACTGACTCTGAAATAGCATGAGTTTGATCTGCATGGGTCCTCTTATGTGTGGATTTGTTTTTGATAAATGCAATACAGCACTGTAAATGTATTTTCTCTTCCTTATAATTCTCTTAAATAATTTTCTTTTGTCTAGCTTATTTTATTGTAAGAATGCAGTAGATAATACACATAACATACAAAATATATGTTAGTTGACTGTTTACTTATTGGTAAGGTTTCCGGTCAACAAGAGGCTATTGGTAGTTAAGTTTTAGGGGAGTCAAAGGTTATACTCAGATTTTCAACTGTGCAAGGTAGACACCCGTAACGCTTGAGTTGTTCAAGAGTCAACTGTAATTTCTAGGAGTAACCTGGTCTTTTCATCTATCTCATTAAAGATGTTTGATCTGGAAGGTAGGAGGTTTTGGTTCTTCACCGTGGTTAGCTTGATTAGTTCTTCACCTCTCTTCACTGATGAAGAGCCCAGGTCAGCACTGCATTTCAGTCAGACTGTGGCTTGATGCCTACAACTGACTTAAGTTTTCACTAATTTTCCATCGCTGATAGATGACAATAAAAGTGATATTCCTGTGACACATACCATGAGGTTGCCTAGAATAAACTAATTCATTGCCTTTGGGGGCCCAGAGCTCACAGTGAAAGTGGTAATGTTTGTGGAACACAATGGGGCAAACAGAAGAGCCTGCTCTTGGAGAGAGGTGATCTGCTATAGGCTTTGGCCGCCCCGGGCCCGATATCTCAGTACACCTTAATCCTTGAGGGCCTGTTGGCTGCAGAGCTCAGAGTTATAAGACTATGCAGTATATTATATATACATAGGGAATATATAAAGATAAAGATATAGAATATTTCTATGTGTATATAGTAATGGGATTATTTATACATTTATAAGTATCTGTGTCTAGATACACACACAGCCCAACAAGAACAGCTGCAGTAGGAAAGCTAAGGTTGAGATGGGATCTTCTACCTTATGCTCTTTCCCTTGTCAGAGCCTTCCCACAGGAGGAGGAGATTCTAATCTGACTGGTCAAAGCTTTTGCCTTACTGGTCAACATTTCCTTCAATAAGTACTTGTTCTGTTCTTTCAGTTTAACCTTCTTTGTTCCTACAATTAAGTTGCTAAATCAGAGTGTGCCGTATAGATCCAGACATTTTCTGGAGTGAGAGAGCAAAAGGCTTATCTTCCTCAGCTTGGTTCTCCAGTCAAGCTTTTACTGCAGGGCCTGTGCTTCTCTACCATCACTTTAGGGACACTTGCTTTCTGTTCTAGCTAACTGAACTCTCTGTGAGGAGCTCTCAGAGTTAGGACACCTTCAGGGAAGAGGAGATGTAACTGATAAGATTGGGTCCTTGCCTTAAAACCCTAGGATTATGAGGCTATGTGTTGCCTAACCAAAGAACAATCATATGCTTTATTGAGTAAGACTACATTTCCTGGTCTCCATGGAAGCCAGGTGTGGGTTTGCTCTGGCCAATGAAAAATAAAGAGAAATGTTGTTTGGGACTTTTGGGAAGGCTGCTTAAAAGGAGCTGGTCCAGCTGGAAGAAGCCCTTTTTTTTTTCCCTTCTGACTTTCCTCTTTCTTTTGGCCTACAGCTGGGATGTGATGGCTGGACTGCAGTTGCCATGTTGGACCATAAGTTAACTTTGAATACGAAAGCTATGCACTAGAATGGTGAAGCAGAAATATAGGAAACTTAGGCTCTGAAAGACATTGCAGAACCCTCATTTATCCCCGGACTGCCTGTCATTGAACTTTTTGTGTGTGAAAGCTAAACTTCTAAAATTTAAGCTAGTCTTAACCTGAGGGCTTCTGTTAAATAAAACTGAACAAAGGCCTAAGTGATCCAACCATCTTTTATTGTCGAAACTTTATCTCTAACTACTAATGGTTAAACGGCTGACACTACAAACACTCACCACCACTATCATCTATGATATTATATAACTAGTAAACAGTCGAATCTCATCACCAACCACAAAATCCACCAACATTCCAGCAAGACTGAGCAAAATTCCTGTCCTCCCTCACATTCTTGAACTTCTAGGGAGCATATGAATTCCTGGCTACTTCCCTGCTAGAGAACAAGGGCAGATCACCCCAGACCCAGGAAACATGATCATAGGATAAGCACCCACAGCCTGGGTCACACCAAGAGATTGGGAGACAGTGATATGAAGGAGTCAGATCTGCCTGTCTGTGTACCCCACCGCTAGACAAATAGCCCAAATTCTGAGATTTGGAGGAATTCTAAGATACAGTGGCTGTTCAGATCATGCCTGAAGTGAATTTTTAACCATTATGCTGTCCCAATGCTCAATCCAGGTTACTCCCACTGACAACTAGGTAACAACAACTACAATGTGCTGGCTAGGAAGTCACTTTCCAATTGATATAAGTAATCTTTAGAAATCAGATCATTGTTTTTTAATGAAACTATTATCTAGTTTTTAATTTTCTTTTTTGTTAATGTTTATTTTATTTTTGAGAGAGAGAGAGAAAGAGAGCAAGCAGGGGAGGGGCAGAGAGAGAGAGAGACACAGAATCTGAAGCAGGCTCCAGGCTCCAAGCTGTCAGCTGCAGAGCCTGATGCAGGGCTTGAACCCACAAACCCGCAAGATCATGACTTGAGCCAAAGTCAGACGCTCCATCAACTAAGCGACTCAGGCGCCCCTTACCTATTTATTTTGAAGAACCATCTGTTCACTGCACTGTCAGAGGCTCTTGCTCACTGGCAACCCACTCCCAACAAACTTCATGTTTTGGCAAAATTGAAATCTGGAAAGAATACATAGTTTTGTTTAAGCCTAAACCAAACATTCTTATAAGGTAAATGTCCATTTGCTCTGGACAGTAATTTTAAAGTAAGCAACATTAAAAGTTCTTTCTGGTGGGAAAAAATTATTAACTGAGCCATCTAACCAAGGGCCTTGGATAAATTTAATTCTTCTACCATGATTTGAACACTAGTGGTATCCAATAAACATTATCTACTAGTAAGGGAAAAAAGTAATAATATAACTCAGAAGCTAATTATCTCCATGGTTTTCTCAACTCATCAGAGATTTTAGGTATAAAACTGGAGATAAGGCAAGTCTCAAAATTCAAACTGAAACTCCAAGACTTTTAAGACAATCTCAACAGAGACAAGTAAATAATCCCCTGTGGAAATGAGAATATGAATTTCAAAGGAAAGGAGTGAAGACATTTGGCAGTTCAATTATTCCTTTCTTCCAACAAATTGGAACTGTCATTTCTGGAGAACTTACAAAAATTCAGAAAGTAAGGATCTAATCAGGAATTTAAAAAGAGAAAAGTTTAGGGCACACCTGGCTGGTGGTGTAAGTATGTTGGCATTGACAAGTAAATCATCAGGTCTTCTGGGTAAAGACACAAGATTCCCTCTGTTCCAAAGAGGGACAACCAAACATGGAGTTGCAGATGGCCAAATCGCATCATGGATGTAATCCTATTTGGTCATTGCCCTAGGTCAAGACTAAATAATCCTGTTAAACCTGTTTTAAAATTCCCTGGACACATACTATTGGTTTTCTAGCTGTTTCGAGATGAAAAAGTACATTAACTAGTCTCACATTCCTGCTGCTGAACCATTATCATGATTTTATTTATATATATACACATATATATACATACATATGTATGTATGTATATATATGTATATATATATACACACATATATATATACACACATATATATGTATGTATATATATAGTTTATTTATTTATTTATGGGGAAGAGAAAGAGAGAGACAGAGCGAGTGAGCAAGTGGGGGAGGGGGAGAGAGAGAGAGAGAAAAGAAATTCCCAAGCAGACTCTGCTATGTTAACAACGCAGAGCCCAACAGGGGCTCCATATCACAAACCCTGAGATCATGACCTGAGCGGAAATCAAGAGTTGGATGCTTAACCAACTGAGCCACCCAGGCCCCCTCATTATCATGATTAAGGATTCCCAGTAGAGGTAAAAGAATAATCACTTGGAAATATGAATTTTTGAAAACAAAATTACATCAAGAGGTTCTAATTTCCACTCAGGTGATCATTCTCAGTTACATCTAGGAAATTCTGCCTCTAGTCACAGATGACACTAATACATAACAAATATTTATTAAATTTCTTCTTTTTAAATCAAACACATTTTACTTCCAATAAGTTTGGACTACTTGGAAGAGTTAGCATTGCATCCTTTGTAATTTTGAATATCTGGACGGTAGAGAACTCATGGCTGTAAATGTTTCTCCATCCCTCAAACCTGAATCCTATTCTCCCTGGTTCCTCAACAGCTATGGAAAAGGGTAGGTTAAGCTTTCAGGGAATTTGTGAGTTGGCAAGGAAACGAATAAAGTATAAAAATGCAGAATGTAGATAAAGAGAGCAGCCTGCCTTTAGGAGTCTGCAAAATCTCTGAATTCAATTTTGGAACTGGCTGTATCTCCAGTTCAATTTGTAAAGTTTCCTCGAGCTTCAAATAATGCATACCATGCTACGAGAATTTATGAATCAGCTGCCGAATGAGTGAGCAGATGAGACTGGGCTCTGGATTCTACCAGATTGCATCCTAACTCCTTTCAAGGAAGTGGCTGACCCTGGCTAAGCCACAGTTTTCTCATCTGTAAGGCGGAGTGATAAGAGTTAGGGTTTTCAGGGGTGCCTGGGTGGCTCAGTCGGTTGAGCATCCGACTTCAGCTCAGGTCATGATATCTCAGTGTGTGAGTTCAAGCCCCGCGTCGGGCTCTGTGCTGACAGCTCAGAGCCTGGAGCCTGCTTCAGATTCTGTGTCTGCCTCTCTCTGCCCCTTCCCCTCTCATGCTCTGTCTCTCAAAAATGAATAAACATTTAAAAATATTTAAAAAAATGTAAAGGTGGCAATTTGTAAAAAAAAAAAAAAAAAAGAATTAGGGTTTTCATAAAGATTACCTCATAAGATAATAGTAATCATAATAATAATATTCCTATGAACTCCTCAAGCATAGGGATTGTGTTTTTATTAACATGGTTTTAGTACAGTGACCATAGAACTAGACCAAGAACAAGGGATGTGCAGCTTCCATCAGACGCCATTTTAATATCTGTAAGAGTTGTAGCTCTTCCACAAAGGAAGATTATAGGAAAAATAAATAAATAAAGTCAGAAGAGGTTGTGGAAGAATTGTGTAAGGGCAGAATAATTCAATAAAATGGCAGTAATTTTAAAACCAAAGGCGAAAACAAAGATATGTCTTGGGGCACCTGGCTGGCTCAGTTGGTTGGGCGTCCAACTTCGGCTCAGGTCATGATCTCATGGTTTGACTCATGAGTTCGAGCCCCACGTCGGGCTACTGACAGTTCAGAGCCTGGAGCCTGCTTCGGATTCTGTGTCTCCCTCTCTCTCTGCTCCTCCCCCACTCGTGTACATGTGCACGTACTCTCTCTCAAAAATAAACATTAAAAATTTTTTTTAAAAAAAGATAAGTCCTAAGATCATTAAATAAATGTGAAATCCAATTAATCAGTGAAGAAAGTTAGCTATAATCTTAATAAGGGGTGTGGAATTCAATTTACCCAACTCAGGAGGAAAAATTAGTTAATGACCTATCTTGAAACCAAGAGAGATCACCTCATAAAAGACAGGAGTCTGGAGTTCATGTAGTTACAGTGAGTGTTAAAAGGGAGTTGGCATGTGGTCAGTGTCTCAGGGAGAATCCATCTCCTTTCTCAACTGAAACTTTTGGTAGATTTGCAGCCACAGTCGTCTGCTGAAATGGCCACTCTACCTTGCTTGTGACACTACAATTTTCAGGAGTGGGCTAGTGTTTTTAACCCAAAGAAATTTTGGAATAGAGTACAAAGATAAAGTAAATCGAATATCAATCATTAACACTGTGTACTACGTTCAAAAATAGGTTTTTTTTTAAACTTTTTTTTAATGTTTATTTATTTATTTATTTTTTAACGTTTATTTATTTTTGAGACAGAGAGAGACAGAGCATGAACGGGGGAGGGGCAGAGAGAGAGGGAGACACAGAACTGGAAGCAGGCTCCAGGCTCTGAGCCATCAGCCCAGAGCCCGACGCGGGGCTCGAACTCACGGACTGTGAGATGGTGACTTGAGCTGAAGTCGGACGCTTAACCGACTGAGCCACCCAGGCGCCCCATTGTTTATTTATTTTTGAGAAAGAGAGAGACAGAGTATGAGTGGGAGAGGAGCAGAGAGAGAGGGAGACACAGAAGCTGAAGCAGGCTCTAAGCTGTCAGCATGGAGTCTGACAAGGGGCTCAAACTCAGGAGCTGTGAGATCATGACCTGAGCCAAAGTCGGACACTTAACTGACTGAGCCACCCAGGTGCCCCAAAAATAGTTTTTTTTTAATTATTCAGACAATTTGTATATATTTGGTATTTAAAACATTTTCAAGCTTTAAAAAATGTTGTCTATTAAGGTATCTAGCAGGTTAGCCTTCTGAAATCAATTTAAATGGATAATTGGGTAACTAATTTTAGATTCCTGATGTTAAGCCAAATGATACAAACAGTAATGAAATGCTTAAGAATCATCTTAAGAAGTTTAATTTATTAGCTTTACTTAAGAGGGGTTTAAATATATAAGAAGTTTTTTTTTTTCTTATTAGAGAAATTTGAAGGGCTCTAAAAGAAAAATGATATATTAAATTGATAAAAGCAGTGTGCAATATTTAAAGGAAGTCTATTAATTAGGTTTGTAACCAGAATTAAGGGAGGCTGATCCGTTCGAGTGGAAGAGGCATAAATCTAAGTCTCCCTTCAAAGTGCTTACTAAAATTATTATATTAACAAGTAAAATAGAATTTGTAAAATCATTCAGCATATTTATTGAGTGTATGCTCTGTGTTGGGCATTATTTTGGATGCTAAGAATATAGCAATGAGTAAAAACAAGGGCAACAAATTCTTTATGGGGCCTACACTCATTAAACGTAAGAGCTTTAGAAAAAACTAAGTTATTAAATGTTTTTGCTTTAATGCATTGCATTTAATTTTTAAAACATTAGCTATAAATAGCGATGTACCTTAAAGGACATCAAAAAATTCACATTGACAGTTCTTTCCATTCACCCTGTATCTTTAGTGCCTAGCTCATATTCAACCTCAAAATTGTGTGTGGCTGGAGTGTTGAATCTTCTATTTAGTCTTTCACATCACTCCCAAGAAATCTGAGTTACCCAAGGTTCTTTTCTTAAAATGCAAATGTCTCCAAGGTTAAGGAACTAGGAGATATTTACATCTTCATGTAATTCAATCCGATCGATCCTGTTTCTTCTACCATCTGAGTGAAGGAATAAACTTTCTGATGGAAGGAAGAGAGAAAAATAACTTTGGGGCTGGAAATATTTATGCAGAAAAGGGAAATCTCTGGATTGGGGACACACTACAGGGCAGGGCTGGCAGTCCCAGGGGTAGCTGGGGAGCTTGGGGAATTGGGTGAGGCATACAGAAAGAGTGGTGGAGAGCGCAAAGAATTCTCAACTATTTCAAAACCCACCTCCACCCAGGAAAGAGAAGAGCAAGAGCCTCTTTTTTTGTTTTTTCTTTCCCAGGTGATTATCTGTCCCCAAAACCCAGAAGTCAAAATTGCTTTATTAAAAAGTTCCATTTGGGTAAATAAAACTTATGCAAAATGACCTGGAAACTCAAACCAACATTATTGTTTCCATAGGAAAATGTTTCTCACCTTTACACAGACCACTTACAACCAGTCTATTGAAACATAACCTATCTGTAAATTGACCATTATTGTGAGAACCCACTCACAAAACCACAACCAGGCAGTTCCAAAAAACCGCAGAGACTCTGCAGAAACCCAGCAATGACCTAAACTACGGGGTTTCCCGGGGCAAGCCTAAGCTAAGAACTCACTGAGCTTTGCAATCTGTACCCACATTTCAGCTTCCCCCACCCTAGCAGTCACACAATTCACATATTCCAAACCTGCACGCAGTGCTGGTGGCCCCTGTGACAGCTCACCAACCTCCAGAATTGTGACTAATTGCAAATTCCCCACACTGACATTTAGGCACCAACCAGAGAGCAGGTAGATGAGGTTGGGGGAGAATTGTATAGGGGTTGATGCCTCAGGCTCTACAGTCTGAAAGAACTAGGTTTAAAACCTCAGTGCCATGCCCTGGCTACATGACCACTGACAGGTTGCTTAACCTCTCTGCACCTCAGTTTCCTGGTCTGTAAAATGGGGATAAAAATGATACCTATATCATGGAGTTTCTGAGGGGTTTAAATGAAATAATGCACATACATCATTGTGCCTGACCTACAGCGAGGGCTCAGACTTGCACTTGTGTGTACAGCAAGTACGAGCCTGATTTACAGTAAGTGAACAGAGAACGTCTCATATCTTCTGCTTGCAGTATGCCATACATGAAGACAGTAGTTACTGACATCTTGGTGGGCTTAAATAATTTACAGCCTTTTTCTCAACGTTAAAGAAGCCAAGAAATCATCCCAATTCTTATTTGGGGACTTGAGATGCTGGAGTGCATTACAGGCTTTATCAACACTTTCTAAGAGTTGACGAGGATTTGGCTTTAATCTAGTAAATGAAAATTTCACCAAGAGTCATGGAAGAGTTATGAAGTGCAATGCTCTAAATGATGCACTTTCAAATAACCAGTGCCTTTCCAGACATTCAGTCCCATACTGGACCAAAATACCACTGACAACAGTTCCGTGAGAAAATGATTTTTCTAAATAGATCCATATAAACCAGGCTGAGTGATTAAGGGGGAAAATGAGTTTAATAATACAGTATTAGACTGCGTATCATCCAAGTAAAGTGTACTGTAAAAAATGTTTTGAATATAAAATTGACCTCCGGTAACTTTAGTGTTGTAAATACTTGTATTATAGTGAGGTAGACAGTTTAAAAAAACTCTCCATTAGACAGACTTAAAATTTTGTAATAATATTTAAGAAAATGATAACATTATGAAAGAATGAAATATCTGATTAATGCGTAACTTTGTACAACTCGAATATAAACTTTTAAAATATTAGAAATTATAACATTTGAGTGCATATAAGGTTTGTACATTAAGATGAATTGCATGCTGTCCATTTCCCCTTTGCACTTTCAGCCACCTTAAATAAACAAATATATACAGCCGTAACAGAACAACAGTGCATCCAAAGCAAATGTGCATTTTAAATTATTTCTCCTGGCCAAGTCTTTTTTTTTTTTTTTTTTTACTTAGCATTTTATATTAGCATTTTTTAAAAATCATTCTCACCCTTTCTTGGACAGTTTGTAGTTCTCTGAACCAAACAAGCAACAGGTTTAGATCGAGAGAGAGCAAAACCATTTAGGAAAAAACAAAAACTTTTTTTTTTTAATGGTTGGTACAAGTTCCCTTGTTTAAACCATTTCATGGTCAAAGCTAGGAAGGAAACTAATGCTGCAAAGGGCCTACATATGGGCAATGTTTGAAAATAATACTGGTGCAGGCTGGGGGAAAGTTCATGTTTCTGACAATCTGGGAATGGTATTGAAATTGTGTTGTGCTCTCTCCTGCTTCCTTTCGGAAGATGAATACCGCCCCTGCCTCCTCCCTCACTGTCCCTTCCCCATCTCCCACTCCAAGCTCAATGTAACACTTAGCTCTTTTCACAGTTTCTCATTACTAAGTTTTAAAAACATTGCCTAACTGGTAATTACAATCTGAAACAATTCTTTTGGGGGAGCCCTGGGCTATTGCTGGTTGGTAATCTTCCAGGAATGTTAGAGGGGAGAAAACATAGATTTTAAAGAAATCTACGGGCACAGGGACCTGTGTCCCCTTTCATCCTCTCTTCCCTGCTTCTGGCCTGCCCCCTTCTCCCCATGCTTCCTTGGGGCCCACGACCTCCCGTCCTGACTTCATCCTCTGCTTCTTGGCTCATTTCCCCTCCTCTGCACCTCTTACCTTAGTTACATAGCTTCCCGTCCCTACTCACTTTTTGTTTAACTGGAAAATCACCTTCCCCTTAAAAGGGGATGTCTGAATTTTGGCAAATTCTGTTCAAAGAAATCAGTTAGAAACAGACACCACAGAAGGGTTTTTCCTGGGTTACCTCCAGCCTGGCTAATACACCTCAGTGTCAGCCCCATCAGAGGCAGGCCTTGTGGTTTCTCATTATCCTTCAGGGGGTTCCATTTGGACTCATTCTTGTCATTCCATCCATACCAGTCCCCCTTTCCCCTACCAGAAAAAGCAACAGAAAGGACCTGAGACCCCTTGAGTGAGATGCCGGTTGCCAGCTCCCTCTCCTGGGAGAGCCCAGGGCAGCCAGGTATAAAAGCAAGTTCTTCTAAAGCTAGGGCCGTTCCTGGCTTTCCTGTTCCCGGTGCCAATTCCTCTATTTGAACACTCTTCTGCTTGGGAGGTCACAAGGCATAGGCTAGGCCATGGCCAGAAAAAACAAACAAACAAACAAACAAAAAACCCACCTTCTTTACACGGATAGAAAACAATCAAACCAAGATGTGGTCAAAGGTGATTCTTCCTCCCACACTGTTTCTCTTCTTAAGCTACAAAATTTTCAATCCTTGGAGCGGTTGAGAAACAGGTATGCGTCTCCCCGCCCCCCACCTCCTATCAAAACCTGTGAGACACACAAGGAAATCCAAAGCCACAGTAATAAAGGAAAAAAAAAAAAAAAACTAAAGAAATCCTCCTTGGCTTGTTTTTCCAGGGTGGCCAGGCGAGGTGTGAAAATCCGTATCTCCCTCTGGGCTGGCAGGTGGAAGGTTCTGGGAAGGCTGCGCACCCTCCTCTCCCACCGGGCTGCATGTCCAGGCTGTTCCCCCACCCTCTGCCTCCTCCAAGGCCAGCTCCTCCTCCGCCTCTCTTTAGTCAAGCCTCCCCTGCGGTCAGGGGCCAAGGCAGCAGGAAAGGCGCCGCTACCTGCAGCCGCAGGACTCCACCACCATGTCCTCGTACTGCTTGTAGACCACGTTATTGCCGGCGTCGATGTACAGGATGCTGATGGGAGTCAATTTGGTGGGCACGCAGCAGCTGGGCGGGGTGGAGCCGGGATCCATGGAGTTCATCAACGTCTGGATGATGGCGTGGTTGGTGGGCTCCAGGTGCGAGCGCAGCGGGAAGTCGCACACGCCTTCGCAGTGGTAGGCCTCGTACTCCAAGGGCGCGATAATCCAGTCGTCCCAGCCCAGCTCCTTGAAGTTCACGTGCAGGGGCTTCTTGCTGCAGCGCAGCCTCGACTTCTTGCCATGCCGCTTGCCGTGGCGGCTGGCGAAGGCCGTGCGCCGCCGCCGGCGGCCGGGTGAGGGCAGCCAAGGCCCGGCGTCCGGGGCGCCCGACGGCGGCGGCCACGACCCCTCGGCGCCGGCGCCCGGGCCCGCGACCTCGGCCGAGCCCAGCTGCTCGCGCATCTCGGCGAACAAGTTCTTGCGCTGGGATCTGGTGAACACGACGAGCAGGGCGCGCTCCTGGGGGGGCCGCACCCTCCGGCCGAAGCCCAGACTCCGCAGGTCCGGGGGCGGTGGCTGCTGCTGCGGCCCCGGCGCGCGTGCCTCGGCCTCCCCAGCTCCCGGCTCGCCCCACGCGGCCCGCAGCTCCAAGCACAGCTGCTTCCAGGGCTGCTGGCGCAGGCCCTGCCACACGTCGAAGACTTCCCAGCCGGCCCGGGGCGCCCCCTGCGGGTCCAGGGTCCGTGCGTCCAGCAGCTGGGGCGACAGGCAGGGGAAGAGCTGCACGTGGAGCGGCCCGGCCGGCGGCCCCCAGGGCGCTGCGGGCGCCTGGCGAAAGAGCCGCAGCTCCGCGCCCACCAGCTCTTCTTTGTCTGAGAGCGTGGACACATCAAACAAATACTTCTGTCTCCGGAGAGGAGTGTGCGAGAGATCGTCTGCGAGATAAAAAATAATTACAGTCAGTTTCACTTAAGGGGGAGATCAGTCCGGTGCTCTGCGGCCGCCCCCGGGAGGAAAAGGGCGGGGAGCGGGGCAGGCCGGCTGGGAGTCCAGCTCGGCCAGCCCGGGGCCTGACCACCCGGGCTCCCCGCCTGGCCGGTGCGCAGCCAGAGGAGGGGGAGCATCGGGGCAGGCCCCCCTCCTCCTGTCAGCCGGGGGCTCCCAGGGCGGAAGTCCTTGGCTGCCGGAGAGGCGGCGGTGGCGGCGGCCTCCCTGGTTTCCCCTCCAAGGAGCCTGCGTAACCACTAATGTGCCCTTTGTGGTCGTGGACCTGGGCCGCGCTTCCCCTAGACCTCCTTTTGGCTGGCTGGCTCGTTCTCATCATTCACGTCTCGGTTCAAATGTCACCTCCTCCGTGAGGCCATCTTCGACCACCCTGATCTAAAGTAGCCTCCCTTGGTCACTATCACAGGACCTGGCTTATTATCATCCGGGCACTTAGCATTATCTACAAACACTTGCTTATATTTGTCTCTTTAGTGGTCTTTCCCAGCAACATCCTGCCCCCCTCCACTGACCCATAGGAGCTAGGACCATGTCATGTCCATCTTGCTCAACGCAGCCGGTACAGCTGTGCCAGCTGGAGTACATGCTGGGCAATAAGTGAGAAACGTAGCTATTCGCATTCTGGGTGCCCATTATAATCATCTAGAGAAGTTAATAATTACCAGTGCCAGGGCTTGCTTTAACCAATTGCATGAATATCTGAGGGTAGAGCCTGGGTACTGGGTTTTTGTCAGTTTTGTTTGTTTGTTTGTTTCTTTGTTTTTAAGCTCCAAGATGATTTGAAGATGCAGCCCTAGTTTAGACCCACTGGTCTGGGGGGATGTTGCTGCCCATTAGACAGTTTTGCTGAAGCATTTAGGCCCAACACAAAGCTGACAGATTGAAGATCGACTATATGATCTGTTCCTTCCTTCCTTCCTTCCTTCCTTCCTTCCTTCCTTCCTTCCTTCCTTCCTTCCTTCCTTCCTTCCTTCCTCAAATTCACCTACCATTTTAACAACAAACAAAAGAGCAATGAAGCTTTCAGAAGTCTGCAGGGGGCAAAGGAACAAACACACACACCAGGCATCTATCCGTTGAGAAGATCCCTCAGTCAAAGAGAAATACACCAGTAAGGAGAATACCTCAAACACACACACACACACACACACACACACACACACACACACACACACACTCCCCTTCACCCACCCACCCAACTTGAAATCTTCTTGCTTCGCAACTCATCTTGCAGATTAAATTTTTGATTACAAATAAGAAAAAGAAATTTGGGGCACATGATGGCAGGGGGTGGGTGGCGGGAATAACAAGCTTTTAAAATCCAAGATGAATTCTTTGGGACCAAGGCACAACTTGACTTCTTTTTTGATGCATTTGTGCATGAAGCCAACCCCACTTCAATGTGCAAGGCGGAAAGCTAACCAGATTTTCCTGGGCTGCCTTCTCATAAAATATTTACAACCCAGCAAATACAAAAATCCCCAAAGCCCCCAGCTTTCCCCAGAAGCTAGTAAAGTTTGGTTCGATTTCAATAGTAAAAGCGTCACTGGGTCCTGGGTCCGACCCTCCCTGCCTATCCAGATGTAGCCCCAGGGCACTGGGTCTGGAGCCTCAGCCACACCCAGTCCCCACTCTAGGCTGACTGCATGGCTGGCTACCTCACTCTAACGCACAAGTCCTGACCTGAGATGGAGCTGTGGGAAGGGTTAGAGAGGTGAAGAGGGAAAAGCTGCTGGAGGCGGTTGATTTATGGAAGCCAAGACCTTCAAACCGGCCAGGGTCACATTAAAATCAGTGGGAACTCAGCACACTTTCTTCTCCTCCTTTAAAGAAACCTGTGTCTGACAACCCTCAGCCACCGCCCAGATCTCTGGACCTATTGCCTTAGGCTTCACTTTCTTGCCTCTCATATTTCTCTCTCCCTAAACTAAGGGTGTGATGAGATGGACAAACAGAAGGCATTTGCTGCACCAGCTAAATATTGTGAGGGCTGATGTGTTTTTCATCCTTACTTTATCCACAAGCACAGACCAGTTCTGTAAGGTAGATATTCTTATTGTTCCCATTTTACAGGTGGGCAAACCAAGGTTTGGGGAAATTAAGTTAATTACCAAAGTCTGACAGCTAGTAAGTGGTGAAGTTGAGATCCAGACTTAGGTCTGTTTAATTCCAGAGTTGGAGCATTTAGCCCCTAAGCCCCATTGCCTCTCCATTGTAGTCCAGGTACTAGAGTTTAAAAGCAACCAGGAATGGCTGGGGTATAAGGGATGGGGGGATACAGTCCAAACTGTATTTTCACGGCTTGCTAGGAATAAAACATGGACTCCTTAAGGAAATCATTTCCATCCCTGCTTACATAACTCTTGAGACAATTTGTCACTGGCTGGAGAGCATAGAAAGGTGCAAAGGGTAATGATTTATTTATATCTCTCTCGTGAAACATGGAGAAAGCAGCCTATTTTGTTTCTACTCTTTTTTTTTTAAGTGTGGGCTAACAATGGTTAGTCTGCACAGCTGAATTACTTTTCTCTACTTCTCAAAAGGTGTCAGAACAGAGGAAAGCATCTGTAGAGAGAGGGTTCTACTGATGGTGCAGCCTTGGGATTTCTGATGGTCTTTCTAGCAAGATCAGCCAGTTCTTAATCTTTCCAGGGCTCAGGGAAAGAGTGCAAATGGGAGCTTCAGTCTAACCTGCTCCTTTCTCTTTCCATTGCAGCTCCAACAGCCTCACCTGCACCAGTGTGGACTCCCTTGCTCACAGGTGCAAGCTTCCAGGCATATATCTGGGGCAGATACATTCTTAGGAGGACAAACCCAATGAAGAAGTTGTCCAGGCCCTTGAAGGGGACTCTGGGCTAGTTGGGCAAGAGCTCTATGGTTCAATGACCACAGTAGAATAGTAGCTCTCAAGGCCACTAAACCTGTAGAGGCCCCTTAAGTCTGCACCCTCAGCACCACACAGCGTCAAGCTTGTTAGAAATGCAAATTCTCTCAAGCTCCAGAGGTTTCTTATGGAGCCTAGAAAATGCATCTTTCTGAAGCTCCCAGGCAATGCTGATTCTGCTGGTCTGGGATCTCACTGTAAGAGCCATGAATCTACATGAGCATGTCCCCTTGGCTCCTTAGATTCCTCACCATGTGGGGTGGAGCACCACTGGAGGTGAGGCAAAACAGGGTCCTCCAAAGCACAAGACCCAGGGCAGACTCTAAGGTCGCACTCACTAGAACCAAGTCACTATTCTTCCCAGCTCCTTTTTGCCCCACCCCCCACAGCCACCCCCACATTTTTGGTACTCTTTCAGCCACATGTACTCTCACTGGGTCTCCAGAACCTCTAACCCCTGAACAGAGGGTCCAAGAAGGTGGCTTCTCTGTGCAGCTCTCCTACAGACCACATTCCCCACCTGTCTGGACCTGCTCTGGGGCCATGCATCACAGAAATCGCCCAAAGGAGGCATCCAACCTGGGGAGTGCACACACCACCATCCCCTGTGACCCTGAAGACACTTTGACTGCTGACCTGGCATCAGAAAGCCTGGCCTTGCCGTCATGGCCACCTCTGGGTAGGAAGCCAGCCCTTCACACTCCCTTCCCACAAGCCCCCTCTCCCACCAAGTCCTCATAAATGAGGGCTGATATCACCGGTTGACCCTCTCTCCCATCCTCCTCACTAGAAACATGAACCTTCCCTTCTGTTTCTGGTACTTTCTTACATCCTGGGAGGGAATCCTAAGGTTTCCACCTTTAAATTGAAATCAATCAGTAATCATGGGAGCTTTTTATTTTGTTTTAATTTGCACCGACCTGGTTTGTTACAGCTTGGCTCAGACTCCAGTTTACTCGGTGTTTGTTGAGTATTAGACGTACAGACCTTGCGAGTTACAGTTGCTGGATTTGTGCCTATCACCTTTCCCAGGTGGGTGGATGGAGGAAGGAGGAGGAGGAGAGAAGGAGAAGGGACAAACATCTGTATACTTGAAGAGAAGTCTTCATAAATAGGTCAGCCGTTTTTGAGTTAAGAGCAAGTTGGTAAAAGGCTGAGGACACCTCAAACATGTACATCTAGTGTGGAATTTGACAAACAATTTAAAAAGGACACAGATGAAGGCACAAGAAAAAAACGAATCACTTGCAAGGTAGGGACTGTAATGCCCATTTTAAATTAGAAAACTGGCCTAGGACAGTAAAGTCATCAATGCGGGGTCGCAGTCTCAGTACGTGGCCGGAGAAAGCTAAGAAACAAACACCAGACGGGAAAGGAAAGGTTGCCCACAGCACCAAAGACCCGACACCCAAGAACCTGAGCCCCAGGAGGGCGGCCTAGTCGAGGGACTCCAGGCGGCAGGAAATGCGCCCTGAGGGTCCCCCAGGGCTACTCACGCTGGGGCCAGCTCCGCTGGGCCACCCAGTGGAGAGTTTCTGAAAACCCGCAGTTTCATTTGGTTTGGGGCGGAAAGCTCACACACTGCATTTTTTCCAAGACATTCCTGAGATAGGTACACAGCTTGAGGTCCCGCTTGAGAGTCCTTGCGGGTATTTTTTGTCTCTCGCCCCTCACCCTTCCAGGGTGCCCCCGCGGCTCCAGCTCTCTAGGCTCCTCAGTGCGTGCCGGGCTCTCGTCCTTTGCATTTGAGGTGACCCTAGAGGGCCCCACTCGCCTCCACCCGACACCCCGCCACGCGTCCCGCCCCACGTCCTCCAATGGCACAGATCCTGCGACTAGGCAGGGGCTCAGAAAGCCGAGATGATAGTGGACTTTCCCACCCCCACTTCCCTAGGTGGGGTGGGGAGGAGTAAGAAGGGGCGGGATATTCACCCATCTTTACAACTAAAACTCCAGACGTCTTTGCAGCTAACCCTTTCCCCCAACCCCCTCATTTTTTGGCCAACAGCCGCACTGAACGCGTATGGGGCGCGCCTTTGTGGCAGGCCAGTGCTTGGGCTTTGATGGCCTCTGTCCCTGAATCCTCACCGCTGGCGGTGAGACCCGTTCTACTTTACATTCATTTATGGATGCAGAAACTGGGATTCTGTGAGTTATCTTCACTTGCCCAATGCCTTGCCACTAGTAAAGAACAGGATCTGAAGGTCTTAATTCTATCCGGGGCCCTCAGACCTGTGGCCACGCCTCTTCCAGGGCACTCGTTGGGCGGTGGAGCAAAGAGGGAGGAAAGACACGCGACGCAGATTCATCACCAATGCCATCAATTCAAGGCGAACTGGGTTCCCCAAGGATTTTTTTTTTTCCTTTACTAGAAGGAGGATCTCCAAGCAGGAATTGCACGGTTAGATTGGAAGTCACTTGCTCCCTAGTTACTCAGCTTCAGCACTGCCTGAGGTGCCAAAGTCGACAGGTTAGAAACACAGTCAGATGAACAGGGTGAGTAAAAATGAGCCACCAGCCCTCTCTCCTGGGGCGTGAAGGCCTCTGAGTAATTTGTGCTCCAACGATTACCCTCTCCTGGGACACAGTAATATATTGAGCATCCTCCTGTATTCTTGTCCTGAGTCCTGCCTCTGTTGAGATTTGTTGCAAACTGCTGATCTCACGAAGCCTCCTCACTGAGGTGCAGATTCAAGAGGCCATCCACGCAATTCACCCTCCATAGGGTGCACTTGCTTGACCATCCGGAATAGAAATCATAATAGCAAACAGTATCTATTGTGCATGATCTAAATTCTTATAACAACTTATTTAAGCCTCAAAAGTAACTATGAAAAAGAAAAGGATATCACGAGTATGCTCATGTTATGGACCAGAAAGCTTCACATGCAGATTGCTGAACAGTAACTTGCCCAAGATACCAAGAAGTAAACATGGCCATATGGCTCCGAAATCTGTGCCACCACCCTGGACATCTAGCCCTTGATCTCTGTGTCTGGTAGAAACTCTGAGAAGGCTCCTGCTCTTTCATGCAGCCCATGCCTGGGGGAAGAGCATCGGTCTCTAGTCTCTAAGAGTAAATCACTTCCTAAACAGCAGAACTGAAGGGATGTTAACAGTTGGGCTTTTGAAAGAGAACTTACAGGGAAACAATTCTCTCATCTACAAAATGAGGATAACATCAACTCACAGAGTCATTGCGGGAGGGGTGGCAAATGAGAAGAGTAGGAAAGACATTTATCTGAAGACGCGTGTGAATGTTAGTTACTACTGACAATGTGGAATTAGCACAAAAGTCTAGAGTCTAAGAGACATAGATTTGAATCCTGACCTGTAACTTAGTGGCTGAATGAACTTGGATACTCTAGGTCGTATAATCTCTCCCAGCCTCATAGGCCTCATCTTGTAAAATGGGAGAACCACCCCCCTACCTTGCAGAGTCATTGTAAAAGTCAGAGTCAAGGCAGCCAGGGCCAGCTGTACATGACACACAGAAGCACCCAATGAACACAGCCAAGATTACTGTAACCACCCAAATCAGGTAGGCAAAAGATGCACCTGTACTCCTCTTGGCCTTCTTTGAGGAGATGCAGTCCAATTGTTTCCACAGGATTTCCAGAAGTGAGTGGAGGAGAGGTGCTGGGAGGATGAGAGAAGCAAGGGCTTCCAGCTTCTATTCATCTGAGGTCCAGTGAGGGGCAAGGCCTATAGGGGTTGTGGCTTCACCCCCATCACACAGACCCTTTTCAGTGCTCCTGTCATTATGTCCCTCCACCACCAAGGTCTCTCTCACAACCTCCAGGTGGGCAACCAACCTCTAGCCAGAATCTCATCAAAGATAGGTCCCTCCTAGAAGGTTCCCTCCTCTGTGGGTTCAGGGCCAGTGCTGGCCCATATGCCAACCCTGGCATTTGGTTCCTGGCTGGGCAGACCCAGCCCAGACAGGCCTGGGGGTTAGTAGCCTTCCCTGCCCCTCGCTTCCCACTTTGGAGCCCTTTTGTGGGGCATCATCTGTCCACAGAGGTAATCGGGGTGGGGATGAGGGTGATCTTCACAGGGCAAAGAGCCAGGCACATTTGGTGGGGAAGATGGGGTGTAGCAATGAATGAGGCCCAGCCACTGAGTCACCTGAGAAGGCCCTATAGGTTGGTGTGTGTGTGTGTGTGTGTGTGTGTGTGTGTGTGTGTGTGATCACCACACAGTCAACCATCTAGCTTCTCTCTAGATCTCTTGGCTTCCCCAGTGTTTTCTCCAATAGCTGGCCCAGAATTTGTCAGCTTGTTTTCCTCCTTTCAAAGCCAGAGAGGCCTCAGGCGGGTCCTCCACGGAATCTTCAGAGGCTTTTCCAGCCTCTCTCCCAAGCCTGGCCGACTGGCACCCTCCTCCCTGCAAAGAGTCTGGGCCTTGTAAACCCCATACGATTCAGCAGGTCTGGTGGCCAGCGGGGATCCCACAGAGAAATCCCAGTGTTCGAGCACCACGCTTGGGTCCAACGTGAGGAGGGGAGGGAAGGCGAACCCTGAATGCCACCCGACTGAACTTTGAACTTCCAGCACACCCGGAGCCTCAGCACAGCCTTCAATGGCAGTAAGGCGAGGTTCTGGCTGAAGAAGGCGGCCATCCCTCCCCCAGAGCACTGGGCACTGCGCACCCCCAGCAGGACTCGGAAGGCAAAGAAGCTTCAAGGAGACTCCTTTAGTTTCTCTAAGATGAAATGGATTCGTTTGTAAAGTGGTGTCCGAGGACTTAGTGCAAACGCTCTTGGCTACGAGTTCTTGAGAGGGGTTCAAGAGCCAGAGATTCAAAGCGGAGATCAAGAACACTTCACAGGCGTCTCTTTTCACTGCAGTCTCACCCTGGTCTCCCCAAATCTTAATTTGACATCACTGCAGATGAAATCCACACGGCAACTTGGTACCATTCCCTCATGCTGTAGCTTTTGTCCCCAACTTTCCGCGGAGTCCTGCCGTCCTCCACAGGTCACTGCCCTTCCCTTGGAGTTGCGCACGCAGGGCCCGGACCGGGTTGATCTGCCAGGGGCCGCCCTCGCTGCCCTGTTGACCAGCAGGGTCTCTGGGAGCCCACTGGAGTGACACAGACCCAGGATTGGCCAGGAGGATGACTTGCCGACGTGAACCAGCTTTCCCGGTTGGAAAATGATCGGGCCTTTTGACTAGAGAGGTTTGAGATCAAAAGTAGAAGAAAAGGTTCCATTGTATTTGGTTTCTCCTCCCTGACCAGTTCTCAGGTTGCAGGTGTGGAGAGGGGTTCCAACCGGCGTGTTGTGTGGACAGGATAGGACCTTCGGCGTCCAGGGGTCCTGCGTAGGAGAAACCTCAATGGTGTGTCTTCTTTAAAGGGTTGGGATCGTGGAAACTCTGCTTCAATGAGTTCACCTTGAGCTGACTTCCAAAATAACGTCGCACCAAAATGAGATTCGCTGTGGCAGCTATGGACCATAGGCCAACATCATTCAATTTCCCTCCCCACGGGGCTTAGGAGCAACAGTTCTGGGAAGTGGGATGAGGGCTGGACCATCTTGCAAAGCCAGATTGGCAAAGCGGGCGCAAGGATTCTCTTTGGTTCTCACGTTATTTAGGGAGAGTACGGGGTAGGGGGCCGTATAAACCACCCGGGATCCCAAAACCAACCCTCCGCGCAGCTCCTGCCCCCACTTTCTGCACGGCTCACTCAGCTCCACCGGCGTCCGCCTGGGCCACAAGCCCGCCCCTCTCCTCTCCAGCACGCCCACTACCCGGTCCCTAAGCCGAGCTCCGCCCCCAGACACCCCGGCCACTGGCTGCGCCGCGCGCGCTTCTCCGGGAACGCTGGCCAGCGCGGCCCGCCGCCCGCCGCCAGTCCCTCCTAGCTCCCGCAGCTTCTCACCCTACGCCGACCCAACCCTCTGCCCCCAGCAGCGCTAGTGGACGGTCCTGGAAGGCAGGGGACAGCAACCCTGGAACTCGTTAGGCCTACGAGGCCCGATTTCATTCCTGTAAACAGAGGGCACTTAACTGCCATTGAGCTTAAAGCCAGGACTTTGAAGGGAGACGGGGGTAGGGTGGGGTGCTTGAGGCCCCCAGCCACGAAGCGACGCGGAGATCCACAGTCCCGCTTGCCATACGTCGCGGCCTCCGCTGGGATACTGTCCCCGGATCTAGAGAGCATCCTTCGACCAGGGTTATTCTGTACCCGAGGACTTATTGAATTAGTGCCCTTCCCTTCCCGTAAAAGGCCCCCAGGGGGTATTGTTCATTTGCTCTGCGTCGTTTAAAGCACGCAGCAGTCCCGGCAGAAAGCAAACGTTTTCGTTCTGCCCTCTCTCTTTCGTACTTTTTCCCGCCCCTCCGTCCCGTTCTCTTCTCCTTCTCCTTACACCGCCCCAGAAAGACGACACCAATTGCTAGGAGGTGTGCCGCCAGAACCCAGAGAACTGAGACTGGGAGAAAAAACCGGTTGCGTTAGGACCTCCATCTATGCAACGCCCGCGTTCCCCGCGGGTCCAGGCGACGCGCAAACGCTCGGGTCGCAAGGGGGGAGGTTCCGTGTCTTCTTTCAGCTTGCGGAAGGGATTCTCAAGGCCTGTCGTGGGCTGTGGCTTAGGTAACTTGTTTTTTGGTTTTTGTTTTGTTTTTTTGTTTGTTTGGTTGGTTGGTTGGTTTTCTTTTAGTGTGGAGGAAAGGCCAGGATGTTTGGGCACGTTTTTCGATCCCCTCCCCCACCAGCAACTCTATCGCGCAAACTCGCAGAGCCCAAGAGCCTCCCGCGCCGGGGGAAAACGTTCAGTGTCCCTGTCAAATTAGCCTCCCCTGCAGAGGAAGCTCGCCCAGAATTCGGGCCACACTCGCACTCTCGCTGCAGAAGACACTAGGTGTTCTTAGCTTACTTGCTAAGGCGGCCCTTGTAAGAGTCTTCAAAGGCCTTGGGCCTTAGGGAAGGGGGTGACAGCAACTGATATTTAACAGCAAGCCAATGGCTTAGGTGTTTGTGGTTTGTGGCCTTGAAAATGTTTTAATCCTTCCCGCCAGAAGAGAAGAACAAACTTCTGCTTTAAAGCTTCCTTCCCTCAACCTCGGCCTTTTCCCAGGACCTTCCAGTCCACCGGCCTGGTAGAAGATCATGAACCTGGACAGCAAAGCAAACCCCACGCGGACGCTCACTCGGGCGCGCCCTCACGCGCACACTCTGAACGCTCAGCAATCCTTTTCCAAGGCTGTTCCCTCTTTCCGGGGAAATAAAGCCTAGATTGGAACCTTCTGCCGGCTTCCTCACTTGGCCGTCTGGTCTGCATTAGTGTTTTTATAAGGGACTCAAACAAATCGAATACAAGGTCACCAAATAATTAACAGTTGTGAATTCCCTCCGTCCCCATTAAAATACTTCCCTGCTTATATTTCATTTTCCGTTTGCCAACGACAACAGGGTCGGGGCAAAAGCGCTGCTGCGTTGATTACGCCACTCTGCGGCCCAGGTCCACCCAGAAACTCGCTGTTTTGCATAACATGCTGTACGGGACAAACTTCAATCGCGAGGGAACTCTGCAGCTCTGAGAATGCCCTCCTCGCGGCCCGGCTATCCCCACAATTGTCCTGCCCTGCCCTCTGATAATGGAGACCCACAAGGTAAACCAAGAAGGCAACAGTCAACGGCAGACTTTCCAGGGATTCATTTCTAGGGTGTCAAGTTCCTCAAGGATGTTCCGATCTCATTTTTGGTTTTTGATCTGTCCCCTACCGCTGCCTTTCTGAGAAGGCTATTGTAACAACCACCACCACCACCACCAGGGGAAAAAAAAATTTTTTTTTAAAGAGTCTTATTTCCAAATCATCTGGAAACCAAACTTACAGCAGTATTCCTAGACTCATTTTGGTTTCTTCCAAAACCAAGGGGGGAGGTTTTTTCCCCCCTTGTTTATGTGGCACTTCTAACTACAAAGCTGAGAGTTCCAGATTTGTTTCTCTCTTTCTCTCATCCTCTATCTCTCAGCCATGTTGAGTTCATAGAAGTTCTAATTGTCTGCCTTTCCCAGGCCCCAGGACTCCAGTACTAGTGGCCTTTGAATGGTTATATCATGTGCTAATTGCAATTTCTCTGTATCCAAACTGATCTATTCTGAACTTACAACTGCACCAGCACAAACGTGCAGTTTCCATCTTTGTGGATCCAAAGTCAAAGCACAATATGCAAGAATTTGTAAAGATCAGGGATAATGTGGTTTGTGCCTTTACAGAGACTACAAAGCACAGCACAGATTCAGACCCTCAAATCCAAAGATCTGCTCCAACTCCAAACTGGTTCTTAGAAATCATAGAATATTAGACCGGGTGGCAAATCTGTCCCCCCTGTTTTTTGTTCCCGCTTCCTGCCACCATCCTTTAGAAACTTTCTCACCCCTTATCCTATCCACATAGTGTCATCGTTAAGTACACAAGACCTAGAATTGGATGTGTGCTTCACCCCTCACTCCGTGTGACCTTAAGCAACTTGCTTAACCTCTCTGTCTTCCTTAATTCACCTGTAAAACACTGTTTATAGCACTTTCCCCAGGAGTTGTTGTAAGAATTAGATGAAATAATTCAGGTAATAGATTTTAGCACAGTACTTGGTATACAGTAAATGCTCAACATATGTTGGCTATTATTATCACCCCTAGATGCTGGAAGAGCAACCCGAAAGGAGGGACCTTTTTTTAAAAGTCGCAATCAGGTCTCCTCATTAGGTGTGTGTGTGGGGTGGGGAGAAGGTGGCAAGGATGCGGTAACAGAGAACGTGCTATCTTTATGACCCAAAGCGCTCTTCATTCACTTCCGACCGAATTTATCCCTACTCGCCCACTCTTAATCGCAAGCTTGAGGGGTGACTTTTGAGGTTCCGGGGTTCCCGGGTGAGGAAGGCTTGTTACAAATACTGTAGGTAAGTGAGGAGTTCCTGCCTCCCGGACCGGCTTCAAGACTCCTTGCATTTTCTTTGCTCCTCCCCCGAGGGACCCTGCAGCTCCAAGCCAAGCCTGCCGCATTCGACGGCGATTTAAACATCCCCGAGGCAAGGCGCCAAGTTAGCGCGGCCGGCCCAGCTCTCGGCTGGCCGCTGCTCTCTCCTACTTGCCCTGCCATCCACGGGTTGGGGGAGGGGATGTAGCAGGGTTTGGCGCGGTTCAGAGTCCCCACGTGAGAGGGGCGGAAGTCCTCGCCAGGAGCCGGGGATGCGCGGCTGGCGGGTCCCTTCCATCACGGGAGACTAGACACCGTTTGATGTGTTATGACATGAACCCTCAATTAGATCGCTGAGTTGAAACACTCCAATCAGGGGCCCGATGCTAAGCAAGCCCCGGAAGGTCCAGCCCGAGGTCACCGCCGGTGACACATCAAATCAAAATCAGTGAGAGGGAAAGTGAGGCTTTCCCTTTATCAAGCTGGCGCTGTAGCCCGCAACGCAACCCCTCCTCTGCGCGCCCCCTCCGGCCTCGAGCTCCGCACGCCTTCGCCCCCGAGCGGCGTGCGACGAGTCGCACAGCCTTCCCAGTCAACTAACTGCCTTTCTTCGCGTTTTCTGGGAACCTGAGAGAGTGGAGGAGACCGCGCCTTCGAAGCTGAGGTCCAAGTGGTCACTCCACGTCTCCTCCGGCTGGGGACCGCGTTCCAGAGTTGAAGCCGACGTCTGGGTCTTGGTCCCGCTAGCCTGGAGACCTGGCTGGGGAACAGAGGCCCCCAGGCCTGGGCGCGCAGCCAGTCCCTTTCCCTACCTCCGGCGCCCGGGGCGCCCAGTTTGGTGCCCGGGGGGAGACTGCAGCGCCAGCAGTGGAGAAGGGAGGCCGCGTCGGCGCGGGAGCTGAACCCTCCAGAGACCTCCCACTCCTGCCTGCACGCCACAGGCTTCGGTAGACACCTCCCAACAGCCTGCAGGGTCCCTTGGTCCCGGGCCAAACTCGGAGGGCGCAGCTTACGAGTCAGGGGTGCCTGCTTGGGGGAGGGGCGGAGACTCTTGCCACTTCCTTTGGGGAAAAGAAAACAGGCGCCCAGCCTCCCGCCAGCCTGGGCCTCCGGGATTTCTTCCCCTGGGGAAAGGCCTCTTAAGCAATTTTCTCTGAGCTTCTTTAGTGTCTCCACCAGGGAAGTGTAGGGTAGTCTTTGACTAGGGTAGCAGAGAAGGCGGACGGTAAACAGGATTTAGAGGGAGGGAGACAACAGAGGCAGGGAGAAGACCGGGTGGGGGGAGGGGGCGAGCTGCGCTGCGGGCACCGAGGTTGGGGATCCAGTTGCAGCACTACGAAGAAGCCACGTGTGTCTGCAAAGGTGACTTTAGTAGCCCTAAAATCACCATAAAATAGCCGGCGTTAATTTGCTGCCTGGACCTTTCAGCAGCTCATGAACCTCGCTGACCTCGGCTGCAGCAGCGAATCCAGCGTGGGCAGGAACCCTGGTCTGCAAGGAAGGTGGCTGCAAGGGTGGAGGCTGGGGTCTGAAGCCCGGGAAGAGCCCGGGGCTCGGGGGCCGTTAGCCTCCTCCGAAAAGGTCCGAGGACCTGCGTGTATTCAAGGCAGGCCGAGCGGAGCAGCCCTGTCCGCCTGAACCCTGGCGCTCGCGGGTTCCTGAGCGACCCCACTTTCACTGACCTGGGAGTAGGAGGAGGGGAACCGGTCAAAGCCGCGGAGCTAAGTCTGGGCAGGATGGTGGAATGGATAGCTGCCCCCAAATCTCTCTCTCTTTTACCTCCTCCTCCCTTTCTTCTCGACTCCTTCCTCCCCTTTCCCTTTTCTTTCTCTTTTCTTCCCTCCTTTCCTGCCTCCTTCCACGTTATTGTCTCTTTAGGAGCTGAGTTCCTGGTGCCTGTGGATCCCTCCTCAGTTTCTGGGGGCCATGGGGAGAGCGGGGTTCTCTTGAAGGCACTCACCACGTGGGCCATCTCGGGTGGCAAGGAGCTGGTGCACGAGTTTCCGCAGGCACCCACTCATGCACCCACGCCCTCGGAGGGAACCACGAATAGGGCCCCTGGGAGAAGCTCAAAGAGAGGAGCGATGCCTGGCTGGGAAAGGTGGATGAACACATCCATGCACCCATATGGATTAAGTACCAACAAACCCCAAACTTAGTTGCCCTGCCCCTGCCCCGCCCTGCCAGTTGCTCGCGGCTGCCTTAGCAGAAACGACTAGGTTGACGCCTCGGAGCCGCAGAGAGCACGCTCGCTGCAGGAGCAAAAACGCCCGAGGGCGCCGGGCTCCCTCCAGGCTGTTAATACCCCCCACATCCAGCGCTGGGGTGAGCTGAGAACCCTTGCTGCGGCTGGGTCGGGGCAATGCCAGACGCCGCTCGAGGACTCACTCCTCCGACCGCGGGACTTGCTTCTGCCGGCTTTTCCCGGAGCGAACGGGAGCTCGGGGCTTTACAACTGCTCACTCGTGC
The DNA here is from genome assembly GCF_027475565.1 of Acinonyx jubatus. NCBI lineage: Eukaryota > Metazoa > Chordata > Mammalia > Carnivora > Felidae > Acinonyx > Acinonyx jubatus. The sequence continues at coordinate 40,244,302 of NC_069394.1, read as the reverse complement.
CCCAGGGCCCTCCCGGTCGGCCACCGCAGCTCAGGCCTTGTACCGCGCACCACGCACAACCCGAGACCCCGTGGCAAGGGTGCCGTCAGTCCCCGCCGCGTCCCCTCTCCAGACCCAGTGATTTGCCTGCCACCTCCCGTCCTCCACGCTTCCTCCACCAGCCACCAGACGAGCGGCCACCACGCTGCTTTCTGCAAAAGACAAGAGAAAGAAAGACGAGAGAGAAGGAAGGAAGGGAAAGAAGGAAGCGAGGAAGGGAGGGTTGAAAACCGGAGTCAAATCTGCAGCTGCATTCATAAACTTATTCGGGCTTGAGAAAAACAATTTAAGAAAAGAAAGGGGGAGGCGTCCAGAGCGGGATGGTAATTCACAAACGCAACCTCCTGCCAGAGCCGAAGCAGCGCCCTGGCTGCGGAGTTCCAGGGAGAGAGGAGTGGGGCATCTTCTTTGCCACTTACCTAGTCCCCTGTCTACAAAGCTAGTGATCGTATTAGCCGACTTGGAAGACTGGAAAAAGCTGGCGTTGATGCCCAGCTTCTCGGCGATGGAGTAAGTCCTGTAGATTGACAGCATGTACTCGTGGGGCACCACGCGTGGGCCCCTGCCGGGGGGCTCCTGCGCTTCGGGCTGCTGCGGCGGCCGCCGCCGGGGCCCATCCTGTGGCCGCGGTTGTGGCTCGTGGCGCTGCTGGGGCTCCCCGGCCGTGGCACTGTCTCGTGGCGCCCGCGGTATCTTCCCTTCCTTGCGGCTTCGCATTCCCTTGGCGGAGCCCAGCTCCGCGGACGACGACGAGGATGAGATGGAAGCCTGCTGGAAACCAGGCAAATCCCACAGGAAACTGATGAGGAAGACGGCCGACAGCAGGACTCTAGGGGTATCCATGGCGAGCGAGTGGCAGCGTCTCCCAGAGAGGCGGCGGCGCAGGGCGTGAGGGGCACGGAGCGGCTGGACAGCGGCCGGGGCCCGGCTCCTCGCGCGGACTCAGAGTGCAAGGAGCCGGGTCCCAGCCACACAAACCCCGGCCCTGCCACGCCCCCTCCCGCCCCTCGTCGGGAGGGGAGGGGTGGGGGGAGGAGGGGAGCGGAGGGTGGGAGGAGAGGCCGGTGGTGTGGCCAGGAGGTGTGGGGGAGAGGGGCCGCGGTGTGCCGGTGTGGCTGGGAGACGCAGCGCCCCCGCGGGACGCGCGCGGGGTTGCCGGGCGGCGTGCGCAGAGCGGGCCGGGAGCGCTGGGCCAGGGAAGGCGGGCGCGGTCGCCCGGCGGCGGGGAGGCCAGGAGCATCCGCAGCGCCAGAGTCCCCCTAGCACCGTCGGAAGCTCGCCCCCGCCCCCTCACCTCCTCCGCAGCGCAGCGCGGGCGCTAAGTCCTCTCCCGCTGCCTCCACTGTTCGGGGAGCAAGCGGCCCCGGAGGAGGGAAGCGGCGGCGGCGCCCCCCAGAGACTGCTCCCGGCAGGCGCGTCTGCAGCGGACTGCGCTCTGGCTCTGGCTGGTGATACCTTCCTTCCTCGGCCCCGACCTCCCGGCCGGCCGTTCGTTGCCTTCAGGGGCCCGCCCGGGGCCAGCGAAGCCTCACCGGGCTCCAGGCGCAGGGCCCAACCCCGAACAGCCCCATTCTCTCGGTGGGGTACCGCTCTCCACAAAGACAGGGCGTCTGTTCCCGACCCTCGAGGTCAAGCAAAGGCCACGAGTCTTTAGAGTCCGGATGGATGCTGAAAGCTGCCGCGCTCTACTGCAGGCCCCAGCCTCTCTTCTCGAAGTCCCCAGACTCTTCTGGCGCTGGCTTTAGCCGCTTCTTTTCTCCTCCGTCTCTTCCCGGGGTCCTCTTTCCTCGCGCGGCCTGGTCCCCCGCTCCACTGCATCCCCATTTTCCCACTCGTCTTTCCCTCCCGCCTTCAATACTTTCTCCTTCCCTAAGTTCCTTCTGCATTCCAATCCTTCTTTCCCCAGCCTGCTTTTCTTCTCACACTGCCCTCCCATCTCTGCCTTCCCACCCTCTCCCTCCGCGGCCTCCCCCTCCTCTTTCAGCGGACCCCTCCCTTTGCAGCTCTTCCCCAATCTGTTTCTCTTCAGTCCAGCCTCGCCCCATCACGAGTTTCCTTTATCTGTCCCCAGATTCCCAGTGCGTGTCTTCCCCGCCCACTGCCTTGCTCATTCCTGGGCCTGAACGCTGGAAGTCAAGGCGGAGGACTGCTTCTCTCCCACAGTGCTCTGTGCCCTGGAATGCTATGGTCCTAGAATCTCCTTGTGCATTTTTTGGGTGTTCAGCCACCAACCATAACATGCTCTCCTTTAGTCATCCCAACAGCTCTGTGCAGTTGGCCTCACCATTTTCACTTTCACAGATTTAAAAAAATGAGACAGGGGATAAATGACTTTTCCAAGGACACTCAGACAAGAGGACATGCAGCCAGGGAGAGAACCGAGGGCACAGACCCCAAATCCAGTGTTCCCATTCCAACATAGAAGAATGCATCACGGACCCTAAACCTCTATCACATTTGTGCCTTTTTCTTCTTTATGGTTTTATTTGATCTCAGATGATTTCCTCCCACACTTGTTTTGTATGTGTGTGTTGCCAGTCTTCTACTCCCCTTCCTCTCACTTTTGCTTCTCCCTGCCTTTTTCTGTCCCTGCAGAGGTCCACTGGCTTGACTGCAGGGGGAAGTTGCTCTTCCCCTCTCCCTTCATGCCTTAACTTCCTCAAGGTTTGGGCTCTGCTTTGGCTTCTTTGGCACTGGCCTCCCCCAGATAATAGCAAACACCTAAGAGAACTTGTGAACTGGCAGGATTGTAAGCCCTTTACACATATTATTTTATTTAATCTTCAAAATAGTCTTATAAGTGCTGTTATTATCCCTATTTTACAGGTAGGGAAACTGAGACCTCAGGTCACACTGCTCCAGGGTCTGTGCTGGCTGTTCTCCTCCTCATCTCCCCCACAGATGCCCCTGTGGCCCTATAGCAATCCCATGTACATCCCCTAGTTTTGACTTTGTGATTGGCAGGTTCTGACCTTTAGACTCAAGGGATGCTTTACCATGACCTTCTTTCCTGTCTGTGCATTAAAATTGTTTACTATTTACTAAATTAGCAACATAAAAGGGAATGACACTGAATGGGGTAAAGTTGTTTCTCAGATTTTTAGCTGCTCCAACAAATCACCAAATTAAAATGTATTTACCTTTATTAGTTCCCTTCCATTCCTTCTTTACTTTTTTGTGCACATCATTTCCATATTACTGCAATCCAGGGATAGATGCCATGCTGTATCCTGCCCTTGTCACTTAACATTATACCCAAAGCACATCTGCTGGTCCTTCTTTTCATTCTTTTGTTTGCTTTTTGTATCAAGGCCAAGCCCATTTCCCCCTACATCTCTCCCCTGTGCCCTCCTGCCCCTCTTTGCAGGTCTTCACCCCCTTCACCCCCTTTCTCCAGGCCTGCACATGCCACCTCTGCAAAACCACAGACTCAAAACTCACTTCTCACCTGCAGAAGCAGCGTTTCCCCCCTTCCGCCTACCTGTCACCCCTGGGATGCACGCCGTCTCTCCTGGCCTGGCCCCGCTTCTGGCTCTGTACATCCGTCTCCTGAGTGTCATCCAGAAGAGGCTTCCTCCTTGTGGTCTCTCTCCATCCTTTCCCTCGGGGAAATGAACACTTGTGGTTTGTGTTATCAGTGTTTTAATTTCTATCAGTATGGAGTCTGGTTAATGATGATTCATGGTTTCAGACCCTCCATCCAATAAGAATGTTTCCTGCCTGTAACTGCAACCCAGCGTGTTCTCTCTTCATTTTGCTCACAGCAATCATTATCAGCTACAAGTTATCGGTAAACAGGAAACAAAGTAATGAGCCTATTTGCTGTGGCTTGGGATCTCTCAGCACACTAGATAGAGTCATGTGTTAGTGTAAATGACACTGAGACAGGGACCACAAAGGATGTGGTCTGTCTTCCCAGCTCTAAGATTCCCCCCCGGCAGGGGGGCAGTGGGGAGGGGAATATTACTCTCCTACATAACTACCCACTTCTGGTCTATGCAAGGAAAGTGTAGGCTGCCCTTTGCCTGATGGGCTGCAGCTCTGACTTACAGGTGAGCAAATAAACTCGGGGGCTGGGCCCAAGGTCCAACGCTGGTCAGTAGTCTAGTCAGGCCTGGGAGGCAAGTCATTGTGACTCCTAATCCAAGGCTTCCCATATATTAAAAAACATCTCATATTTCAAATATCGTGGCAGTGATCCCCAGTCATGTATAAAGTCCTATCTCTTCCTCCCTCATGGATACGTTTCAAATAGGAATTTACCCCAATGTTAGTAAGGCCATGCCAAGGCCTTTGCTGTGCGTGCGTGTGTGTGTGTGTGTGTGTGTGTGTGTGTGGTAAAAATATACAGAGAAAAAACTACAAGTGAACATATGCTTTTAGATCTTCTCACAACATTTTGAGAATTTGAAATAGTAGATAGGAGTTAAGTTTCAGTCCAGTCTTCAATTCTCTCATATTTCCTCAGTGGTTTCATCTATGAAGAACATAAAAAAGGGGTAAGAGTTTCTTGAGCTGAACTGAGGTCTGGCGTAGGCACCTTTAGCAGTTTCCTGGGGCATTCTTTTCCACGGTTAGATTTTCCCCCCACATAGAAGGGAATAGGGACAACGTGCAGTATGGTATGTCCTGCCCCCCTGTGGACAGCGAGGGAGTTATCTTTGGAGCACCCAAACCATGCTGACACAGAATGTTTAGAGGAGCTTGCCAAGATCAGCGAGGGATAGGAATATCTATGAACATGATTTTAAGAAATTAGAGAGTCATTTGACTCTCGAATGTGTGTAGCATTTGACAACAAAGTCTCCATAGGTGAGAGATGTGCCTGCCCAGAAATATTGGACCAAAAACAAGTAGAAACGGCCTGTTACTATCTGAAATCTGAGCTGCCATTGTCTCTAAATTATTATTTCATATTTACCCAAGGAGAAAGATGCTCTTAAAT